>NC_092863.1:100495354-100851285 GCF_032062135.1 Pyxicephalus adspersus | reverse complement strand
AATATATTGACATTAAGTATTTCAAAATTGTATTTTGTATACGTAGGCACATCTAGTTTACTTTTGCTTAATTTTCATGTTTCATTAGTTTTCTATGAGGTTATTATTGAGGTCATTATTTCAAAAACTAGAGCAAATCTAGCAAAACCAATACCATATGTGGAATCTGTGCATCAAACATAACCTAAAATTGCTTTTATCTGTTTGGCAAGAAAATGTTTGTTGACCAGTGTTATGAAAATGTATAGATATATAATACACAAACAAATACTTTTTTTTGTGTTTGTATAAAAACATTTTCCATTTTTCCAGTGCTCTACGGTGCTGTTGATAAATATTAGTCACACCCTCAGGAATCATCATGCAATAGTGGAGAAGAAAAGGGGTATAGTCTGATCAGGCAGTGTATTCAGTCTCTGGTGACCATTGGACCATTGGACCAAACGGGCAAGTAGAGCTAGGAATATGAAAATTAAAGTTATTTTTTTTTATCAATGTCTTACTGATTGAATATCTGTTATCTATCTATGATTTCATTTGTGCTTTACCAAACCAAAATGTTTTTTTTTTTATAAATCCCTCAAGTTTCATTTTTATATATTTTTTACTTTATAAAGCATGCTTAGAAAACATAGACAATTATTTGCCAAAAATATACATCAGAACTAGCTATTTGTCATGGTAAAAGTCAAATTTGCATCATGCTGTCATCTCTATGAGATGATGTCTTTGGAGCAATCAGATGGTCATGGCATCTGCTAATACCGATCATTCTTTTCATGTCAAAACACGACATGTTGTTGTCTTTCTCTGTCCTTACTCCCGAAACTCCAGACTCCTCCAACCTGCAATGAGTAACTACAACAAAAATTTGTAAATTCACTATAGGAGTTAAAAATAAAATGAACAAAATGAATATTTACGAACTAAAGTAGATGTAAAAGACAACTGATTGATATAAACATATATTTTTATTAAGGGACATTGTGCTTCTTGATAAGTATGTTCCCCGGTAGATCTAAGGTGAAGGGGCAAAAATAAGTAATGGCGATTGTTCCGAGTGGAAACGAATGTAGTTTCCAGGTGACTACCATTGATGTTAACCACTTCTCTCTGGCTTTTTCTGAATGTTTTCTCTATAAGCCAATGAAAATATCTGTTGGATATTGGATATGAACCTATTTAAGCAGAAAAGCTGCTATTTGTGATAATGATTTCCCATCACAAATTCTTCTGAAGAAGCACAGGAGGAAACTGCAAAATGCGTCATGAATAAAGATGGGAAATTAATACATATCAGAATTAAATATATATTCAATGTTTTTTTATTTGAATAAATGATGTTTTGTAGATATTATTTGGTAATTTGTAGTGCCTTTAATGCTCAAAAAACTGAATTTGGCACTTTGATATTACCTTTGACTATTCACTAATGTATGAAGTATGCTGTTCTTGTTACAATGTCAAAGTATAGACAGCATGATTTTTTTCTCATTCTCTGCTGATAGGTTAGGGCTGTCCCTCGTGGGTGGGCACTTTTGCTAAGGAGGAATAAAACATCCCCTCATTTCACTCTCAGCATCTTGCAGGTAAATAGAATGGGTCAGGAGTAAGCAATGCATCACAAGCAGTATATGCATGGAACCAGCATATTTTATCCCAGAAAACAGGGTGTTCACCTGCTACTTTGGTGTTACTTCCCAAGTGGCTGAAATGCAGCAGAATCGTGTATTTTAACTGTATCCGTGTATACTGGTATCTTACATTTGAAAAATATCAACTGCCTGTTTTTTCTTACTGTAAAAAATAAATAATGTGGTATTTTGTCAAAAACTGGTCCGCAATAGATGAAAGAAACTTCTTCATAGTACTTTCAAAAGTCACAAAAAACTCTCCCACTTTTTCAAAAAAATTAGGAAATGAATGTTCCAATGACAGTCTTGCCCTAATATTTTGTGAATAGAGATGAGTGAGCAAAATTTTAAAATTCGATCATGCGGTGAATTCGGCCGTTTTCGCTTACCGAACATGTATGGCCTATGTTAATTCGGCCATCGAGATCAAATTTTTGGGGACCTGCAGGAGCAATTGGGGGAGAGGAGCTGTCAGAAATCCCCTGATTTCTTTTGCAGCCCTGTAGTATGTGTTCTTGGATAGAGATTCTCTATCCTGTGTTGATTCCCACGGCCGCATTCATTGATGAGCACTCCTGTCAATGTGAGTCCCACAGCTGCATTCATGATTTATGAATGCAGCTGTGGGAATCCTCCTGTGCGCGAACCCCCAGGCACTAGAGGTTAAATGAGGGGTTGCCCTTCATTAATAAATGCAGCCGCGTTACTACTCCTGTTATAATTTCATCGATCTTCCGATGGGTCCGCGAAATCGGTTCGCCGAAATTTCGCTGACCCATCGGAAGTTCAAGGAAATTTCCACAAGAATGTCAGAGTCATTCTCACTCATCCCTAGTCACGAAGATCCTTGTTCAGGCTGTTTCTGTTATGGTGGGACAACTGTTCCCCAATTGTACTACTGGCACAAGGGCCCCTGGTGGAGATGTCAATCATTCATGCCAACAAAAGCACGGCCCAGTGTTGTTAAAGAAGCCCATCCAGAGGAATGGTGTGTGCCAACTCTGAAGCAAATGTATTTAGACATGTAGACCAGGAGAGGAGACTTTTATGCATCTCAGCAAAACTGGACTTTATTTTATGCCAATTTCATCTACATATGCATTTGAAAATCATTTAAAAAAAAAAAAGCTATAGAAAAAGATGTATTCATAAAACAAATCCCATATCGTAGTTTACAATGTGTATAAATATTTACTGCTTTTAGGACAAAAAAGCACAATGAATAGAAAAAGATACATCTGTAAGCGGGGGAAATGATTGAGCACACTTTGAGACATAACAGGGCCATGGAGACTGCAGAAAAAGGGCACATAAAAGATTTTATTATTCAAAAACTGTTGTTACATACAATGAGCACATCTGTCTATCATTCCCAGCAAAATTCTTGGCAGCGATATTTTGCTTGTGGCGATCATGAATACATTTTGATGCACAAACAGTTTAGCAGACGTATTATTAATGTTAAAACCGTACAGCTTGCCATGTGTGTCGGAGGAGATACCTTGTTAAAAATTTCAGCTATGTTTGCTAAAATGTTCCACTGGGGACTGAACCACGGCGAAACTTTTAATGTGCTGCAGAATCCTGGAGCAATTCTGAAAACTGCGGGAGTTTCATGAGCACAAAACACGCAGCAGGATAGAGCGCAGCCTCTCCATCTAAAAATGCAATTACATTCTTGAAGTTTGAAATTGAATGTCACACCTATTTGCTTGAAATTGGCTTATAAAAGGACTCCACTGCCTCTCAAATTTTCTTCCTCGGGCTGGAGAAAAATAACACAATATCTGCAACGTTTCTGTCCAGTGCGGTTACATCCATAAAATGTTATTTGAGGATTTGTCCCTGTGGTCTGACCTTGTTAGATTGAAAGGGATTATTAACGGAGTTAAAATGAACATCCATCAAACACATTCAAAACCTACACCCATCCAATGTATATGCAACACATTGAAAATATATGCCAATCCAACGCCCATCCAACACTTGAAAATGTATGTCCACCCGATGTCCATCCAACATATTGAAAATTTACACCCATCCAACACATTGAAAGTGTATATCAATCCAAAACATTGAAAGTGTATGTCCATCCAACGTCCATCCAACACATTTAAAATGTACACCAATCCAATGTCTATCCAACACACTGAAAATGTATACTACAGCCATCCAACATTTTAAAAATATATATCTATCTGACACATTGGGCCTGATTTATAAAAGATCTTCAAGGCTGGAGAGGATACACTTTTATCTGTGAAGCTGGGTGATCCAGCAGAACTGGAATGGATCAGGTCCAGTATTTAAAACATTTCCTAGTAAGCAGCAAATGACTTTGAAGAAATACTGGATCGCCCAGCTTCACTGATGAACATGTATCCTCTCCAGCCTTGGAGAGCTGTAATAAATAAGGCCCATTGCACCAGGACTAGTGCAATAGGCACTATAGTAGGGGCTATTGCATCAAATAGTTGCCATTATTGCATATATATATATGCAATCTTTTAGTCTGTAAGAAACTTCTGGTAGCAATATTGGATAATGGTAGAGACATTACATCAGCCTTACTTGATCTTTAACATGGAGGAACCCTTAAAACAACTTTCAGGTATCGGGGGAACCTTACTATAATTTCCATACTATATATCCATAGCTCACAATAGATTTGGCTGGCTTTAACTGGAAGAATGCCTCTTACATTGTTGGCCAGTGGGAAGATTGACACCCTTACACATAACCAAACTGGTCATTGGTGTCCGGTAAACTGACCTGATAGGTACAAATTGCTCATTGCTCAAGGATCCCCCAGCAACCTCTGGATGAACCTCAGGGTTCCATGGACCTCTAGTTGAGAGACACTGAATTGGAGTGTGAGTTCTCCTAATTGGAAATTGTTGACATAGCTATAGACCCTTTGGAGTGCTGCATCATTTGTCGGTGCTGTGTAAATACATTAATAAATTATTATTACTAATATTATTAAATAGTTAAAGTTTTTATGTATTCATAGAGGTCTATACATTATTCCAAAAAAGAAGGGCAACTAAAGAGAAAATGGGTACAGTGCAGCCTAATTCTAAAACCAGGAGCCATCCCTTCAAATCATGGACAGTTCAGAGCTATTGTTGCACTCCTGCACCACCATCACTGCCTGCAAAGATAACAAGGTATTCCCCGTGTTCCTCACATTGACCTTGAGACATAACCAACAGCTTGGAGTATACTATGCAAGGTCCTCCTAAAATCCACTGCAGGTTAGTTCACAAAGTATATTTTGTTCTCTGAATTTCCTTCTCTCCAAACATTTACTTTTCTCTCCTATTGTGAAAAATATCTTGATGAATTCTTTCCCATTCATGATCAAGCACAGTGATTTGCCATGCAGGAAGGAAGCTGATTAGTAGCGTATTGTGTTTTCGATGAACTTAGTGTTTTTTGGCTCAGCTCATTTTTGACCTACATGAGGTCTGAATGCAGTCACGAAGTCCTGGGGCACAGCATAATGGAAAGCCAGCCCTGAAATGCCTTTATATTTTTCATCTTTCGAATGTCTTGAAAAGCCTATGTACCGTTAGTCAGGAGAGCTCAATATGGTTCTTTCATGTTCCTAAACAAGACTTTCTTTCAAAGGCCGTCATCCTATTTGGTTGACGACATTGAAATGGACTTTTCATGGTGACAAACAGCTGTTAGAGCCCTATTTTCCTTTTGCTTATCCGTACAATGCACTGCTGAGATTTTATAAGATTGACGTGAGTCACTTAGCTACGCGTTGAAAAAAATCTATCAGTCGGCTTTTGTGTTCTGCTAAAATACACTTCTGGACAGGCAAAACAGAGAGGTGTGATTGCAAGTGCTTTGTCACATCTTATGTTCATTATTGGACCCACATTTGGCAACAGTTATTGCCAATGGGTTGCTGACTTTTTTCAAATTTCTTTCAGCTTGAAAATTAATGGACAATTTAGGGTCCAGATAACCATCAACAACAAAAGGACCAAAAGAAAAATGATCCGACAGATTGTTGTACAATGGGCAGCCTAAATGCATTCATGGGCTCTATGTGTCATGGCCCCTCATTCCTCTTTCTTTAAAATCCTGTAGCTGTCCCTCCTGGCAGTCAACGATTTCAATCTCAGTAGCAATATGACTTACACGATGTAGCGATAAAAGCTTACGCGGGGTATTTCCACATTATCGAATGGTTTGGGATTTTTCTACTGCAAATTTCCAGGTATGCCTGTGGACCATGTGTACCGAAAATGAGACAAGAAATCACTTTCAGCAATATGCCTGAACAAAAGTCTTACTCTGCTCCTGAGTTCCTGTTCCAAAGACTTTGATCCTGATTCTCTTTTTTGCATTTGATTTCCGTTGTTGACTTAGTTTATATATGGCCAAATTTTTTGTTTGCCCACTCTGCCCTGTACTTTTCATTTTTTTTTTTTTTGCCTGCCCTGATCTCTTGCTTGTCTTTCAAGATAGCATGGTCTCCACTCCACTGGATTCTTCATGCTTAAAGCAGCTGGCTGGTGCCAGTGTATACGTATTTGAGATCCACAACCTGTGATCCATTCCACAGCTGGTCCATCATCAAAGAATACCACCTTGGCCATCTTATTAAGACCTATATTTGCCTCGGGATGTGAAGGCTTCTCTAATTCAGTAGAGGGATCAGGGTAAGGACTGGCAGCGTAAAGGTACATACCTTAAGAGCAACCTCTTGTATACATACTAAGAATCTTTAGACCACTGTAGTGTTGTGATACCCCGGGGGCACAGCCATCAATTAGTGGGCCCCTTAAGCAGATGTTTGGTGTGTTCCAGTGATCAGTGGCCATATTTTCTGCATTAAAGATTGAATTTTGTTGGTGAACAATTATTGATGTCCAAAGCATCTTCAGTTTGACATGATCACACTAGAATGCGTATCTGGTAAATCTGACCCTACTATAAGCATGCTATGGCAAAAACTCAGATTCACCAGATCAGCCAATGTTTTTCAAATCCTTGTCTACTTCAGTGATCAGAGGCTTACTAAATCTTTTTCATGTTTTTTGTTGAATGCAACTTAACATGGACTTTTCCTACCATATTCCAACCTCTTTGAAGTTCAGCATGTTATGTATTCGGAGACTTCTTCTGCATAGAACTGTTGTAAAAATAATTTATTTGACCATTTATTTGGCTGATTGGCCTTTATCAGCAAAATACATCACGAGACAGCAAGCCAAATCCACACTTTCTTGGGAGCTCCAGGGTCCACTGTTTTTGGACACTCCAGGGTGTGTCATCTAACTAATATACACTCACCTGTCTAAAGCTAGATTCATGGATTTGGACTGCAACATTTTCAGTAAACTGTGAGATCGTAGTGCATGGCAGTCCAAAAAGATCCACGGTTCATAGGATTTTGTATCCACTGCATCTAGCACCAATAATCCTTCCATGATTAAGCATATTCCACATTTACATGTTTGATTAAACAACAACTGAACTTCCCAGCCAATCATAACCTCCATATTTATTTTATCCCGGTTTTGTTAAAAAATGCACTTTGTGTTGCAGTCACCCAATCCTTGCCACTAGCAAACTTAAATATCCAACACTGCAGCACTGCTCCTTATTTGGGTTGAAAGATATCTGACGTCATTCAAACCGCTAGATGTCAAGGCTCCACTTACATTCTGGACTAGTTGAGTACACATATAAAATTTCTGTTCTTGTTTATTAGCACTGGAACACACAGCACTGTTCAGTTCTATGGAGAGGGTACGTGGGAGGACAAGTAAGAGGGACTCCGATGCATCCTCCATCATAGAAAATTACAGCAATTGTTCCCTGTGGTTGTTTGGAGATCCACCAAATAATATTTGGGGACTGCTGTAATCATACTGAATGTTTAACTGAGATGACTATGATAGGTAGCTTTACAGGAGTATTTTGGTTCCACTCACCTTTTAAGAAAGAAGTTGAAAAGGATATGTGTAAGCTGATTTTTTGAAACATTGTAGGGTAGTTTCAGTTGGCAGAGGGGCAAAGAAACCCAAGGATGTTGTTGTGTTTTGGAGAAACCCTGTTGCTGTTAAAGCGCAAGTTCTCATGGGGCAGCAAGCCAAATCTTTATGCTCTTGAGGAACTCCAGGGTCTGCAGTTTTTGGACGCTCCCGGGTGTGTTGTTTGGTTCCCTTCAGGGCGCATGATTCCTTACTGACCACCACATCGCTACCATGTCCTACACCAAGGTAGTGGCCAGCCAGGAGAACCCCAACAACCACAACCTCTTCCTCAAACCATCCCAACAAAGGTTGCACATCTTCCAGCATGCATGCTGGAGACCCCATTCCACTGAAAGGTCCACATACAGCCTGTTCACTTCCACTTCAATGTAATTACTATATAAGTTATTTTGCTGTTTCCCAAGCTAAAATTCATAATTGAATTCAGAGCTGAATGTAAAAAAGATCCACATTAATTAATGGATGAGAAGAGTCTGCGTTCCACGGGGAAGTTTGAAGACTTTAACCCGGACCTCCTCAAAGCAGCAATTACCAGACCTTGACATGAGTCCTCTTCTAGGCCTAAACTGCTGGTTAACAATGCAGATGAATTATGCATGGCATTCGTATTATAATTACCTATTGATCAGCTCTCAAGGGTCTTATATTTACCCAGAGGGTTTTATCAGGACATATTCAGGGATTTTTTTTTCAAGCAATTATCTTTGCAAGCAAACGGAAAGGGAAAACACTTTACTTTATTTTAAAAAGAAGAATATTGTTTAAAGGTGAACCGCAGTCAGTTTTAGAATAAATACATGTATATAGTACTTCTGTCCACCAAGTATTAAGATTTTTACAGTTATGTTACACAGTACAGTCTTGTCTAGCATATTTAGCACACTTTGTTTTTTGTTTTTTTGCACATGTACACTGCAGAATAGCTCCTAATGTTTCTAATTCTCTTAGTCCAAGTTGTGCACATTAGCGTTTTCAAAAGTCTCATACAAAATCATATTCAGCAATGTCACCGCTTGTATTTAACAAATAAATATAATGAAGTATTAATAAATAAAGATGTATTTTGTATCTATTATAGCCATCTGGAATTTAGCTTATATTTTGACCATAATACTAAATGACAGATCCCATGCACTGCAACCTAAACCCCAAACAGCTTCATGGAGGTGAAAATTTCCCATGCTATTATCATGGTGCATATGGAGGATCTGTCATTTAGTAATGAGAATGTGATAGGTTAACATTGTCAGTTGCTGCGTCATTGTGACTGATGCAAGCATTAAGTGTATTGGTCACAAGGCATCTCAATTCATCATGATGCACGTTAATTCGTGTCAATGTGTATGCTGTTGTGTGCTGACATTCAAAATAAAGTGCATTGGGAAGCACAACATGTTGACGTGTTTTGATGCATTTCTATTCATTTTAATATAAAACACAACACAGCCAAAAATTTAAAAGTGTGATTCCATTTGCACACGTTTCATTGGTTTTTGAATATGGAGAAATTTCGATGAACTTTCTAAAATATTTCTCAAATTCTGGCATTAAAAAAACGTAGAATATTAAAACACCTTTGTAAAGAATCTTTGAAAGTGGGATAGCCTGTGGTTTAACTGTATAAGAAGAGAATTGTACTTTCTTTGAGAAGATTTCTTTTCATTTTTTGTTGTGTTTTCCGGACAAGGCGTTAAATTGTACCTAACACCACAATTTTCCTGTTTCAATAATTATTAGTAATATTTTCACAAAAGGGTATACAAATATTCACTCAATATACAAAGACAAATAAATCTAAATATTTGTACAACATACAAAAAATGGTGGTGGTGGTGGAGAACAAATAAATAAGGTGGATCGACAAATGGTATTAAAGAAGGATCTTCCATCATCTCTGCAAGAAATATATCAGAAATAATAAAGAAGCCATGGGCCACAAACACGATTTCTTCTAGCAAAGTTGAAAAATACAAAATAGTACCCTGCCTAACGCCACAAATTTTACCTTAAAAGGGTAAATAACCCTTAAAATTCTGTTTTTACTGCAAAGCTTCGTGAGATACATACGTCATGTATCCCAGGGGACTCCGGGCTGCTTCTTCTGCACATGCCTGATCTCATACATGTACAGAAGAAACTTTTCCAGGCATTGAAAAAAAAAAGTGTCAATCTGACACATGTGCAGTGCAAGATAAGTGACGTAGGCAGAAAAAGTCCTGTGCTAGGAAAAATCCAGAACGGCTTGAGACCAAATCGTGATCAGCTGTGGAGGAATTGAGGGCTCTTTGCAAGTAAAGGTAAGTGGTGTTTTTTAATTTTACTGACTGTTCCATTTAAAACATCCCAACTCAAAAAAATAGCCACATTGAGCCATAGTGGTATAAGCAGTGCCATTGCTCGATGTAGACTTATCTGGTCCTAAGTCCAACTCCAATCCACTTCTGGGTAAATGAGGCCCATCTGTTATTTGGCTTCAATCCACCAGTATAAGTTGAGCAGATGACCATTTTTTTTCTACTTAGGGTAGACAGAAGTCTCCGTCTTCCCAGAAATTTAAATTTTCGTGGTAATGTACTATTAAAACAGTATTCAACATAAATAAGCCTTGTCTTTCCATGTCCTAAGTATTGGAACCCTCTTGGACCAGAGAAGATCCTCCGTTTACGAAGACATCCTGGCACATGCAAAGATTCCACATTTTGTGGCATATGTATCCAACAGAGTCTACTGCTGCCATTATGGACACAGTCTTGTTATTTATCATCATTCTGGGCACTGATTAATCAAATATTCTTCATATCATTTGCCATGATAGCTTTAGGTTTCTTCAGAGATTTGATTCAATCAATATTGAGTCTTTTCCACACATTGGGCTCATTACGGAACTTGTAATAAATCTTTAATTTGTTGTGCTTTAACTGCCGTCATTTTTACAGGGAATGCCATTAGTTTAAACTCGTATTCATTAATTTGAATCAGCACGTTCAGCATTTAATTGATGAAACACAAACCGGCTCTTTTTCGAGGTATATATCACACTTTGTGTAAAGTGACAGTTGCATAAATACGTTAGATTAATATTTGCGGCTTGGAAAGCATCAAACCTTTCCAAATGTCCTCAATTCAATGCATAAGCCCTGAATATTAATCAGCTACCCTTGCAGGGTAATTTTATCTTTTTGTTAAAATTCTATTGTGGTCAAAAAATTCAAAATTAAAAGACAATTGTAGCCAATATGAAAAATATGTAAACTGTATCCAGCTCAAGTCGATGATCATCAAAGGAGATTTGATCGGTTGGGGTCTTAGAGTAGAATCACACTGTTGCGGTGAGTTATTATTTGTTGCATTAAGAAGCATATTTATTTTTAATTAATGGTACCATGGTACCATCAACTTGTATTTGCAGCTGTGGCTGCAGAACAGATTTTTTTTAAAAAAAAGAAGCCAGAATCAGCTTGTCTAATTTGGGAATCGCACTATGATCTGCCCCGGCCACTAGAGTAAAAAGGATGGGACTGCGGTTGAGCCCAAAGCAGAACGCTATGGCTCACAACGAGTCTGGAATGACCCTTAAAGTCCAACTCCATTTTGATGTCCACCCCTTGAGTCCCCCTGATAGAGTACATACCATACTTTTTTTAAAGAAGTCCTGGGTCTTTTGACACCCTGTTTTTTTTCCACTTCCACTTCTGGGGTGCTGGTGATTGATGCTTCCTCCTGGTTTTAGGTACTGGCATGTGAGGGACAGTCTAGAAGTTTTGGAAGCCCAAGTAGGTGTTTTAATGTATCCCTTGGTGGCAAATCCATGATGGTCTGACCTCACAGGAAATCAATTTAATAATTTTGGTGGAAATGCAACCTAGAATAGGATTGTAGATGGATCGGTGAATCTAAGTGAAAAACACTTTGCAAGAGAAATCTATTGCATTTGGATCAATATTTTCTTTATTTTTTTACGCACCAGGCCTCGTTATTCCTATTTTTTTGTGATTTAGGGCTTTATGGTAAACCTGTTGTGTTGTTGTGCTTAAACAAAATACAGGTTCAATCTAAAAATATATTAAAAAGAAGAAGGAAAAAAATGTATGTGACTGCCCCCATGTTTCATGTGTGTTGGTTTGTGTTCATAACAAGATATTTACTACATTGAGAAAACATTTGTTAAGGTAATATAAACTGAAATTGAATCTATCCTTTCCATTCAAAAGACAATGAAATATGACCTTCTTTCTTCATAAATTTAAAATGCAGCTATCCATCCCCATGTGTCTTATTACCATAACTCATGGATTAAACCCAGTATGATATACAGCATTTTGCTTTTGGTTGACAGTAGATTGCAAAACAGTTTTTTTTTTCTTCTGCTTGCCTGAAGAAATATTTTGTAGCTGTCGGACAAACAGATTTAAGGAAAAGATAACACAGCAGAAAAAAAAGTCTATGAATAAGACTCCGATGGCAGCGCAAAACACCCAAACGCTTCATCTGTCACTGAGTTTTGAGGAGCGTTTTAAGTGATTTATAACAGGTGTCAAGCCAAGTGCGCCGTTGCTGACAGACAGATAAAAACATTTCCAAGTTTTGTACAAGTGCTATCACAAAGCTATGAATTATTGATCGCTCTTCCCTAGGCGCTGATGATATTACCACTGGAAGAAAACCAACAAGTGAGCATCAGCATTCAAAGGCCATTGGTTTCCAAAACAAAAATCTGGAAGATATCACATGTTATAAGTTAGTTGTTACTGAAAAAATGACATTATAGTTATATATGAGTTTATTGTCACCTCGGAAGGCATATTTTATTTAGAGATGCTGGACATATTACAGCAAAATTCCAAAAGTTCAATAAAGTTCTTGGGTGAATCCAAAGAGAGCTCCCTATAGGCTCACCGGGAGTTGGGTATATTCTCTCCTCTTTGTACTTTACGTATCTTCATTTGTGTTTAAACTCAGAATTTTGGTCTGAATTCAATTGCTGTGATGAACTTTTTTGTAGAAACATCAACCACATTTTAATAATAATAATAATAATAATAAGCAGGATTTATATAGCACCAACATAATACTCAGCGCTGTGCATTAAATATGGGTTTCAAATGACAGGAGGAGAGGACTCTGCCTCTAAGAGCTTACAATCTAGCAGGATGAAGTAGCATTTCAAGATAAAGGAAATAAACTATCACTTCTCAGCCAGGGGGAAGACATGACAAGTCATACCCAACCTCTCTTTCTGAGGTTTTTAAGAATATAATCAGCTGGTTCTCAGCCTCATGACTTGCAAGTCTCCAGGCTATCACCAAACCTTCATCATCATCCTCTTTGAGTGGAAACAATCATTGGTCTCCCTCAGCCCTGGATAAGGTCTCATGCTGCCTGTCAGCCATCTCATCATGGATGTCTGACCGATTCCTGAAACTCAACCTGGATAAAACAGAACTCATCATCCCCCCTCCCCCCCTCAAATTCCAAATTTCCCCCTCACATATATCTAACTGTTATAACACTGTTATTCGGCCCTCCCCTCAGGCACGTTGTCTTGGTGTCACCTTTGACTCGGCCCTCTCATTTACCCCCCATATTCAGAACATTTCCAGGTCCTGTCACTTTCACCTACGCAAAATCTCCAAAATCTGCCCCTACCTGTCCCGAGAGACCACCAAACTCCTTGTACACGCTCTTATTATCTCCCGTCTGGAGCTCAAAACCCATTTTTTCAAACTTGCCTACCCATCTTCTTCTGTCTTTTGAAACCACCCCTACTTCCCACCAGAGTTAAAAACATTTGCTAACAAAGAGCTAATGACTTTTATCAAATCCATTCCAGGTTTGCTGGACCACCCAGTTTCACTGATGAAAGTGTAGTCTCTACAGCCTTGGAGAGCTTTAATAAATCAGGGCCATTGACTTAGGGCATCTGGTTTTCCTGCAGCTCCAAGAACAGTGTTATTGGGTGGTAATGTATACCACAATGTATTCTTCAGTTCTGCATAAACAGACATTCCTAGGGAAAGCCTACTTCTTCTTTAATGCTGCCAAGATTACTTTCACTTGTTGTTCATATAAACAGAAATTACAATTTAAAAACAATTAAAAATGTAGATCTGGTTCAAATACCCATCTTACCTCCAGCTTGGGGCCTGATTTAATAAAGCTCTCCAAGGCTACACATTCAGCCATGAAGCTGGGTGATCCGTCAAACCTGGAATGGGTTTCTTTAAAATAATTTGCAGATCCATTCCAGGATCAATTTTCGGTGTATCCTCCAGCCTTGGAAAGCTTTAATAAACCAGGCCATTTGTCCTAAACAGAAACTCCAGCCACCAATAGTCCATTTCCATGTTTAAAAACACCATGGACTATTACTTCTACTCCTCCAAGCTCAGGTCAATACCTCCTGATATTTCATTACTTCTGATTCCATAAAACTCAGTATAAACCAAGCAGATTTCTTTACTTTAGTGCTTCATAGATTTTTTTTGCTGTTTGAATTTGCTCTTTAAAAATGTGTATCCTTAGTGCTGACCTTTAGATGGAACTCAAAAAATAAGCCCAAAAAAGTAAAATAATTAAAACCCCATCTCAAAGACATCTCTCTGCAATGGCACAAAAAGGTCGATGGAGCCCTTAAATTAAATATAATGCGTTGTTCTTTTGCCGTGACTCATGGCGGGCATCTCAACATAGTTGGCAAGGCTATTGTTTGGGATTTTAGAATGTGAACAATTATGTGAACTTTAGAAGGATAAGGGTTATTATTACGAAAGATAAAGCTTGCATTTAAGGCATAAAATTTAGCAAAATAAGATTTTTCAGTTTTCTTTTTTTTTTTTTTTCCAGAAATGAAAATAGGCTTGTCCTGTGTATTTAGATGTACTCTGGGAGTGGGATTAGTACTGCCTGTTCTTTCTATTCATTCAAAACATGCCCTGTCAACACATGTCAAGCAAATAGGAATGGAAATCTGCATTCTAATGCCGCACGTTGCACTGTACAAGATTTTTATTACAAAGACTGGGGCCAGGAAAGCACTTTCTATGCTGAGTTTAGATGCAGTAAAATAAACACAGCAAAAAAAAAACCCTAAGGTCCATCAATGACACATATTCTGCTAGAGCAGACGAATAGAAATAAAAATAGCTTGCCAAATTAACCGGATCAAAAGGTGGTTTTATTTAGTTTGCACTGTGTGATGATAACGGGACAATTGTAGATGTTTGTAGCACTGGATGGTTCATGGAGATCTGGCGTAGCAGTTAGGTTACTGGTAGGTGGCGAGGCCATGTTTGGGTACTGATTGGGTTAGGTCAAGTTCTAGGCTGGTGTGTCCAGTTCTAGGCACCCAACTTACAAAATACATAATGATAAGAACCAGTTCAGAGATGGACAACATAAATGGTGAGAGGTCTGAAGGATAAAAAAAAACATATATAACGAAAGACTCTAGAAACATATTACTAATATTACAAAAAGAAGGGAATGGGGGACCGTGATTAAAACCTTTGAATACATTTACATTTAGGGAGTGGGTAAGGTTGAGGAGGGAAGTATATTTAATATTAGGCTAAGATCAAGAACGCAAGGATTTGACCTCAAACCATGCTCAAAACTAGCTGAGAAAGCTAAAAAATAACTAAAAAAGTATTATTTACGAGAAGAAACTGGATGCTTGGAACAGACTTCCATAAGAGGTAAAGAGTCAAGCAACATAAAGTGAAAAAATGGGGAACACTCCATAGACTACTTGGTCTGTTTCTGCTATTGCTTTTCTAGGTTTTGTTGTTTCTGTGGGTATGTTGGCTGGCAGTACTGTCTGTAGTGCTGGATCTCATCTGTGTGCATGAGGAGAGGAGCCCCTAAAGTGTATGCCTAGTCCAATACTTTCTTGTTTTGAACGGACTGGGGGAGGATTAGAACTCTTGCTTGTTTTTTAGTGGTAATTAGGTGTCATGGAAATTTCTGGTGGGATGGTGGACCCTCTAGGTCATCAACACACTGGAGAATGAGCAAGGTGCACAGTCAAAGACACCAAATTCCACCTTCACCAGTGCACCCTACAAGGGGGATGGATATTGGTTTGTGGTCCTCACACACGTCGGAACCGGGGATGCCTGAATGTTGGTAGGCCAAAGCATGGTACGGAATAACAAGGCAGAAATGTATTCAAACAGGCCAAGGTCAGGACAGGGAGCAATCATAGGTAGTCAGAATAGAGCAGGGATTGAATATCAGAAAGAGACACAGAAGCAGGATTGTAGTTGAGGATAATCAAGATAGCTAGGATGAGGAAGAAGAGATACACATTGGAGCTAAGAGAGCTCAGAATCTGGAATCTCCTTGTTCAGGCAACTAACATTTGCCTATAACTTCCTTATATCAGGAAGATTACATGACTGGGCATCAAGATCATGTGACAGATAGGTACTGATACCTACCACCAGAGGGAGTGCTACAGCCGAGGTACTTCAGATGATGTTTCCCACCCATCAGCAGATGTTTCAGGAGAACCCTGGACCCTTGAGGTAAGGGAACTGTTTGCAAGGAGTTGCATGGTCCAGGGCAAAAATAAGACACAAGCTGGTAACCAGGAGATTCATGAACAGGGCTGCTATCTGCAGAGGAATTCAATATAAGAAAAGCTAACAAAAGCACAAATCCCTGAGACCTACAGGGATCTGTCATATTAGGACTTCAGAGAGATTACCTCTCATTTCTAAAAAACAAACATATATATATATACATATACTGTATATAGCCTCAGAAAATAGAATATATATAGCCTCAGATTGGGATTGTATAAAAACCTTGGATTTAGTAGATGAATATGCCATATATAAACATTATTTGGTCCAACACACAAAATTCTGCGAATCTATCTCCTTACTCTTGCTTGTTAGCCCTGAAGGTGGAGCAAAATCACCTGAAACACGTTGGCACAAATTTATAAATTTTCAACAATAATGTGCAAAATTATAATAAATCACCCTTAACATTGATTGAAAACTAGACAACATATTTTGAACATTTTGTAAGTTTGTACAACCATTTTACAAAGTTCAGGGAATTTGCAATTAACCCAAAAGTTAAATAAAATGTTTTTAAATTCAAATTTACATTTTTACTGACTATATTTTATAATTATAGAATACCAACTTTTTTTTATTTTTTACATGAAGCATGTTGTTTTTTACCCACCTGAACACCCAACTTTGTACACCACAACTCAGCAATCTTGGTGCAAATATTATGGGAGAAGGTTTTACAACTGTAATGTTGATTTGCATTTTTGTGAAATTACATTTTTTGTTTTTACTGAAAACTAGAGATAAAAAAACCCTCTTGGTAGTCAGTGGAGAGGTGCCAAGATTTGTTGACGATCAGGCCTAGGAACGATAAAAAAGCGAAAATGCATAACAGAAAACAATAAAAAAAAAAATATTGTAACTATTTGAAAAATCCCGTCTTACAATCTTTATAATGGATCAATTCACTGACTGAGCAGCAATATCATGATCCCAGTGTGTGGAGCAATGGAATGTCAAAAGGGCAAAAACACTAAATTACCAAAACAAACTTTAACTTTAAGCTTTACCATTCTATTAGGATATATAAAATTCAACACCAGGAAAACTCCTGAACAAAAAAAAAGGATTCTGAGACTGAAGCAGAGAAAGATGAGTCGCATCCTTCTATAGGCTGGGTACTTTTCTTTATTCCTGGTGCAAGAACCGTGATTTTCGGAAGCAAGGAGATAATGCTGCTGGTGGGACCACCACTAAAAAAGCCCAACAGGGAACTAAACCCGAGATTACTCCCCTATTCCCGCTCAATCGCAGGGGGCCTCCTTGTTCCTCCTTCTTCGCTTCCTAAAGACAATCTCCAGCCATCTTGATTCGCCAAGCTGGAGCACTGGAGTTCCTTCATTCCCCGCACGTGCAGGGTAAGCCCAGCAAAATTTGTGGGGGGTGATCATGCAGGAAAGAACAATTATTATTCAAGGTATTAAATGATATCATGTTACGCAGGGATTATATATGGGAGGAAGAAGCTCAAGGAGCCAATCAGCTGGGCTACAAGGAACAAGGAAGAGAATGCGCAAAGGAATCCGTGATTGCTGGTTTTCCCGGGAAACCAATTCTTGCATGCACAGCTCAGCAAAAATTGTGGGGGGTGATCATGCAGGCAAGAACAAATATTATAGAAGGTATTAGGTGGTATCATCCTATGCAGGGATTATATATGGGAGGAAGAAGATCAAGAAGCCAGTCAGCTGTCCTACAAGGAACAGGGAGGAGAAAGAGAAGTGACCAGATGATACGTTTGCTGTTTCTCCTTTCACTGTCCATTCACCTGGAAAGGACAAGACCTGTTGTAGTTTTCTACAGTAGGAAAAAAAAACAGGTCTTCTATCCAGATCTGTTTATTTCATTTCTGTATTTAGCTGGTTGCCTTGAGATCAGCTTTAAGAAAATGTGTTTTTGTATGTCTTATAAATGTCCTTTTCTAAATGGCTATGTACAAGCAGCCCTTAATCTTCTTTCCATGGACAATCAGTTAACAGTACAATAGCCTGTGTCCTAGGTTACCAGGATGACCCAAATTTCCTCACTGCTCTCGGAAGTCTGCCTACAAGACACTTCACTTATAGTAATTGCTTTCTATTCTAGCATAAGCAAACCTCAAATTACAAGTTTCAGCTGAAACTCCGAGACAATAGGAGCTGATGGTAGGAAAGTGCTCTGTATTTATTTAATATAAACACAACCCTTTCTTGCCATGGATATGGGTAATGTGTATCCAGAATCTTCGGTTAGATCAGACGCTTGTTAAATACCAGACATTTAAAATTAAAAACGAGATAAAAAATATACCTATGGAGAGGCTTGTGATCACATTATAGGGTTTTTGTTCTACTGGATAGGTACCAAGTTGGTAAATCAGGCAGATTACCCAAAGAATTATCTAGGCAGAGAACAAGTGCATGAGCTGAGAGAATCCAATCAGATTGTTTGGAGACAGCGCCCCTTGCAGGAACAAAACGCATGAACAAAATCCCCTAAAATACCCACAAGCTCCTTCACACCCATTGAAAACAGAATCAAAACCCAATTTTTTTTAAAAAAGATGCACATTTAATTATTCAATGGGGTTTATTAATAAAGAATTCACATAGAGATTAGATCAACAAAAGTACTTATAATTCTGAGCAAACTGGAATGTACAATTGTACATAAATGTAATTGAAAGTTATTAAGTAGACATGGGCAGACATATGGATGTATTATTTTAATACTAGTTGTAATGCTCATTTCATCCACTAGAAAGTGCTGTTTGTTTTGTCCAAAAGTGTGAAAAAAGAATCAAAACACAAATATTTAAAAAAAAATATTGATGATTTAATTTATTTATTAGGTTTTATTTATAAACAATTCAAATAGAGATTATATCTACAAAATTATTTATCATTCTGAGCAAACTGGGATGGCCAATTGTACCTAAATATACAGTATTAGGTAGACATGGGAAGATATATGGATGTATTAGTTTAATAGTAGTTGTAATTCTCATTTCATCCACTAGGAAGTGCTGCTTGTGTTATTCAAAAAGCAAGTGTATTTCTTTAGGAATAAAATAAAACACAGCACTACCTACTGGAGGAATTGAGAATGGCACCCACTATCAATCTATTGTACGTTCACCTAGTTAAACCAGTGGGCTAGACTAGACATGTCCAAGTGCTGATTGACAGGCCACAACAGTGTTTTTTCAACATTTTAATACGGGGGAACATAGGGAAATCCTACTTAATTACTTTAGTTACTTTAGTCACAGTTCACAGTATGTGACAATGGTAATCAGTGAGAAGAATTATTCTTACATTGCTGGCCATTGGAAGAATGTCACCAAAAACATTATTGATATCACCTAAACTGACCCAAGAGGCACAAATTGCTCAAGGGACCCCTAGCAACCCCTGGATTAACCCTAGTTGAGAAACACTGAACTACAGACTTATGAATCAGCAGTGGTAATAGTAACAGCTACAATCCTTGCAGCATCTTCTATTTCTATTGTAGTACAAGCAGGCGCATGAGGGTGACAACTCTGCTCTGACTTTAGAAGCAGTGCAGTAGTGTTGTCAGCTCAATACTAAAAGCTGTATGAATTGGACTCCACTGGCAGAAATATTTGTGGGTCTTTGCAGGTGAATTAGGAGAAAAGTGTAAATGACGATGGATTTAAAATTAAGTGCTGCAACTAATTCCTATTTCACGGAACACCATAGATCAAGTCTAAGATCCTACCATGGCCTGTATTAAATCCAAGTTCTTTTCTGCAGTCTTGAATGCAAACCCCAGAGTTGATTTTCCCTTGGCTTCCTTTTATTGGCTCCAGTCATTTGTTGCTTTATTGATTGGCCTTAAAATAAATAATTTATTAACAACGGTAACAAGTTTTTCAAACATGAAAAATTAGGTGTTTGCTTTAATAAAACTCGGCTGATTTCTTCTGCTGGATCAGTTCTTTTCATTCATCCCCGGAGATGTGGCGTATTCTCCAATAAATCTGCATGCACAGTTTTGGGTTAGCCGCTATTAGGCAGGTTTATGATGCTGTCGCTTTCTCCACCATCTTGTTCAGCATTGTGCATTTTAAATGTCGCGGGTGCTCAATTATTCAAAAACGCGTAAATAATGAAAACTTAATTATCAATTCCACCATAGCATCAGCAATGCAGAGAAAAGTTTTAAAAATATTCTACTGTATGTGTTATTTCCTTATTTATGTGTTATTTCCAAAAAATGTGCATTCAAACCCAAAAGTAAATGTAATATATTGCAGCTTACCAGATTAAAGATGTAACGGCTCCATTTGTGTTCTCTTTTTTTTCACCCGGTCATCCCGCCGGTAAAATACTGTACAACATATCCAATAAAAAGCAGCATTCCCCACCACATGAACTATGTCCTCCCCATCATCATCTTTGTATCATTAGGCTGGAGTCCTGTAGTCCACAGAGATAAATGGAGCTGGGCTGATAGCAAGGCTTGTTATAAGACTGCAGAGGATACAGGACGGCCATGAATTTATGCCAAATATTAACACATTGGTATTTACCAGACCAAAAGTGAGCAAATAAGAGAAAGTAATTGCTAGGATTTACATACACTTTATTATATACCACTCAATTTTGGAAACATTATTAATACTTGAGGGCATTCACGGAACCCTGGAAGACATGCCTGGGTCCAGATGTTTGGGAAACAAAAAAATTAGTTGTAGGTTTCCCAAAATTAAAGCTATCATCTATGTATCTTATATGACTTTCCTTCTTTCCTTCCTTGTCAAACTTCTGCAGTTGCAATTGATCAACCACTAGAGGGAGCTCTGTATTTAACCCAGCCACAGTCAGCTTCCCTGCTTAACATATGACCAATACAGTTTTTTGTGCATATTGCTTTGTATAGCAATCTTGCTTTATGAGATTAAAGCTCACCAATGGCTTTGTGCAATACCTATACCTATATACCTGAATTACCTATAGCATCCAATCAAAATCACCCCTGCCCATATCAGACCACAGGTGTGAGAGTTCTGTTTTGAGGGGCAATCAGACCTGGATTTATAGCTCAAGCAAAATGCAAAAATGCCAAGATCAAATGAAACATGGGTGAAACTGTTGCACATATTATACTAGCAAAACTCTGCTTATTTTGTTAACAGGCTGAATATGGAAGGCCCATCATTGCAATGGCAGAAAGACCTCATAGGGGCAGTAGTGCAGTAGTGGTGGGTAAATTCTATGTTGGTGCAGTGGGGACAAGTGGAAGCGGTGGTGAGAACAATGGTGGCTGTAACCATTTCCCACTTGAGACGGGCTGTAACCATTTCCCACTATTTGCCCACCAATTTCCCATGTAACCATGTCCCATTATTCCCCACCCAACCATTTCCCTACTTGTCCCCACCTGACACTTCCCCCCTATTCCCCACGTAACTATTTACCAATATTGCCCATCTTACCATTTCCTATTATTTGCCACCTAACCATTCCCTATTTATACTTACCTAACCATTTTCTCATTGTTAGCTACCTAACCATTTCACAGCATTCACCACCTAACCATATCCCATCCTTATCTAACCATTCCCCAAAGTTTATCACCTTTAGCACTTTTCAGGATTCCACAACTAATAATTCCCCATTATTCCTCATCTAACCATTCCCCACTATTCCCCAACTAATCATTGTCCAGCACCTAGCCATTCCATGGTATTCCTCACATAGCTATTCCCCAACATTCACCACCTAACCATTCCCGATTGTTCCTCAACTAAACATTTTCCAACATTCCCCAACTAACCATTTCCTATTATTCACCACCTAACCATTCCCTATTTATCCTTATCTAACCATTACCTAATGTTTATCACCTACGCATTTCCCAGAATTCCCCACCCAATCATTGCCCAATATTCCTCATCTAACTATCCCCCACTCTTACCCAACTAACCATTTTCCAACATTCCCCACCTAACCATTCACTATTATTCCTCAACTAACCATTGCCCATTATTCCTTACATAACCATTCCCCACTATTTCCCAACTAACCATTTCCCAACATTCCCCACCCAATCATTCCCCAATATTCCTCATCTAACCATTCCCCACTCTTACCCAACTAACCATTTTCCAACATTCCCCACCTAACCATTGCCCATTATTCCTTACATAACTATTCCCTACTATTCCCCAACTAACCATTTCCCAGCATTCACCACCTATTTATTTCTCAACACTCCCCACCTAACCATTCTCCATTTAGCCTCATCTAACCATTCCCCATTATTTCCTACCATGCTTTTTGACAACATCCATCAGCTAAACGTTCCCTTTGGTTTCTCCAACCTTTTCCTTCTATTTTCCAAAATTCCTTACCTAACAATTCCCTCTCTTTCCAAAACATGTAAAACAGATTTGAGCATACACCTTTAGCCTTTTTCACACCCCAATTATTTTTTTCCATATTTCATATTAATTCTTTTTGACTTGTTTGCTGTTTGTGGTAAGACAGTATGTTAACATCAATCCCATTAATAGCCACGGAGCACTTATCTCCATTAGACCTCTCTTGTAAATGCTAAATTATCTGACCATTGTACGCTAACAAAATTATTTGAGTGTCATTACCATCTTTGGGTTGTGACTAAACAAGACGGAGAGCATTTATTTATGGTGAAAGTCAGAGCTATTCAGGAAATAAGCCATTACTTACTCTTGCATCAGAAGCGAACAACAACGAGAGCCTTTAGTGGGACCCATCAGCATTAATGACTGTCTTTATCTGCAGAGATGTACATTGACATTCACGTCGGTGAGATTTTATGAGTCATCCTCTAAATGACACGGCTTATTATCATAGCGGAGACTTACGCTAAACTTTCTGAGAACTGCATCAATGTGTGCGTGGCTTACGTGTTCTGGTTTAGAATGTTTTCCTTTAACCTTTCAGGGAGTTTTTTGAGTAATTAGCTTTAGAGTCACAGTATCCTTGGACTTTTCTCTGGGTTTGTATATGCATATGTAATGTAAGGCCTGGACTAGCAGGATTGTGGACGGTGAATGTCATCTTGGTTTCTCAATTTACCTGGTTGGTGGTGTTTTAACCTCCCTAGCTCTATTCCCGAGTGTGGCTTGCAGTTAAATTTCATCACAAAAAGCGGTAACCCCAAGCCACACTTGGGAGAAATTGAAAGCTTACCTGGTCCCCACAAGCCCGCGGTGTCCTCTGGCAATGCCGGACAAGCATCTGTGTCCCCCTGGCGATGCCCGGCCGGCATCTGCATCCCCTTGGCAATGCTTGGCATCTGTGTCCCCTGCAATTGCACCCCCAGCCTGTGAAGGATGGGGATGCAGGGCCATGGGATGCAGATGCCAGGCGAGCATGTGCTGGGGGTCGGAACTGGCGGGAAATTTAAATACTGTACTACTTTCACATTTAAAAATACTCAGATAATCATACCGCCAGGGAGGTTAGGAGTAATTTTCAGTATTTTTATATCTGCAGCTTTCAATAAATAATATTTGATAATTGTGCCATGCAGGTCCCTGTTGTAGGGTGACAAAACTCTGGTACTTGAATGCAGGACATCCTGCCAGTCCAGGCCTTAAACTACATATGCATATACAAACCCAGAGAAAAGTCCAAGCATACTGTGACTCTAAAGCAAATTACTCAAAAAAACTCCCAGAAAGGTTAAAGGAAAACATTCTAAACCAGAACACGTAAGACACGCACACATGGTGATAATACATGTGCTCTTGCATTGTCACATGCCATAGCGTCCGCTTTGTGGACACTTGACCATTATTAAAATATTATTATTAAACAGGATTTATATAGGGCCAACATTTTACGCAGCGCTGTACATTAAATAGACCATCACACCAGTATGAACCCATTGCACATCAATTATGTTATAGCAGAACTAAACCTTATTAATACCCCTTGTTCCTTCCCCTGTAATTTCTTATGTAAATTCTCCCTTCCTCGTTTCATCATGGGGGCTGCCATCCTTATCTTGTCCCAGGTGTTAGATTTTTGCCATCTTGATTGGCTTGGCTAATAAGACATAGCTCCTGCATATGCATGCAGGAGTTCATTCAGTCCTAGCGGCCCCAGGAAATGCCTATGTACTCAGCATCCTTCACTGAGCAGCACATGCAGTTTAATAGAAATGTAATTCCCAATCTGTCCACTAGGCAGTTCTGTGTTTCCTTTCTTTCACAGTGAATACAAGTTTAATTCATTAAACAGCATTGCCTAGTGGACAGAAAAAGAATGACATCCGCCCATCTTTAGAGTACATTTGACAACCTGTTCGCACACAAAAGAATCTATTGCAAACTTGAAATTATATTTAGCTACTGTCAAGCTACTGGAACTGTCAAAGGTCTGATTTATTAAAGCTCTTGAAGGTCATTTGATATTTCCAGATCCAGGAGAGCTTTAATAAACAGGCCTAAAGAGTCATCAGCTCTTGGGGCAAATTTACGTTTAGGTTTTCCCTTTGACATTGATTGGTCCCCAAACCTTGCTAACTTCTCTTCTTCTTCTGAGTCCAGTGTCTTTTCTCTTTGCTCATTGGGTGGAAACTAACAATGTAACACTGTTCTTGCAATGTCCCAGCACCTAACTCCATTTTTGGCATCTTATAGGCTTCAGAAACGGGCCAGCAGAGTACACTACATTGCATATAAACTGCAGGCAGAATGAGTCCTCCCTCTACTCTTTTAGCTCTCTCCACCTGTCAGCACATGTGCAGTGAAGAAAACCCTGATTGGCTCCCAGTGCTTCTCCTCCCTGCTGTTATGTATTGAATTACAGGAACCAGATATTGAGACACATTTAGCTTCTAGCACTCTCTCATACTAGAGGAATAATTATGGTAAATGAATACAAATAGTGATAATTGATACTTGAGGCTTGATATAAATAAAGAATATATATCTTTAATCTTGAATACCAAGGAGAGCATTCTATTGTTTTGTCTTACCATTGAAGGAGCAGATCTCATTTGATTGCACTCCATGAACCCTCTGCCATTTTATTAATTTTTAGGCTATTGTCCAATCAGTCATCACAAGTACTGTGTCAGGGATCTAACAATATCCGCTTGACTCCGTGTTTTTTATCTGTCCTCATAATAGAAATCCACTTTCATCCTTTTCGTTTGTCTCAAGATCAATACGGTGTAAAAGGTCCTCAAAGCATTATGTGTATGCCAATCAGCAGGAACAAGAAAAGCAATCAGAATCCATCATTTCACGAACAGAAGATACTGTCATTGATGATTAATGTGGTGTTACACTGAACTGTAATGGGGGAATGATTCACACGGAGTGGCAGCTCACAAACACAGTGCATGGACGCCAAGGCACAAAAGAGCAATGGGTTCAGCTCCATGACCTGAAACACACACTTTGTTTTATTCAAGTTGAATTAAAGCAACCCTGTGAAGATTTAACAAAGTTCTAAAGTCAGTTTTCTGCAATGGGAGAAGTATTATACTTGCCTCTCCGGAATCTTGTGTATCTGACTTCTTTATATTCCACCATGGGAGCATTCAACGCTTCCGTTATTACCGGAGGTCCCTAACACTCCATCCTCTGAACCCCAACTCACTGAATTTTTTTTTCTGCTTGACATCCTTTCTTACTTATGGAAATATACAATAACCTCCTGTCTAGTTGAAAGGTGTTGTTACTAAGACAGGAACTGATAGGAATTATGGAGGCCCAGATATTAATAGGAAACCAACAGGGTTTCTAATGCTTCCCTAAAAAACAGGTTTTGGGTAGACAAAGGCCAAAGAAATAGTGTTTCCACGTTACCAAGTGCCCCAAACTCCTACACTAACCCATCTATTATCCCTCACCTTCTCATTGCAGCATCCCAGCCTGCCTAGGCTTTGATGTTGATTAGTATCTGAATGTGCAAAGTTATGTATTTCCAAGAGATTCCAAATTTACTCAATAAACTACGCACTTGACTGAAGTTTTGCAACACACCACTAACACAAAACAGGATAAGGGCAATGCTACCTTACAATGACCTTCAGGAAACTTATGGTGCTTAAGAAGACCAAACCATAGGCTTCGGCAAAGCTCTATACATTGTAGAGGTTCTTGAAGATGATTGGTAGATGAGGAACCCCCCATGATGGCTGAGAGCTGCCCATTATCACACCAAATGGGGTGGACTTTTGGATTTTTTATATATATTTCAGATATGTGAACACCTTGGACTATACTGTATAGCTGTTGGACTGGTGTATAGTTGTTGAACCCCACTTTAATGCCTTGATGACCTGAGATACAAACTTGTTGTGAACCTCAAAGCTGTGCTACACACCGAAGCTCAGAAGTATAATTGGAGTGTGAGAACCTTTTAAACTACTGGTTCTGTAGCAATGGTACCATTATGCATATGTTCAATAATCACCATTGTCTCCATCAAATCCAGGTATAAACTAAGCTCCAAAATTCTGTCCAAGTTTTAACTGTTGAATGTGGCACATACCACACAAGCTCCTTCCTTTGACACCTTACACCTCCTTGAGGAGCCTAATGGTCGAGTAAGAGTATGTGAGTGACATGTAAACACATATTATTCTTTATCGTTTGCCCTGGGCTGGTTTTTGGGTGGAGGAAATTGGGAAAATGCCCAGGGCCTTGACCTTCTCCAGGGCCCTAACTGGCAATATGGCACAGATACAGGGTGCTGGAAAGATGTACATTGGTGGGCCCCATTTTTTCCAAATATGATCCTGTATCTGCCACACCCCAAGGCTCTGACGGTGTTTCTCAATCAGGGTTCCGGGTTTTCTTTAAGTTCCTTGAGCAATGAGCAATTTGTGCCTCTCAGGTCAGTTTAAGTGGCACCAATGATCTTTTTGGTTATCTATAAGGATGAAATTCTTCCCAATGGCCAATAATGTAAAAGGCATTCTTACTCCTGACCACCACACTAATGTACTGTGAGCTGTGCATAATAGTAATTAAAGTAGTGGTTCCCTGAAGACCTAAAAGTTATCTCATGGGGTTCCCCATGTAAACAAAAATGTCGAGAAACACTTGGGTATATGGCTCAATACATTTGACTGGCCTTATGTATATTATTCATAGCAGAATACTCTGTAAAAATCTTTATTTTTGAGTATATTAATAGACCATCACCCTTAAATTGTTGAGAATCCTAACTCAAAAATTGAAATAATAACTTCAATTATCCACTTCTGTGAAAAGCATCTGCTCATGATTGGGTATTCAAAGTAAGTAGGAATTTGATTTTCATATGATTGAATAATTGAAGTGAATATTCACGCAATTTTTTGATTTCCAGTCTTCAGTAAATCTGCCTCTATATCTTGGTTCAATGTTCAATCAAAGAAACATTACTCTAGACATTCTTTTAATTTTTGAGTGTTTTAATCAATAAAAATACAGTGCTTTTATATGGAGGGGGTTTTTTGACAAAAATTAAAATCCTTTGAAGTGTATAGCTTTCCCTATATATGTATTTCATTCTGCTCAATTAGCGGTTTGCCTGGCATTCAGCGTTCTCCAGACGATGTTGTACAAGTCAGCTAAGGGATTAGATTTTCACTGAATCGAAGAAGATTGTACATGATTTCTGATTCCAGAGAGTGAAGTAAAATGACTCATCATGTGACATATATCACAAGCTCCGTGGATGAATGGATTTGCCAACAGTGAATTAAATTGGAGAGTGACACTAATGTAGTTATCAGTTATTTCATTTATAAGTCAGTGACAAGAATTAATTCAGAGATAAATATTACTGGGTGACCTATATCCAGAATCTCATATAAATTAATTTGAGCTGTTATGAATTACTTATCACATGGCGGCATGTATCTGATGTCACTCATTTATTAGTGATAGCTGAATGGCATTAACTCCTAAAAAAATCTGGGGTAATACAGGGAGGTAGCAAGGTTCACTCACAGTTACACATATAAAAAAATAAAAATGATTTTAATAAGATTACAGAAATATAAAGTATGAATAGTATGCTAGTTAAAAAATTGCTTGCATTTTGTAGGATTCAGAAATCACAACAATAATTTCTGTCCAGAGTTGAAAAACTGGGGTTCAGATCTGGACTGTGTGGTGGCCAGTCCATGTGTGGAAATGATGTCTCATGCTTTCCAAGTCATCTTTGAATATGCCTGTGCCATCAGGGAATAAAACATTCATTGATGGAAAAAACCTAGTTATTCAGTAAATTCAGGGAGGCAGCTGAACTAATTTTTTGGCCACATACTGTTGCTGAGCCTAGACCTGACCAGCTGAAGAAACCCCCGATCATAACACATAACAGGCGCCATAGATTATACCAAATTCCCCATAGGCCCTCCAGATTATACCAAATTCCCCATAGGCCCTCCAGATTATACCATTGCTCCCACAGGTACTCCAGATCATAACACTGTCCCTACAGATCATAACACTGCCCACACAGACACCCAAGATCATAATACTGCCCCACAAAGACCCTCAAATCATAGCACTGCCCCCATACATACCAGTTAATAACACTGCCCCAACTGGCACCCCTGATCATAACACTGCCCCAAAAGGCATCCCTGATCATAGTACTACCCCAAGAGGTACCCCTGATCAAAGCGCTGCCCCCACAGACACCCAAGATCATAACAATCCCCCAATATGCACACCATATCATAACACTGCCCCACAGGCACTCCAGATCATAACACTGACCCAAGGGCACCTTAAACTATAACACTCCTCCTACAGGCACCTCAGATCATAGCACTGCCCCAGGCACACCAGGCAGGTCATAGCACTGCCTCCCCCCAAGCACCCCAGATCATTACACTGCCCTCAAAGGCCCCCAAAATTTAAACACTGCCCCATAGGCACCCCAGATCATAGCACTGCCTCCCCCCAGGCACACCAGGTCATCACACTGCCTCAACAGGCATCTCAGGTTGAACTTTGACTGTTTTGGTATTGCCTATATACTCGTGGTATTAAACATAATTTGGCGCAGTATATGCTAATCTTATATAATAGATACAAGTAATAGTATTTGTATATAGTATTTTTTAAACAAGAAAATAATCTCAGCATTGTTTGGTGTTGATCCACTTTTAGTTATCAAATGAGTAACATATGACCTTCTGCTTTTGGAAAGAAATGTTATAGTAATAACAACACAGAAAAAAAACGAGCCAGCTGTTCTCACACTGGATTCTCTTTCATACTTTTGGCCACTAAATGATTTTTCTCACTTCCTGCCCCGAGCAGAATTATACTTTACACAAAATTGGACTTCATGTATCTAGGTACAATCCCCTGACTTGTCTTATGATTTAATCTCCTCTCTGGTCCCGCAGCCCAAGTTGTTTCAGCTTCCCCTGATCCCGTTCGCACCAGATGCATATGACATCACTTTTTCCCGAGATGGTTTTTAAATCAGAGATCTTTTGTTTGGGACCTTTTTTGGAACTTTCAATGAGACTGCACTTTGCATACTAGACAAAGTGCCTCATCTTTCCTCTCTTGTACGTTTAATGGACTTCTAATGTTTCAGTCCTGCATTCCTGTCTGGAAAAATGCTTCTGTTGAGGAAAAAAAGTCACCTGCATCTCTTAGTAATGTTAAGGCAAAGTTATGAAAGTTTAAAGCACTCCATTTGTCAAGATGAGCTTTGAGGCTGAACTGAAATCCAATCTAAATAAATAGATTGGAGATATATTTTTTTTTTGACAGTGAACTTGTAGTTCTGTACAGCTAGCCTTGAGATTTACACAGAGCCTGCCGAGCAATACCACCAGGTGGGTGACCTTGGCTTTTCTCTAATGTTGGTATGCAGTAAAACATGACTTCATTCAGTAAGTATAATTGATGTCTAGAACTGACTCTGCCGGGCACTTAAATTGATTTAAAAAAATATATTATTATAGAAGCAGTATCCCCTACTTCAGGAATCCTTAAGACTTCTAGAAGAAGGGGTAGATGACTGTCTTTCAAGTCCTTAGGGGGGCTGATGCTGTCCAGCAGGAGTAGTAAATAACAATTTGTCCTATAAGTAATGGAAGGAAAATATGGCCTAGTGTCTGTGGGAAAAATTATAATGCCCCAACACTGATGTCAACAATACCGTAGTAAAAAGGTATAGTGTTGCATTATTGGTGTCAGAGGGAGGTATAGTGCCCATTCTTGGTGACAATTAGAAGAAAAGTGCCCCATTCTTGGTGTTCGTGGAGGATATAGCGTCCGGTATAGTGTCCTATTATTGGTGTGAATGGCATGTATAGTGACATGCCATTCATGTCCAAGTGTTGATCTGGTAAACCTGCGCGTGGCGTTCCAATGTTCCCACGTCCCCCCACGTGGGGACGCCACACGCAGGTTTACCAGAGCAGCAGTTGGACATCAAATGAGATTGAAATCGCATGGAAACTACAGCTATTTGCAATGAGGCTTTTTTGGTGGAATTAAAGCAAAAATTTTAAAAACAATATGAATAATGGTGATACTTAAGAATACCACTACAAGTGGAACCATAAAGAGGATAAATATCGGATTTATTGCTGATTGACTCATAGTCCAAAACACTGCTGTCCTTGCCTGCTCTCACCTGTCAGGTGGGGCTTTATGTGCTACAGGAATCAGATCATTCTGTCCTCCTTTCCTGAAGAAGTGGATTAAATTTGTGAAACGTGTCGAAAAAAAGCAGGGTATGCCCCTAGGATTGGGTAACCCAGACAGGAATATTTGATTATGTCTGTTGAACATTTTTAATGAATTTAAATGTTAATGTTCTTAATGTTATTAAGTAAAGATATGTTTTTGATAGCCTTAAAAGTACCACTTACTGAGCTAACCCCTCAAACCTTTACCTTTAGTTGAATTAGGGATGGGGCCATGTGCTAATTAGGAGGTTGGTCGGACTTTGCTTACTTTGTTGTCCCATTATTGGTGTTAATGGGATGTATAGTGTCCCATAAGTGTTGTCAGCGGGAACTTTAGTGCCTCGTTATTGGTGTCAATGTAAGATGGAGTGTCCCAATATTGGTTTCAGTAGGAAGTATAGTGTCCCATTATTGGTGTTAATATGATATATAATGTCCAATTATTGTTGCCAGCCAGGGAGGTACAGTGTGTCATTATTAGTGTCAGTGGGAGTTACAGTGTGTCATTGTTGGTTTCAGGGGAAGATATAGTGTCCCAATATTGGCATAAAAAGGAAGTATAGTGTACCAATATTGGTCTGAGGAATAGTTTCTCATTATTAGTTACAAAAGGGGGTATAGAGTCCCATGAGTGGTTTCAATGTGAGATATAGTGTCCCATTATTGGTGTTAGTGGCAGTTTTAGTTTCCCAATGTTGGTGTAATGGGAAGTAAAGTGTCCCATTATTGGTGTCAGTGTGAGGTATAGTGTTCCAATATTGGTGTGAGTGGCATGTCTGATGTTTTATGTCAGTGGGAGGATACTGTGCATTATAGGTTTCAGTGGGAGTTTTCGTACTTCATTATTGGTGTTATTGGGGGATATAATGTCTCATTATTGGTGTCATAGGAATTATTTTGCCCAATGAGTGGTTTCAATTGGAGGTATATTATCCCAATATTGGTGTGATTGGAAGGTATACTGTCCCATGATTCTTGTCAGTGGGAGGTATAGTGTCCTATTAGATACAATAGGATGCATATTGTCCCATGTGTGGTTTTAATGGGAGGTATTGTGGTCCCATTATCGTTGTGAAAAGGACATATAGTGTCCCATTATTGGTATTGGTGGGAGGTATAGTGTCCCATTTGTGATTTCAGTTATGGCGTCCCACTGTTGGTGTCAATGGGAAGTATAGTGTCTAATTATTAGTGTAAATGTAAAGTATAGTGTTCCAATTTTTTGATGATAATAGGTATAGCGTCCAAATATTGGTACAATGGGAAGTAAACTGTTCCAGTACTGAGTTAATGGGAGGAATAGTGTCCCATTATTAGTGTCAGTGAAAGGTATAGTCTGTCATTATTGGTTTTAGTGGGTGCATTCATTCCTCAATATTGTTGTCAATGGAAGGTATAATGTCCCATAATTGGTGTCAGTGGCAAGTAGAATGTCCTATTATTGGTGTCATTTGGAAGTATAGTGCTCCATTATTCCTCAATGTTTGTGTCAATAGGAGACATTGTGTCCCCTTTTGGTGTCAATGGGAGGAGTTGTCTCAATATTGGTGTCAATTAAAGGTATAGTTAACCATTATTATTGTCAGTGGGAGGTATAATGTCCCAATATTAGTAACTATAGGAGGTGTAGTGCCCCATCCTTAGTTTCAATGGGATGTATAGTGTCCCATTATTGGTGTCAACTGGACATATAGTGTCCCATCATTAGTGTCGGTGGGAGGTACAGTGTGCCAATAATTTTGTGAGTGGGTGTTAAAATATGTAATTAATGCTTTCAGTGGGAGCCTTAGTGTCCCATTATTGGTGTCAAAGGGAGGTATAGTGTTCAATAATTGATGAAAAGTATAGTGACCCAATATTAGTGACTATAGGAGATATTGTGCCCATTGGGTGGTTACACTGGGAGGTGGAATGTTTCTTTATTGGTGTCAGTTGGTAGTATAGTGTCCCATTTGGGGAGGAAAATTGTTCCAGTATTGGTGTCCATAGAAGGTCAAGTGTCCAAATCTTAGTGTCAGTGGGAGGTATAGTGTGTCATTATTAGTGTCTAAGTGGTATATTGTCCGATTCTTGATGACAATAGTAGTAGTGTGCTCCATCACTGCTATCAGTGGGAGTTATAGTGTCCCATCTTTGGTGTCAGTGGGAAGCATAGTGCCCCATTATAGGTCCCAATCGAAAGTATACTGTTCCATTATCAGTGTGAGTGGGAGGTAAAGTTTCTAATTATTAGTGTCAGTGTAAGGTATAATGTCTCATCATTCGTGACAATAGGCGGTATAGTGCCCCATGATTGGATTCAATGAGAGGTATAATGTTCCATTATTGTTGTGAATGGCAGGTATTGTGTCTCTTTATTGGTGTTAGTGTGAAGTATAATGTCCCAATTATTAGTGACAATATGAGGTGTATATCATCGGTTTCAGTGGGAGGTATAGTGTCACATTATTGGGTCAATGGGAGGTATTGTGTCTTATTAATGGTGTCATTAGGAGGTAAAGTGTCCTATTAATGGTGTAAATAGGTGGTATTGTGTATTCACCTATTTACACAGGAGTTTGTGTGTCCTAATATTAGTGACAATAGGAAGTATATATCCCAATGGAAGTATATAGCCCCATGAGTGGTTTCAATGGCAGGTATAGTGTCCCATTATTGGATTTATATAGCGCCAACATATTATGCAGCGCTGTACATTAAATAGGGATTGCAAATGACAGACTAATACAGACAGTGATACAGGAGGAGAGAACTATTAATGAACTATTATTGGTGTCAATAGGCCTTATAGTGCCCAAATAATTGGTGTAAATGTAATATATAGTGTCCCACTTTTGGTGACAATCGTAGGTGTGGTTTTCCATCATTGGTTTCAGTGGGAGGTATAGTGTCCCAGCAGTGGTGACAATAAGAGGCATAGTGACCCATACTTGGTATCAGTGAGAAGTGTAGTGCCCCACTCACTATTGGTTTCAGTGGGAGATATAATTTTTCTTTATTTGTGTCCATGGGGTGAAAGCCATGTGGTAGAGCCAGCTGCATGACTCCAATGACGTTTTTAGGTGTCTATAGGTGGTAATCTAGCCATCACTGTAGGGGGAGATTTTTTCCACTGGCGACCAGATTAGGTAGCTTTTTTCCAAATGTCCCTTAAAAATTGGTTTTAGAAGATCTGAAAATTATTTCAAGGTTTCCTCAGGGGTAAAAAAAAGTTGAACTGGTTTAAACTATGCCACCCACTGTGTCTCCATAATCAATCGGAGCCATTTAGATATAACCCCACCATCATTATCACTACCTTTTACTCCCACTGAATGGGCCATTCTAGTCTTACATGGCAAGCTGTATGAAAGAGGACCAACTTTCTGAAGACTATAGTAGCTGTTGTGATGAAAACAACCTGGACAGCAGGAAAGATCAGATTACACAGGTTATTGGACGACTCAGAATAAGTAACCCCCCCCCCTTCTAAGAAAACATACGCCCTTAAAGCAGTCAATTATACCCCAGCCACCAACAAGCATTCATGCCCATGCTGGGCTTTCTTTTTCAGGTTGACAATGTTTTTCATGCACAGTTTACTGTTTCTTTTTTATATAAGCACATATTCAAGACAAATAACTTTTATGTAAAGGTTTATGGAAGGTAAAACAAACTCAACCAGAGGCCAATAGACATTAGTAAAAAAAAAAAAAAAAAAAAAGAAATAAAGTTAAAAGCTTTTTAGTGGTTTACTGAAGTTCACCAAGCAGCACAATGTTCAGGCAAGCAACCAACACCAGTCTCATAATTTCTACAAAAATTGTTGTTTGGGTTTCATATCTCTAGATGCTGCAGAGATGAGCAAAAGTGAGAAATATATTTTTGCAAAATGTTCTAAAGAATTTGCATTTTTGCAAAAATTTACTTAAAAATACAGCTCACATTTTTAAGATGCTTACAAAGGCTTACCCTGAAAATGGTATTGTCATCAACATTGCTGAGAAGGGGAGTCTGTGGTAACATGGCGTCTTCAGGCCAGCGGACTAGGCGCCACCATCTTCTCTCTGTTCTTCTGGGGTTCTTCTTCCTACGTCACCCGACACAGGCACGAGATTGGGTGGCGCATGTGTGAGTTCGGCAATTTGTTTCCTTATTTGCCGAAGGGAGCGGCCAAGAGCCTCATGGGATGCGTGACGTAGGTATCCTGAGAGGCTCTGTGCTCCCATTCATTCTCGACCGCCCAGGCCTAGTAGAAGTGTAAACACCACCTGAGCTCCCTCTACTCCAGCACTCCTTCTGGGGGGAATTTTGTCACCTGCTGGTCACATGATTGTCATTTGCACATGACCCCCCTTATATAAGGAAGTGACCGGCATCAGGATGTTGCCTGAACATGGAGTTCTAGGCTTTGCTTCCAGGTTCCTGTCTGCATCTCCTGATCCTGATTCTGACTCCTTGGTATTCCGACCCTGGCACTGTCTGACTACTCCTGATTGCTGCCTGCTCTGACCTTGGATTGTCTGACCACTATTTTGCCTTTCGCTCCTGTGCTACGCATTGGTCCTATCCAGTCAGAAGTTACCAGCCCCTGCATGTACGGGGTCGCAACCTGGGCACCCCCTCCGAAAGTCAATTACTCCTTGTGAGTGTGCTGGTGAAGCCAGAGGCTGGTGTTGACCTGGTGTTGACCTCCTTCTGACTAGCGATTGGCCTTAGCCTAAGCTGCTTAAGACTAATTTTGCATTCCCATTGATTTTTAATGAAATGAAAAGCAATTCTGAAGAACAAAAAGTTTGCTCAAATACAGAGTGATTGGTTTAGGAACCCCACTTTCTCACCAAACATCAGTACCTGACCTTTTGGCTAAAATGAAGAGTGGAGGCTGGTATGGCTGCAACAAGGGTGCCAACATTTTATTGCCCATGGGTTTGAAATGGAATCTCCATCAAGCTCATATTGGTGGGATAGACAGATTTTCACTACCGTTTGGGTATATAATGTATATAAAAAATTATTTTGGAGAACATTCATTCTAAGGGATTCCTAGTGCACTTTGGGTTTTTGGAGAGCACTGTAATAGTGCTTTTAGACCCACAGTGTCCAACTGAAACCTCAGATGGAGCCACAGGATTTATCCCAGGTTCCTCTAATCCAACAGACCAATAAGGTCTGGTTTCGACTATACCTATGTATACTTCTGGGTACATTATCTCAGGTGAATTGCATATGTAGCTGTGATTCTATACAATGAAAACTGGTGATTTAGTAAAGGTTTGTGTTGAGAACCTACTTTTCACCCCTTAATGGTGAATCACAAACTATGAATAGTGTTGCTGCAATTAAACTCTATGTATTATATTATTAGGTGTACCAGCTAAGTTATATACCAGATACCTACCTCAAGTTTTTTTCAGCTTTTGTTCAAGGTTGCTACATACCAAAACCAGGTATATGTATGATTTTGGATGTATATTAAATGATATAGTTCTTGATTTTACTTTGGCATATTGAATATATATATTTCTGGTATAATAATAGATCTCCACTCCCCTGAAGAAGCGGATATTATTATTATTAAAGACTATATATACAAAGTCCCCATACATTCTCTTCTTTGGTCTCACAAGAAGGGGGATTTGAGCAAGTGTACCCAACTAGTGCCAAGCCTTTCAATGTTCCATGGGGACTATGTAGACAGTCCAATCTATGATTCCTCCATATTCTGGGTCCTCTTGATGCACCATGGTCATGTGGTGCTGGTGGTGGGTTTGTAAGATGAGTTGGGATTCTCAGAACATGGAAGATAATGGGCCAGATTTATTAATGAATGAAGAAGATAGACTATCATGGGAGAAACTGGGTGATCCGGCAAAGCTGGAATGAGTCTGGACAAGGATTGAAAACAATTGCCAAATAGGAAGAAATGATTATATGAAATCCATTCCCGGTTTGTTGGATCCCCTATGATAGTCTATCTTATCCTGTCTTAGAGAGCTTTAATAAAGTAGGCCCTATGTTTGGGCCATGCCTTGCCACTTCAATGCTTGACCCAATTGCCCCATTTCTCTGCTGGAAGAACATTTAGACCCCTTCCCTAACAACCTGGGGCCCTTCAGCCCATTAGACCCATTAAACATAGGCTTATTGTTAAACATTTATTTTTCTTAACCATTTCTGGCTGCACTGCCTCTGACCTTTCTTTTTATTACTAAAAAGTGAGTGCACTGTTGTTCCCAGAAGGCTCATAAACAATCCCGTTTCACAAGAGGAAGTCAACTGTCACATGCCAGCAATCAGAGGGTATTAATTAAACCGCTGTTTAAATAATTGGTAAATATTTAAAGCTCGACAACTTTTGAGAACCCAGATGGCAAAAGCTCACGTCAAACAAAACAAATTGATTTATTCACTGGGTCAATATTTTTTTTCTCTTACGCAAAGTGATGAAGTTCATTATCTTGTATTTTATTGCTACTCGAATGCATAAAGAAAAGAGAACAGCAGCCCCGTCAAATCTCAGCGCTTCCCATGTATTCAAACAAATCCTAAATTAAACATCTGGAGCTCAATATTTACAGTGCATGCCTGCAACACAGGAGAAGTACTACAGAATGAAAATATCCAAAACATCAAGACGCAGGACTCGTATTTTTAGGAGATTGAACAAAAAATTATAATGAAAAACAAATTTGTAAACAGCAATTTAATTAAAACGAGGAAACAGATGATTGAGCTTGAAATGTGTTACATAGATTGTAAATAATTAAAGGTAACAAAGTAAAAACATTTTTGAATAATAATTTTTGTGCAATGTATTCATTTATGGGGCGTGTTTTGAATAAAATTGGAAATTCACAATAGAAAAATTGCAGATTCTTATGCAAATTGTAATTGATCGAAGGTCATATGATCGATGACTAGGGCACTGATGGAATTTCCTTTCCTGTTTAACTACACTAAAAATGTAATTTATTGTTCTTAAATGTGATAGTTAAATTCAGTTTTGTTTTGTGGGGTTTTTTTGTATTATTATTTTTTTTTCCATTTTTTCGTGATGTCACCTGATCTTGTACTGTGCATACACATGATTGGGGGTCTCCCTTCCTGTAAATAGCCGTGGCAATGAAGACCTAAGGAGAGGAGTACCCTCCTTCCAATTTGTTGTTTTTTTATTTTTTTAAACAAAAAATATAATAAAGGGTTAGCCACCAATTTATTATTATTAAAATGATGATATGTCTGCTTTAAATAGAGAGGTGATCAATTGTGGATTGCTTTGTAGCTTGTAAAATTGAAGGTGATTCACTAAATGAGTTTAGGCTGTTCACAAAGGTAAATTATGACTTTGCAATTTTTTTCTCTAAACTTGCTGAATGTGGTGAAAATTCACTTTGTAAAGAATATCCCATTACAGCATTTCTTGAGCAACCACTCCTATAGACCACCCCCCTCACACCCCACCATCTTGAGTAACATTTCCCATTTACTCATAAAATGACTAACAGGGTGCCCCCTAATGGATGCCCTATAAAACGCACCTTTACCTTTAACATTCTGTTCATAGTCAGCCTCTCACCCAGCAGCAAGCCCTTCTATAGTAAAATGAGAGTAAACCATTGTGCCTCAGTCAGCTCACATTAGAGGACAGTGTACAGATGACTAATAATTCTGCAAATTAAAAATTGGTTTGTGAAATCAGAGGCTCCATATTTGGAAAATATTAAATAGTGAGGGTGGTAGGGTGCAGCTAAACCAGGATGAAAGCAAGTCCTGGGCAGTAGTGGCAGATGTAGCCAGCCATGGCCCATCTGCAGATTTTACTTGGACCCTCTTCCTGTTGAATTGACTTGGGGTTCCTGTGGGGGGCCCTGTAGGCTGAGTAGGGAATGGGGCCCTCATGCAGCAGCACAATTTGCACCTCTCATTGTCTGCCATTGCTAGGTACATCTATCATACATTTCCATGTCTGCAAAGAGCATTATTCTCCTTACGTAGAATTTTGGAATTTTATCTTGAAATTTAGAATTATTATCTGTTTTGGAATTATACCTTTTTAAATGATTCATTTAGACTATACATAAACCCAAGAAAATATATATTAGATCTCAGCCTCAGAGTACAGCTATACCATTGGAGGAAAGGCTGTTTAATAATAATAATAATAATAATAATAATAAAAAGGCTCGTCACCTCTCGCTTGGTCATTGGAGTATCATCCACAAATGATTTAATAAAGCAAAGTGTGAATAACAGGAACTCCTATGATATATTGCTTTGGGCGCTTTGTTTCAGGAAAGGGCAAATCAAGTTTTGTTTCAGCAATTAGAAGAAAATGACCTCTGACCCCAACAGGGAACACAGACATTAAGATTGAAGTCAAGTGGGAAGTGGAAACCCAAACAAGGAAGACCTAAAGATTTCCTCTATCCATTAGCTAGTCCTGTTATTATATAATTACTATAGGGCCACTACAACTGTGAACTATTAAGGTTGAACTCCAGACATACGGCTAAGCAAACAGTTCAAATACATACTGTATAGTTGCTCTGATATACCGGCAAAGGATTTCCATTTCTTTTGTGATGCAGGTATTGGTTTAAAGTCCATCTAAACCGCAAACACCAGTTGTGTATATTGCTGCCTATAGATGTTGTGGCTGCATCTGGTTTCTGCAAAACACAATTCCTCTCCTAGGGTGACAACATTGGGTGTCTCCACTTTATTTAAAGTTGTCTCCTTAGGTTCAAATTGTAAAACAAGACACCTTCAATGTAGAGCAAATAGAAGAAATTCATTGTAGGGTCAAAGGGTATACAGAAGAGGCAGGAAGGGGGCACAAAAAGGACAAAATTTGGAACTATTGAAGGTGAGGTGATCTACAGCAAATAATGGAGAGGTCCGGCTTTTCACCCTTGGGTGCTACAGGATCTTGTTCAGCACTGTGCATTATTGGAGTATTACAACTTCAGCCTGACCTAGGACTCTGTTAGCATGGAGAGCAGTCTTTCTCAACCAAAGTTCCTTCAGAGGTTGCTAGGGGTTCTATAACCAATGAGCAAATTGTGCATCTCAGGTCAGTCACCACTGACGCCAATGATCTTTTTGGCTATCTGTAAGGGCGACATTCTTCCCAGTGGCCAGCAATGTAGGAGGCATTCTTCCCACTGACCATCACACTAGAGAAGCCTTGCAACTATTCTGTACACGTTCATGTGCCAAAAAAGGGTACAGATGCAAGTATAGGGGGTGGTGGTGGGAAAGAGACCCTAAATAACAAAAAGGGGAGCTCATTTCCATGGGGACTTTTAAGGCAACAGACAATTATTATATAATAAAAACGTGTTTATTGAATCAGGTTTAAAATCACATAATAGTAAACAAGTAATAAATTCAACCATCCAATGCCTCTATTCATTGTACAATTCTCACCCAAACATTGTAAACATCAAAAATGTGTATAACAAGTAGGGGTGTACAATGAGTATGGAATATCAGGTAAAGATGTTTCCAACGCGTTTCACAGTTGTATATCCACTTCATCAGGAAATAATTACATAAAAGGAGGAGGTGAGTACATATAAATCCAGCGCTACTAAAGTCTGGACGGAAGTAGTTTAAAAAGGGGGGTTACTGCAATTGTGCAAAGATAAATCTCCAAATATTTATCTAGACAGCCTTCATGGAACAGCATGTGAGTGCTTAGCGTACACAGCTGTGAAGATAACAACCGAAGCAGGAATTAGTAATGTCCAAGAGAAAGCGTTATAGGGAAACTGAATTTTCCACTTGCAAATCTAGCACATTTTCCTCTTTCCATCTATCATAGAGACCCTGCTCACTTAATTTAGGCAAATTGACAGGCCCTGGATGATTAGTAAATGGTTGCTGAGTAGGGATTAGCGAGAATTACGTGAAAATTTCCTTGAAATTCCGATGGGCCTGCGAAATTGCGGCAAACCCATCGGAAGATCAAGGAAATCATTACAGGATGATTTTCCAGGCCTGCATTCATGAATGAGTGCGATCCCCAGGCACTAGAGGTTAAATGAGGGCAAGCCCGGGGATCGCACACAGGATAATTCCCCCGGTACTCCTCCTGTCCATATGAGTACCATGGCTGTGCTCATCAATGATTGCAGCCCTGGGAATCATCACAGGATAATTCCCACGGCTGCATTCATTCATGATCAGCACAGCCACGATATTCGATCTTGACGGCCAAATTTACACAGGCCATTTTCGCTTATGTTTGGTAAGCAAGAACAGCCCGATTCGCCACAAGATCGAATTTTAAAATCCCGCTCACTCATCCCTATTGCTGAGGCTGGTTCAGATTACTTACAAGATCTGCAAAATCACCATAATAAGCTCAAAGTAACAGAAAGCGGGCCACTTGGTGAATTTAAAGTATATTTTTGTGAAAATTTGTGGAAATTGTGGAAATGCCGATTGATTTTCCTACTTGTCTCCAGTCACTGCTCTGACTGTTGTGCATGTAAGAATCAACTTGAGCTATTGGGCTCTATAAACAACACATATGTGCAGAAGAGCTGGTGAAACAAATTAGCCATGAGTGCCACCTACTTGTTGCGTAAAAAATTACAACAAATATTTCATTATGTTTGTATATTCCTGTACATGGTAAACTGTATTTTGTGACCATACTAAACAATAAAAGAAAACAACAATAGACTACCATTAAAGGTTTTCCAATGAACACATAAATGAAATTGGCTTCAAAGCTACATTCCAGTAAAACATTAAATGTTACACTACATCTGCAGCTAATTTTCACCCTGGCATTTGTCTTGCATCTGGCCATGCTTATAGATACTTAAATGGCTCTTATTTTGAGTCCCCTAAAAAAAAGATAAAAAATATATCAGGTTAATATAAAATTGAAGATCAATGCAGATCTGTATTTAATAATAAATCATTTAACAATTTTTTTAGAATAAAAGTTGGGTAAGTACTGTTTATACTTTAGTATAAACTAACTTGTTTTTTACCAAAAAATACCATTAGAAAAAAAGCTCAGTTTATACTCATGCCACACCACTAGATGGCACTGTATCTTCATGTTAAGTCTACAACAAACCCTTACTGTTTGAGAAATTATTAGAGCCTTTCACACACTTTACATGAGGACAGCATGCCAACTACATGTGGCCAGCACAAAAGACCATTTGAGAGCAAGTGATCTATCATAAACAACTCAAAAGTACAAAATATTTATACCCTTAAATTGGGGGGATAAACAGCCCCTGTAATTCTAATGTTTTTTCTCTTTTCAAAAAAATTTTTAAAAATAACACACCATGGATGTATTTATTCACATTTTATTAATTTTATTGACATTTCTGTTTTTTCTATTGCTTTGAATGTGACAGTTGCATTTTCTGCCCTGGGTTTATACTCAAATCAGTGTACTTTTCTTTTTTTTTTTTCTTTTTCAGGTATAAGTAGGTATCACAGTTCACGTTTGAGTAGGTTTATATTTGAGTATATAAAGTACCTGAAATTGACTGATCAGAGCTCAGGGAGCACAAGGCAGAAAAATAGAATGGGAGAGGGTTCAGTAAATAACAACAGATAATAAAAAAAAACACAATTGACAGCAGCTAACATTACAAGAGCAGTTGGAGGTGACTTTTCAGCCATCTATGGTTCCTATAGCTATCAAAAGACCCCTGTGCAAGTACTCTTTTATAGATTTATGTGGGGATCTCCTTTAAACTAGACATTAGACTTGACGCTAATGCATTGAGGCCTCCAATGCAAAGTTTAATGGGTAAAAATATAAATAAAATCCCAATACCGTATTTCATCTTGCAAAACGAAACAACGTTTGGGAAATTGAACGGCAAAGGGAAGGAAAATTAATTATTAACAACGTTTCAGATTAAATCTATTGCGTAGCATTTCAGTATTTACAGGCAAGCCACAGTCTCCTCTCCCCACAGAGCCTTCGTACACAATATCGTTGTGATTATTTTGTCATTCCCAGCCTTGTTATTTGTACGTTTTCACCTAGATTGCTGCTTGTCATGTAAACAGGCCTCCGAATATTGCACTTCATACAAATGTAAATCTTGCAGAAAATCTGTTTTATCTCCCTGGCATACTGATTATCAAGATAGACTTCTTTTTTATGGAACATGATGGAAATTGCTCTTTAAAGACAGACTTTACCGGCGGATGTTGTTAGTGCTTGATAAAGCTTTGTAGAGGGTGCAATATGTTACAATTATTTCACATAAAATCAGCCTTTAGTGGCGAAGACACAAATTGCTGAAATTATGTTAACTATCCATAGATATCGGTGGCATTAATAGCTGCTCCTGGCAAGTGCATAAATTGTGCTGGGAGCAAAAAAAATCATATGGTGATTTATATGGTAGAGTGGAACATGAACAGTTTACCCTTCAGCTGGAGAAATCCAACCTGCCTAGGTTTTATCCATTCATCCGGTGAAGCTGGTTCATCCAATTGTTACATTTTTATCCATGATAGGAAAAAGAAAACTAGAGGTTTTTAGAGAAAACATCAAAATCATCTTAAATTATTATTTTATTAGCATCAATTAAAAAATCTTATTTAAGTCAGTTACATGTTATTTTTTTCTTGTTTAAGTTTTTCTCTTTAAAAAGCAGAGCATACAGTTCCTTACACATGTGTTGCAAAAGAGCATCAAAAAATTCACATAGTATAATACAAACAGTACTCAGCAGTATTACCAATAATGATGACGCGTTTCGCAGAACCACGTCTGCTTCATCATGCCAGGTACTTAAAAGTTGACCAAATGGAATACAATAATCGATTCATAGAAGTTGTGCTTATAGGGCATCGTGTCGGAAATGTAAAATATTTGAATTTCCCTTGGGTTCCACATCTCAAAACCCTTCACAGGTTTTTGTTCATTTTACATCAGGGTGAGTGGGACAAACAAGTCCATCCAACAAAACCAAAAAATTTAGATTGGTAGAACTTTAAAGAAAAAACTTAACTTACATAATTATTTAAAAAGAAAATAAAAAACTTGACATTTATTTCTCTAATTTTAGAGATTTTTTGTACATATATTTGTACATTTTGTACAAAATGTTGATTTTGTATATCAATAGTTCTTAATGTAATTTTTGTGACTATAGGGCTCTGGGTGGTTCCTACAAGTGCCTTTAAAGTCCAACTCTCATTGTTTCTAGTTTTATTGTAATGACATTAGGATGTGGCATGTGCGATTAGGTCAGGTAACATTCTTTGGTATTAAAAGTCCATACAAAAAGCCCTTTTTAAATCTAAGGGAGAAAACAGAAGTAAAATGTCCTTCAAGGCATCTACATACAAGTATAGTTTAGATCCAGATTCTGTTTTTGATCCATCAAACATTCCACAAGCTAAAGGCCACCAGTACCAAACTGCAGCTACATTTTTATGACTGCTGTAATTATGACTAACTGAAGGATGTTATGAAAAAAAAGTGGGGCAGTTTATGGCCAGGTTTTGGGAATCAGAAGGCTCAATCAAAACGTTTACATTCCAATTTTAGTTGGCCTTAAACCTAAAATTCCAATTGGTCAGGATTTTTTTTCAGGAAGGGATAGGCAATTTTCCTTATGGAATAAAACATACTCACCTTGCCTGATTGCTCCCTAAACTGTCAAAATCAATGGGATACCCAACACATCCTGGTTTTCAGCTGGGAATGAATAAACTCCTACATACCTGGTAAGAGTTACGTCATCCTGAGCTGACCAATCAAGATGAGGTAAGATCAGAACGAGGAGAAGAAGAAGGAAGAAGATGAAGGTGACCATAACGGAAAATGGACAAGTTAGTAGAAGGTTTAGTTCTGCTTTAATTTTGGAAGCCATGTTCTAAAAGGGCAAGAGGATGGCACAAGTCAAAATGGTTATGGTAAATATGGTGGCCCTAACTTGCACAAAATTCCAATTCTCTTCAAGACTGTCATTCCAGTCATTTGGAGTCCCAGACATATTGTGGGCCTTAGCAATTTTCATCATTTTTACCACCCTAAATCTGGCACTAGGACTAGTTACCCGTGATTTCTTTGGTTTCAGTTACCATGACATGTTCCTGATGGCCTCATGTATTGGCCATCCATGAGACATTCTTATTATGGCTGCCCATGGATGACTGAGGATCTAATGACTGAGAAGGGAATATTTAAAAAGCATATAAGGAAATGAAGGAAGCATAAATCTACAGAATGGATACAGTTGAATCAGGGAGATTCTTGCACTCCAGGTACAGCTTCCTCTCCGGCAAGGAGAAAAATGAGCAGACACCACCAAATCCTATCCTACCCAAATCTGATGAGATGAACAGTCAGAGAAAGCCGAGCCTTGGATGATCCTTCATTGCAGAAAAACTTAAGGAAAAGGAAACTTCTTAAGGAAAAGGAAATTTCACAAAGTGTTAACTTTGTGAAATAAGTGACTTAAGTGCTCCAGTCACCAAATTGTTGACATGCCAGCTTACAAGCATGAACATATATTGAGCCATGGGCGTGCAATTCCATGGTGGTATTTCTGCCTTCAGAGCCCTAAATAAAGAGGTCCATATGGCCTATGTCATCCAGGCCCAGCCAATCAGGATGATCGGATCAGAACAACAGAAGAAGAAACAGAACATCAGAAGAAGGGATAAAATGGCAGCGCCTGCAATGGAACATGGACAGGTGAACATTGACTTAATTGTGATTAACAATTGACTTAATTAAGATTAATTGTGGAAGCCATGTCCAAAAAGGCAAGAAAAGGGCAAAAGACTAGTCAAAATGGTTTTAGACATAATGAGGCCCTGGCCAAATATGGAGGCCATACATGCAAAGAATTCCAGATATCTGCAATTCTATGGTGGCATTCCAATCTTCAAAATCTTGAAGAAAGGACTTTGACCCCAAAAATGCATTGGCATGAATGTGGGCTATACCAACTCTATTTTTTATCCTCTGGCACTCCTATATGTAATATATTTGTTCCCAGTTATGATGGACCTGCATAATGGTATCACATGAGCAGTCTGGATTTTTAGAAATTAATATTATACCAACATATTAAACACTAATTGTTTGAATGTGGCAATGCAGGTAGCAATTACAAAGCAATATCTTCATATACTCCAATGACCCCATGAGGTGTTCTGTGGATGATAGAGAATGAGACAAGGTAAATTAAATAACCTTTTTTATGTCAGCACAGCTGCAGTGTTTATTGGAACACATTAGTAGATGTTTGCTTTCATTTCCTGCCATGAGTTAACTTTTTTAGGATTCTTAAAGAGCTATAAATCATTGAGTTTATAGTCTTAGGTATATAAGTTTTTGGCACTTTATGGTTTATTATTGCAGTTACACACAAGGGCTAAGTTTTCAATAGAAGGCTCTTCCTCTGACAAATACCAGTTGATGGGAGAACGTCCTGCTATTTACTGTAACAAATAACAGATCGGTGTTGTTCATCACAAACCCAGGGAGCATTTCCAATAGCCGTTGGCCTTTGGGGCAGTTCTGCCACCTGCTAATAGGGAACCCCCCACTGTATACCATAACAACCTGTCCTCCTCCATGTCCTAGCCACCACTACTGGCTATGTACTGCTCAATGAAGGACAAAGTTATGCAGCCATTAGATGTCTTCTGGTCTCCCGATTCCCCCATTCAGCTCCCTTGACAAAATAAATGGGGATCCCTAATTAAGATTCATTTGATATGTCATTAATTATCATTAATGCCTTGTTTTTCATAGAATCATACATCTAATCTACTAAAAATACCAAATAGCGTACTGTTACCCTAAAAATCAATAAATGTAGATGCTGGACCCCTTTATTAGTTCTGTAGTTTTCCTCGGCCACTTTTACCATATTGTTAATATATTTTCCAGGACAGCTTCATTTTCCTGAGAAAAGAAATCAGTAAAACAAAATGTGCATTGCGACAGTGAGAGTGGAGAAAAAAAATAGCACAATGTTTTGGCAAAACGCCCAGCATCAAATTAGCAGTTCAAAACCAGCCTAGTGAACAACAGATCTTATTTGGAGCCCTTCCCCCAAGCCTGACCCCCTGCCTGGCATTCTAAGATCCACAAACTGCCTGCTAATTAGGAGTCTTATGATTTGCAACCTGCCCAGAGATGCCAGGAAGTAAGACAAGAAAAAACTCCTGCAAGCACTCTGCAAATCTAACAGATCCAATCCCTATAGAAGGATGATTTAAAGGTATAATTCAAGTATGAAAACAACACAGGGAATACAGCCTATGAACATGGGGCCCTGGGGTATTATTCTGGAATTGACTTCAGGGCCCGTCAGCCCCCTGTTCCTAAAACTATGAATGCCAAGTTCACAATCCTTCCATATAAAAGTAATAGGCATGGCTGTTCAGGAGGCGCGTGTACACAAGACTCAGAAGCAAATCAAATGTAGATTGCATTCAGATGCTTCTAAATTGCTTTGACTTGCTGTGATTTTTTCGTTAGCATTGTGCAAGGTTTTGCTTCCTCCCTTGTAAGGTCATTGGAGCCTTTGTTTTTTGGGGGGAATTTATTAGATACAGTTTTACCAAATACCATGCTCATGTTTTTTTTTAAATATTATTATTATTATTGGTTATTTTACAATTAATCTTTATCAGCTAATGCACTCTGACAACTGGAGCCTGGCGGCCTCAGCTGTCATAGTGTCTCTCTATGTGAGGTACAGTGACAACTGAAGCCAGAAAGGTTGTTTGTTCTTTATAATGTAAATATTTATGTGTTTACAATAATGACAACTACCTGAACAGAAACAATATGTACACATGTTAAAATGTAACTGGGAAACTCTTTCCTGATAGTTTGCAAAAACAGTGCTGTTTAGTTCAATGGAGAGTTGAAAGGGGAGGACAAGAAAAAGGGCACCCTACTGTATCCTCCTCCATAGAAAAGTATAATTAACTTTTCACTCAATTCAATCATAATTGTTCCTCTGGGGCAACAATCACCTAGCACAGTGTTTCTTAACCTCCCCAGTGGTAACCCCGAGTGTGACTCGGGGTAGCTCAAACCATGAAAACCAATAGTAAATAGAACATTACCTGATCCGCCGGCATCCTCCTTCGTCCTTCTCGTCTCCTCGCGGCCGGTGTCCTCTGCAACTGATGAGTCACCCTGGAGATCCCGGTGACGTCGGAGCGTGTGGCCGTTGCATCGAGGGCACAGCGGGAATTTTAAATTATTTTGTATTGCATTCAATACAAAATAACTGTAATAAATGCAATAAACTAGATTTATGTCTAAAAGCGGTACATTGTCTTTCTTGAAAATTTTTAATTTAAAAATGTATTTTTTTTTATGTAATAAATGTATTATTTTGACATCATTTTGTGTTTTAAACTTTATTATACTCATACTATTATAATATACTGTAAAATACATTTTCATGAAAAACAATGTACTGCTTTTAGACATATAAATCCGGACAGAAATGAACCGCCCATGAAGGTTAATCAAGGTTCCTTGGGACCCTACAGTTTCTTCAGGGGTTCCTTGAACCCCTTTGGTTCTCTTCATGATCTCCATGACCAATAATCCTTCTGGCTATCTGTGGGGGTGACATTCTTCCCAATGATCAGCACAGTAAGAGGCATTCTTCCAGTTACCCACCACATTAATATACTGTGAGCTGTGGATATAGTAATTATAGAAGGGGTTCTCTGAAGACCTGAATGTTATTTCAATGGGTCACCCATGTTAAAATGGTTGAGAAAGGCTTGTCTAATGTGTGAACGTGGCCTACCACTCTCTATTTAGAGCAAAGGCAGAGTCAGTAAAAAAGATTCCCATTGACTGACTGAGATGTAAACACTAAAATATTTGGTTTTCCATAGTTTTGCAACCCAAGGGAGCAATAATGTCTTATCCTCCTTCAAGGTACAATCGCTAATCCCAAACACTCTCAACAGAGGTCATATGTTGACACCCATAAGCAATCGGTATTTTGGCTGGGTGAATAATAAAATGAGCAAAAGAAGAATTGAATGGACGTGAATTTAAAGAGACACTGTTACTTTGTTCTAAACAGGCAAAATGATCATATCTCAATACTACAGTATAAGATACAATTAATAGGTAACTATAAATGCAGAGTAAGGCACCCCTAGTTACTTGTATAGCATTCAGGGTTTTCCAATTGTACTCCAATTTCGGGTTCTATTATGTGAATCTCCTTGAGGATGCTGTGTGACCCAACGTTAGGTATTGGTCAGTAAGTTCACTTATCACAGTGATAGGCTGGATACATTTAGGTAGGGTAAGCTGTATGTTTATGAGATGTGCTTACCAGATTTCCCAGAGACTCAGAACTTTGAAGTGCTTTATATGAATGTTGAGCCAGCATGCAGCCAGCTAGAGATTTTTTTATACTTCATTGGTTTTGGGTCAAATATATGCAAGCACTTTTGGAAGCCCCCTGAAGTAGCAGTGGAAATATTACTGGTGGAAAAAAAACAAAATAATTTATTGTTTGCAACCAAAATAATGATGGTATGTTGCCCTCTTCTGGGTTTCAGCGATACCGTCACCATTTTATTGGCTGTCCCTATTGACACAATGGGTCTGATTTATGAAAGCTCTCCAAGGCTGGAGAGGATACACTTTCATCAGTGAAGCCGGGTGATCCAGCAAATGTCAAATGTCTTTGAAAGAATCCATTCTAGCTTTAATGGATGACCCAGCTTCACTGACACAGCCTTGGAGAGCTTTCATAAATCAGGTCCAATGTTTCTTGTGCATTTCACTTCTTTTGCCAGCTCCAACCATGGTACTCTTTGATGGTTTCCAGAGCTGGAGAACACTGGATCATCTACTTGTGTGATTCACGGACACTAACACACTGCAATGGCCTCCAAACCTACCACAATTTCATATTGCTCCGCACCAACAAAAGCACCTACTTATAGCCCATTGGGGCCACCATGATTAATGAAAAGTCCCCACTGGAATTGATTTTATAATGTCAGCATTGATCTTTGCAATCTTGTAGACTTCCCATCATTGCAGAAACCAGACAAAAAAGACCCAAATATATCACATGATTCTCTTGAAGACCCTGGAAAAACTGTGGCAAATGTGGTGGAAAGAAGAGAGGGAGAGGATGTGGGCAATATTTTTAAAATAATGGACTTCTGCTTTATCTTGTTCAATAAAAATTGGATAAACTGGTGGTTGGGGCCCCTCAATGTAATACTTACGGTCCATCTGATGATCTGCTGGACCAGAAGCTAAATACAGTCACTGCAGATTATTAAGGCTATTGGGACCCCAAGGACAATAGGGTGTCACAGCTAATAGCAGAGCCACATCCAGCAGAGAATAACAGAATCAACATGACCCTAAACAGAAATATAAAATAGTTCATATTCTGCTCAGGGTTGCACATAATATTTTATCAAGCGAAAGGGTTGAGGAGGCTTGGGTCTGTTTTCAATCACGCCTTGTGATTGTTCCAGCTTTGTGTCATGGCAGGGATCCATTATTATTTTAAAGGTTTGTCTAATGGAATTTTTGCGGTGTTTGGAAGTTATTACGCGTTTAACGGACTGTGTTAGGGTCTAAGCACAAGAAGTAATAACTCCGAAATCAAAGTCCAATAGAAACACAATCCCCTCGTCCCATCGAATAATAGTGAGAATACGGCCGGGGACTGATAAGTATGTACATGTGTTTGTATACCCGATGCCCTAGGAACATTTACATTTCACCATGGATCTAACATGGCAGTAGAACAGAAGGAGGAATGTGATTATTTTTATTACTGCTGATATATTTCAGTATTATTTACAGGGAAAGTTTAAAGGACAACTGTACTTTCCGTACAAGTAATGCCCCAACCCCTTGAGTACATCCCACCAGGTTCCATGTTTACCTTCATCCCCTCTATTTACTGTCTGTGGACTGTTTGTGGAGATTTCCCTTTACGTCTTATAAGGACAGGAAATTTTAACTTTTCTTTCATTTGATCAAAAAAAATTTTAAATTTGGGATTTAAAGTCATTTTGCTTTGGTACAAGGCCAATGCCATAACCTCCCCTGAATATATCCCACTTGGTGCCAATACTCACTTTCATTCCCATTCCATCTACCTTTAATGTGCGGCCCTGCCTGGAACCACGCAGATTTAAAAAGTATCCCTATTGGGTCCTCTTCATCACGCCAAGTGTGTCCCTACTCATGGTGGCCTTTAGTGGTCCTGAAGACTATGACCATGGGAATAAATGGTGCCTTGGCACCCGATGGGCTGCAATCAAGAGGGCGGAGCATGTCTTTAAGGACAACTCACAGAAGTTCATAGTGTGTAGTGAAATCAAAGTAAGACATTTCGGTTCAAGAGAGGGGCCAGTTCAACTGTGAAGGGCTAAACCGAAGGCTGGAGGTCAGCTTTATTGAGTGACTTTTACATCTGATAATATTTAAACTTTAAGATCACTAAAAAGATCTTCAAGTTGAAGGATAGAGGGACACAATTCCTCCAGGATCACATTCCAAGTTCTTCTAAGATGCCTGATCCAAGTGACTTTGACTATAGATTGATTGTTGGTGCCAGGTGTGGTGGTTGAAGCATCTCAAAGATTAGTGACCTAATGAGCTTGAAGCCCTTTTGTCCCCATCAGAAAACCCACCCAATGCTATACAATTACTAGAATGAATAAATACAGGGAATAACTGTAAAGAGGCTAATTGAAATCAGGATTTTTGAGACAAACTGATGGCACAGTGATGAACACTCTCAGCACATTAGACAATGACTATGGTTGGGGGCATTATAAGCATGGTGGTGACATTAGACCTTGACTATGGTGGAAACATTATGATTTTGGTAGACTGTGACTATGGTGGCTACATTGTGAACATGGCGGAGACATTAGACAATGACTATGGTGGGGCATTATGAGCATGGTAGGGTCATTAAACTTTCACTATGGTGGGGACATTATGGCTATGGTGGGGACATTAGACAATGACTATGGTTGGGACATTATGAGCATGGGGAGGACATTATGACTATGGTGGAGACAATTATATTATGGTAGGAATCTTAATACGTGAGTTTCTCTGACATCACCATGGACAAAAATATAATATAGGGCTAACTTCAGCTTCCGAAAGTTGACCAAAAACTCCAACTTGTAAAATATTCGGTCAGCACGGCATAATATGTCAGTGCATCATAGAACCGATAATAATAATAATGAGGTTTCTGGCCAATGCATCTTTCATTGTGATGTACAATATGTACTACATATTTATGCACAAATATCAAACACACGAAAACTGTTTTCTTTCTGCTGGTTTCATGAATGAAAATAATAAAGTGATTTCTACATTATTTTATTCCTTTGAACCACAAAATGATCTTTGCATACACATGACAGGTTCTTTTTGAGGTGTTGGGTGAGCTATTTCTATGTCGTGGCATAAATCGTAAGAAAAAATTGACAAACATAAGGGAAAAAAAGAGCTAAACAGATCCTGGAGCCAGAGAGGGGAAATATTTGAATTCTGCTGGTTTCTCTGCGGAACATCCGTGCAGCTGATGAGGTGAGACATTCCATGTTGAGAACAGTGTGTCTTCTTTACCGGAGGATTCAACCATGAATTTTCCAACCGAAATTCTTGCAGGTTAAAAGGGAAAGATTGAAGGAATTTCAGTGCTGCTCAAAATGAATTTAAATGTCATAATAATAAAATAACAGATAGAATTATTACTGCAGAGTATTTATATATACTACCTATCTATCTATGTACAGAACAATATATATGCGCCTCTCCCCCCTTCATGCTTGTATGAAAATATTTAGTAAATTACTGCTGAATAGTTTGAGGTTGAGAAATTTCACAGAGAATGTTCCATGATTAAGAGTACCTTGAAGAAGAGGGTTCTCGAGAGATTATCATATTTTGCATTTCAGATTAAGTGAGTTTGATTTCCATACACTTAATCTGTCATTGACAAAATGATTTCATGATTTATTACAGAACTAGGAAGCAGTTTTGGATATACGCATCGCTCCAAGCTTTTCTAGGAACAAAGTTGGGTGGCTCAGTAGTTTGCACATTTCAAAGTTGGGATGTTGAAGTTGATTCCACACAGGAACATTGCATGGACTTTGCATTTTCTCCTATGAGATACTATGAATGACCCAACATACTGGTGGAGAAATGTTGAGGTCCATGAGTTCAACCATTGATTCTTTACCAAATAATGTTTGTCAGATCCATTGCTTTATATAGATAGAACCCTATATTCAGGGGTTCCCTGAAGACCTGAAAGTTTTTTCAAAGCCCCCAAATTTTTAGTACATGCAGTACATCATCAGAACTATAAATCGAAGGGCCTGAAGAAAATGTCATTGGTTTCCTCCATTGGAAACCACTAAAGAACTAATTTACATATGGCCAGGTAAAATTCTCTGTGTTTATGGTTTGTAGATGAGGGTGGTTGGTGGAGCAGCAAACCATTTTTATTGTTATTTTTTAATAGGCTGCTGAAATAAGATTAGCCACGTGATCTGTGAATGCATTGGGCATGACTTATTAAAAGTCGAGCCCAAGGCTGGAGAGAATACATTTTCATTAGTGAAGCTAGGTGATCCAGCAAACCTGAAATGGGTCAAGTCCAACATTGAAAACATTTGCTAACAAATAGCAAATGACTTTGAAGAAATCTATTCCAGGTTTGCTAAATCACCCAGCTTCACTGATGAAAGAGTATGCTTTCCACCAGCCTCGGAGAGTAATAAATCAGGCCCATTGTGAGAAGGTGCAGTAAAGCACAACCATCGTGTAGTGCTGCAATACAAAGAGCAGAACCTTGTTATATAGAGAGGAAATATGGCTGCATCTATGTACTTAGTGCTGTCATTTGGGGGGACAAGGAATATGATCAAAACAGCATAGGTGAGGGGGCTGAGGAAGTTTACCTATAAGGGGGTCCAGAAATTTCTGAAGGTGGTCTTGTATGTGTGTACTTATAGTATATTATATTCTAAATATAAATGTTTTAAATATTTACCAATATCCGGAAAAGACACATTCATATTATACCTTTCTCAGGCATTATTCAGTGCGCATTAATAGGAAATGTTGCCTAATAACTTTTCACATATCTGCAGTCAGAACAGAAGTTTTACATGGCACAACTGGGAATGCAAGTCAAGCAACGCATCCACAACTGCTTAGTAAAGTGAAGATGGTAGAAGCAAGCGCATAAATATATTCAGTAGATATGCTTATGTATTATTCATTTATGCATTCTTTAAAATATTTATGTATAGGCTTACTAATATATATATATATATCTACTGTATATATATTAATTTAGGTGTTTTATTCAGATGGCTTTGCATGATTTCTAATGTCCCCATCCAAATCTGAAATATAGCTTTTTTTTTGTTGGTTGAGATTCTAAAACACATTAGGGACCTAAGGCTAACACAAAGGCTGGTTCTGTATTACATTCACTCTCCCTGTTTATGTTCACAGCCTGGTAACAGATTCCTCCATATTTTGGGTGCTCCTGATGCACCATGGTCATGTGATGCCCGTGGTGGTATGGTGAGAAGAAGAGGCAGTTTCAGAATATGGCAGATAATGAGCCTGATTAATTAAAGGTTTCCAAGATTGGAGAAGATGGACTAACGGAGAACCAGGGTGCCAACTAATATGAAATGATTTTATAGGAAATAAATCCTCGGATTGCAGGATCACCCAGATTCTCCCATGATAGTCTATGTTCTCCAGTCTTGGATAGCTTTATACCAGTAGTACTCACCTGTCAGGGCACCATCATTGTCTTTCTTGCTAAAAATGATCTTTGGCCTTTTTCATTTACAGTACTGAGTTAATGTAACTCCCACCTAGGTTCCCGGGCATTTGTTTATTCATTCTCAGCATATACAAGGATTGACGGGTGTCCCTGGAAACTTGACAGCTGGGCGAGGATCCTACAAGGATGTAGGAACAGGTATTGCAGAAGAAATATCGGCTGTCTCTGCAATAAAGACCTGCCTGATCGCCAAAGGTTCAAAGTAGGCAAAGTCCCAATGCCTACTAGGCCCAGCAGACCCATGGTCTACGAGAAGGAACAGGGGAGGTGAAAATATTTCTGATGCCATCTCTGCAGGGGGGATGGAGATCCAATGGGGAGCCTTATAAGGGGAAGCACTCTAATGGGGGTATTAGAATGGGCGACACTATAACAGAAAGTACTACATTGGGAAGCACTATATTAGGGGCACTTTATAGAGAAGGGGTATAATCAGGGGCAACCAAAATTTTGCTTTAGGGACTAGTGATTCCGAGCTGCAGCCCTGGTCACCAGTACATATAGAGGGGTGATTTTTTCAAACGGGGACACAGACAGCAATAAAAGCTTAGCAACCCCTCACCACTCATATAATACTAGATAATAAATTTCAGTGTTTCCGTATACTTATAATATGAGATTTTCTGATATAAACACAGTTGGAATGTTTCCTCATTACCGACTGATTTCACTTGTTGCGGGAATCGCTCTTCATGAAATGACATAAAGTAGAGGAAACTCTGGTGAAGCAGCAATACTTATGCTGAGTTATGTGCAGAATACATAACAAACACAGGGATTTGAGATCCAGAAGAGAAGATGGCTCATCTCATGCTCACCTTCTCCGGGGATTTCACGTGAAACGCGTCAGGAGAGAACCCAAGGAGATGTGCGCTTACCCCCTGGGAGACACTGTACAGATTAATTGGGGAAACAGTCTAAATATAATGAAGTCTCCAGCAGTGGGAATTCTCACAGGCAGAATGGAATCTCTCTAAGTTTATCTACACACACGCAAACTGTATCTATATTGCTGTCAGAGGACCTGAAAATTTTCGTGGGAATTCTCACAGGCAGAATGGAATCTCTCTAAGTTTATCTACACACACGCAAACTGTATCTATATTGCTGTCAGAGGACCTGAAAATTTTCTAACACTGCACAGCAGCAAAAAGACAGAATCTCAGAATTTTGTTTGTTATGTAGCAGCCTTGCGATGTTATAATGCTTGTAGGAGGAATTTAGAGATGCATCTCTTCCGCTGCATCTCTTTGTAGTTCTCTCCATTGGCTTCCATTTCACCTTAGAATCAAATTCATCTCCTGTGCTTTGCCTTCAAATCCCTACACAGCTCTTGTTCCACTTACCTTTCTGCCCAGATGGAAAAATACTTCCATAGCTGCTCTCTTCACTCCTCCAATGACCTACTAATGACTTCCTCACTCATAACCTCATCATACACACGGCTCCAAGACTTTTCTAGAGCTGTTCCGACTCTCTGGAATGGTCTTCCTCGTCCTATTCGGCTTGAACCAACTTTCTGCTCAATTAAAAGAGCCCTCAAAACCCAACGCTTCAACCTCACCTACCCGTCTTCTTCTGTCTCCCAATCCCTCACTACTTCCCACCTCTTCATATCCCCCTCCTATTGTGTGAGACTTCCCCCACCTCCTAGATTGTAAGCTCTTCAGGGCAGGGTCCTCTCCTCCTGCTGTGTCACTGTCTGTATTCGTCTGTCATTTGCTATCCCTATTTATTGTAAAGCGCTTAGTAATATGTTGGAGCTATATAAATACTATTAATATTAATAATAATAATAATGGTTTGCTTACTTCAACCAATCATATGCAAACAAAAGTCCTGTTTTGTACATTTCCTTGTACATATTTGTGTATTCTTTACAAAAGAAAACCAGCACATTCACTTAACTAAGTGAAGTATCCCTAGCAAAGTGATAAATCTCCTTTATAGGTGAACAGACTAAATGCCTTTAGTAAATTACCCCCTATGCACTTCTTGTGTTGGCACCTTCATTGAGATCGATGTGTTGTGCTGATCTCTTATGGGTAACGCTTTACTGTAAATATGCTACAATGAAAATTGGAACTGGGCTTGTCCTTTATTAGAGAAGGGATAGGAGACCTTTTAATAAAATAATCTTACCTGCGTGTTTGTATTTTTTTAGCTGCACTCACCAGTCCTTGCTCCGGTGTGGGCACCACCATCTTATCCTGCTCTTCTTCCTGGAGCTCGATCTTCGGCCATCTTGATTGGCTGGACCAGGATGACCTAAAACCCGCACATGTGCATTAGAGCTCATTCAGTACCGGCAGACACCGGAACTGGGCCAGGACGTGTGGGGAATCCCAGCATCCTACGCAGCTAGGTTTTCTTTGACCGGCAGATAAGCATGTTCCATTGAAGGTGAGACATTACCTGTCCCTTTCTGCAATAAAGACCTGCCCGATCATTCATTTTCAAAGCTGATTCACTGCTTTTATCAACCGACCCCTTTGTACATGACTGCTAAAATATTGGCTTATAAAGCAGTGAATTTTATATTCACCAATCATTCTCTGGTAGGAAATCAATCACCGCTATTGAATTGGAGTATTCTTCACATGATAATGTTTGGTGAATGTCAGATTCACCGCTTTATAATTACACCCCTAAACTGATGTTTTGTGGGGGAATTCCATCCAAATTTAGAATAATGATATTGACTGATTAGGATATTGATTGACAGGTACAACTATTGTGCTCTCTATACCACCTCTTCACTTTTTGAGATCAACTTTTGTATACTGTAAATTAAAGAACACCATCATCTTTACTGAGTGTAAGTTTAACAGAAGTCTGTATGAAAATACAAGAAAACACTACAGCAGCAAAACAAGGAATATCTCACCTTACAGCAATGCCTCTCACACACTGAATCCCCTCCTATTGTGTGCTACTTCTCCTCCTCCTCTATTTAATGTACAGCACTGTGTAATATGTTGGCACTTTATAAATACAGTTTAATAATGATAATGATAATAGTTCTTACATAAGCATTCCTGGACAGCCTACATTTAGAGGATACCCAGGGAAACAAAAAGCAGATAGCAGAAAAGGGAGGGCCAGGGTAGCACATATCAGTGGGAGAGGGCTTGATGAATTAAGGCAAAAAAAAAAAAAAAAAGGCGAAAAATATATTAGGGCTGGGGTTCAGCTACTTTTTAAATTACAATACCACATTTGAGCCTAAATGAGATTTCAGCGATTGCATTTAGATTTACGTATGTAAGCCAAGTAAGCTTTGGCCTGCGATAGTAGTTCACTGACTGACATGTTAATCACCTGCTGTGCAATCAATCTCCATTTTAAAACAATGTCCTGCTTTTTCCTTACAGCGGAGCTCTTCTTTAACTATCAGCATTTTTTTAATCACTTCACAAGGACAACAGGGATCTTGGAAGTAAAAGTCTTTGAAGATGCCGGAGAGATTTCCGGTCAGATAAATTCCTGACCATTCTTTGAAAGCATGTCTGCCTATAAATAATAAATAGACAACATAATTCCTGCATGTCGGTGCGTGGGCCTGATACAAATCTCAGCGAGAGACCAACGTTTGGATCGTATTAGCATGCCGAAGGAAGATTAGAGTAAGACCTCGCCACTGACAGGCTGTTCTTGTCGGCATTTCTGCCAAAGTCATGAAATCACTTCTTCAATCCATCTCAAGCGCACCTGAAATCTGCTTTATACTGAATACACATATTATAGCTGAAAGCAGAAATTAGACTTGCAGTGGGAGGAATTGTTTTACAAGCAGAGCAGGAAGATATTAGGCCGCAGCGGGTTAGAATCACTATTCCAGGCTCCACCTTTTAACAGGAAAAAATTATTTTTATGTTGGGGCAAAATTATAGGCAGCTGCATTTAAACCCCCCCACCGGCTCACTTAAGAAAAAGGGGGCTGGGCCTTAACAGCCTGGGATCCGAGGAGGTGGGTTAAACAACACTGGCCATCATACAACAAGGAAGACTGAGGACATCTATTAGTCAAAAGTAGTACTGCAATGGTCATCAGAAAAGTGCAAGTGAAAAGTGAAAAAAAAAACTGCTTTATTTTTTATATCTTTCAATGTATTTTTTGTGGGAGGGGGAGTCCTGAGTTATTCATTAAACAACGTAGGGGGAGTAGAATTGTGAGGTTAATTAGGAAGCATCCGAGGGTTCTGGTAAATCATAGACTTAATAAAAGCATTCAATTTTCAATTCATTTTTTTTAAAAAGCATGTTATCCTGCAATCATTTTTAAAGATAATTGAGAAATAAACACCATGACAGTAGAATAGTACACATCAGCAATGACAGGGAATTTCTCAGCTCAAAGCACTGCCTCTCACACACTGTATCATTACATAGGCATTCCTGGACAGGACTAAATTTACTTGCAGGAAACCAATTAAATCAGCGAAACACGAGGCTCAAATTAAATGACTGAGGGACAGAAAGCAAATAGGTGAAAGTGAGGGCCAGGGCAGCACAGATGGGGGGAAGTAAGCTTTATGGTTCTTGTAGTCAATCAGATTGGAATGGGCTCAGGAAACCTGTTGCAGAATGTTCTTTACCTGCAAGCATTTTCAAGGTAATTGCTAAACTCTTGAACATTTTATTCTCACCAAAATTACCAAGGATGTGAGAGCCGAGTTTGGGGAGAGGCTTGGCCAGAAGAACTGATGGGAACTTGTCCCAGGTGAAATAATTTTAGATTATGAAAAAGTATGATCAGGAAAACACATTATTAAAGCCGCCAATTTTGGCCGGCAAAGCCACTGGGCAGAATATTGTCACTTAATTTGCTGTAGGAGAGGGAGGGACAGCGGGAATATCTCCCAAGGATGGCAGCTGTCCAAGGCCTAGTACATAGATCTGCTGCCAATTTGCAGTTGACCACAGTTGAGCCAATAAATATCCTTGGTCAGAGGTCTCATAACAGTATACAGATAAAAAAATAAGAAAGATAAGAAAAGAAGATAAGAAATCCAACTTGATGTACTTGGATTGCATATTTAAAACATTTATTGGGAATTTACTAAAATCTCCAATCATTTGGAAACCAAAGAATTGGTCTTTTTCATTTGAAAATCTGCTGAAATCCCTGAATTCAGTTGAGCTTTAGATCTTACTCCACCAAACGTCTAATTGTACAATCTGCTGATTGGACAATTTTGGTAAATCTGTGAATGATTGTAGAAACAGTACAATATGTATTAAACAGAAACAGAAAGATAGAAATTACACAAAAATATTGATTTCATAGTTTTAGTGCTGTTACAGCAGTATGCAGAATTTCTGAATATGATTGGGTATTCCCATACTTACCAGACTATGACCACCCTGCCCAGTGCACCATTTAATGTAGCTGTTAGGAGATGCTCATCTGTCCGGCGACTCCATGCTGTGCGCCATTGCAGTATAAAACACTGTTTATTCTGTCCAGCGATGTCATTTGCAGCAGCCAGGAGAACTAAGATAGCAGCAGCCCCTGCTTCCCTTTAGCCGTGCAGCCTGATGGATTTATGGCATCCCCAGCATCCTAGCATTTTAGAGGAGGTGGGTTAAATAACACTGGCTGTCATGTAACAAGGAAGTCTGAGGACATCTATTGGTTAAATGTAGTACTGCAAGGGTCATCTGAAAATTGCAAATGAAAATAAGCTGCCTCTAGGGATTCCAGAGGCTGATCAGCTCCTGACTCGGTCCTGCACTGCTATTGGCTGCTGGGACGTTATAGCCTTCCCGCTCCCAGTCACCAGTGCCTGTTGTAGCGTATAGCTGGGCTAATCTGTGCTGGAGTGTGTTTTTGTCTGATTTACTGTTGCTGACCTTGCCTGTTCCTGACCTATCATTTGTAGGCATCCTTTTGCCTGTGACTCCAACTCGATGTCTTGCACTTGTGTACTTCGTTTGGTGGACGGATATTCTGTGTATGACCTCTGCTCTGTATTCTGGACATGGCTCTGTTGGAATCTTGGTACTGCTTTATCTGTGGGCTCCTGGCTTGCTGCCAGTCCATCCCCAGACACCATCCTTGTGCAGTAAGTTCTGGGGGCACCCGTGTGCTGGGGGGATGCAACTAGTCTCCCGAGGCTAAGCGAGGGCTTACTATAGGTGAAGATTGGGGGACTGGTGTGTGGAGAGGACTAATGCTGACCAGGACCTTACAGTACACAGCAGGTCAGACACACCCCCTTCCTAACCCCACCCTACAAGTCTGTTCATAGGTGTGTATAAAAGGGGTGTGGCCATAACTCAGCTCTGCCCACACAGAGCACAGGAAAAGACGAGCAGGAAACACATTTCCACTAAACATAATATTATTATTATGATTATTAAACAGGATTTATGTAGTAACAATATTAGATAATATTATATTACGCTGTTCATTAAATAGGCGCAGACAGTGACACAGGAGGAAAGGAGGACTCTGCCCTAAGAGGTGGGGGGAGTAACACACAATAAGAGGGGGGATATGAAATGGTGGGTGAGTAGTGAGGGTTTTAAGAGACAGAAGAAGACGGGTAGGTGAGGTTGAAGCGTTGGGTTTTGAGTGCTCCTTTGAGTGCAGAAAGTAGGAGCAAGCCAAATAGAATGAGGAAGACCATTCCAGAGAGTCGGGGCAGCTCTAGAAAAGTCTTGGAGCCGTGTGTGTGATGAGGTTATGAGTGAGGAAGTCATTAGTAGGTCATTGGAGGAGCAAAGAAAGAGGCTAGGGGGGTATTTTTCTATCAGGTCAGAAAGGTAGTGGGACAAGAACTGTGGAGGGATTTGAAGCCAAAGCACAAGAGCTTAAATTTGATTCTCAGGTGAAATGGAAATTAAATGATAATATATATGAATACATTTCCAAGTGAAAATCTGTTATTCAATACAACAAACAACTCTTCCAGACCATAAAGATAAAGCTAGACTTTTATTTTCAATTTAAACTGTAGTGCGCCACTCCCTGACTGCTCCTCGGGGGCTGGCACTGATGAGAACGGCTCAATGTTCTCTGTAAATCTCTAAAGAATATGTAAGAGTTATAAAGAGGTGAAATAAATATCTATAACATCCTCATGCGCCTGTGATTTCCCAAGAATCCCTTCTCCTGTGACACACGGGGTAAATCGATGTATGTGTTACACAGAGAATTGAGATAAAAGAGCCTCATTCCATAATTTTATTCATCTCCCGAGGGACGGCAGGAGATGGAGTGCGTTATTTCTTATGGGGTTGTCACCGATAGGATGATTAACCTTGCTCTGAACCCGGCTAGCAAGGCTGTGACATTAAAGAGGCAATATTGCTCTCCGATGGATTGGCAATGCTCGCGCGCTCTCTCGGGGAGAAGTAATGTCACCGCCATGATGGAGTAAACGCATTTTGCATTTTGTTTTAAAATCACATCAGTCTCAGGTCGGATGGTGCAAACAGAATCTTCGACAAGGGGAAACGTAGAGAATAAAAACATAGACGGTAAAATGTATAGGGGTATATTTATAAAGCAGTGAATCTGACATTCTCAACCAGGGAATGTTTCAGTAAATTTCAGATGCACTGCTTTATACATAGATCTCATAGTATTATGGGATATATTTTTATTATGTATTATGTGTTATGGGATGTATTATAGGATCTATTTTTATTATGCACTAGCTGATAACCCGGCGTTGCCTGGGTATTTATTTATGTATTTTTATTATGTCTTATGGGATGTATTTTTATTTTGTATTATGGGTTCTATTTTTATTATGTAGTAGCTGATAACCCAGCGTTGCCAGGGTATTTATTTATTGCAATCTTATATTATACAGGAAAAGGTATCAGATTAGGCTATAGTAACTTTCCTATCTACGGTGTTTTCATTTTTTGCCTGTTGATTTCACTCGGCCAATTGCCTTACGTTTTCTCGAAGGCATTGTTACGGGCCAGAAATTTGTAAAAGAGTCCAAAAAAAGTATGTAAAAATATAACCAAAATGCACACTGTCACTGAGCAATACATACACACATACATTCATACATGCATGCAAATATACCTCTGACATATACCACAGTGCTGTACAAAGATCAGCGCTGCACTCACGAGTCATATGTCTAGTAAGTTTGGTTGAAATGTCTCCATGTGTTTCCGAGTGATGACATATACACATACATACATACATACATCCAAATATAGCTCTGACATATAGCACAGCGCTGTACAAAGATGACAGGTGCACTCACATGAGTCTCAGTCATATGTATGGCAAGTTTGGTTGAAATGTCTCCGTGCGTTTTTGAGTGATGGTGGAACATACACAGATACATCCAATTTTTTTATATATAGGTTATGGGATCTATTTTTATTACCGTATTTTTGGCCGTATAAGACGCTCCGGAATATAAGACGCACCCAATTTTAAAGGAGGAAAATCTAGAAAAAAAAGATTCTGAAAGATTATTCCCCTTCTGATCACTCATGTGCCATTCATACCGGTATTCCCCTTCTGATCACTCATGTGCCATTCAAATTCCCTTTCTGATCACTCTGTGCCTTTCAAATTCCCTTTCTGATCACTCTCTGTCATTCAAATTCCCCTTCTGATCACTCTGTGCTTTTTTTCCACTGTACGGCAGTTAGGATAGGGACCAGCAGGGGGCGCTGTGCCAGCTTCTTTCGCTCTGCACTGCAGCCAGGAGGAGACACACGCTGCTGCCAGGGAGGAGAGGAGACACACGCAGGATCGGGTATCGGGTGAGTATCTTATTTTAATTATTTTATAACACGGTATTTTTCGTATAGGACGCACCAACTTTTCCCCCCCAGTTTTGGGGAAGAAAAAGTGTGTCTTATACGGCAAAAAATATGGTATGTATTATATATTATGGGATCTAATTTTGTTATTTATTATGGGGTCTATTTTTATTATGTATTATGGGATGTAATTTGTAAATGTTGTCACCCAAGGTTTACCCCAAAAGTGGATTGATTTGAAAAATGAATCAATCATGAGGAATAGTTCAGTCAAGCACTTTTTTAACTCAATGTGTAAATTTTAAAGGGAGCTGAATGACATTAAAGTGCAGCTAAAGTCCCGTTGGCGATCAGGCAGGTGGTTATTGCAGAAAAGACAGGCGATTTGCCTTCTGCAATATTTGCTCTTACCTGCCTGAATACTACCTATGTGTAAATCAATCAGAGAGCTGCACATGCGCAGCTTAGCGTTGGTGGCTATTGGAAATCCTGGCTTTCCTTTGCCCATGCTGGGATTTAATGAACTCCTGTAGGCCTGGATGGGAGTTACGGCAATTGGGCCTGGCCAGCCAAAGTGACCAAAGGAAGTTTTCAGAAAGAAAAGAAAAAGAAAGATGGCGGTGCCTGCATTGGAACATGGATAGGTGAATACTACAGGATTAGTTCCGCATTATTATTGTATTGCACCGGTAAGGGTCCCTTCAGACCCGGCGTGTGAAATTGTGGAGTTTTCTGCTCCTGGGTACACAGCAAACTGCACCAAATGTTCACATGGCTGCAGTTGCGGTCGCAATCCAAAAATGACTTATTGCGATCCGCTGTCGCCACAGCTTCATGCATGAAAAAAATGTTTCCACATGGAAGAGGTTGGGGCAGCAGAAAGCTGCGGCTCACCACGGGTCTGAAATAGCCGTATTATAAATTGATCAGCTTGGAGGTGCCAATGAATCATCTGATTATGAATTCTTCCAGGAGCAGGGAGCGATGTGATTGGCCGCTGTATTCTGTACAGTTCTGGAGTACGAGCTATATAAATCTACGAAGAACCCTGAGTCATCGATAAAACCTTTTGTGCAGAGAGGAAACATCTGCAGCCTTCAACATGTCATAGATGAGGAAAATGCCCGGGGAATAATCAGGCACTGAGATACAAACATTCAGAGATGAGTCACAAGATCATACTCAATGTAAATCCAAGATCGGAGGCTCAGTGTAATGCTGCATGTCAGAGATCACTCACAGATTTATTTTTGTAATAATTTAAATATGCAAATTGGATTTGGATTTTATTTATTGGTTTTTTACTGGGCAGTTCACATAGTAAAACGACCTTTCCTCCTGCAAAGGATAATTCACTTAGTAATAAGATTAAGGTCTGTTGATAGAAACCATCCAATCAAGTGCAAGGAAGATGATTTCCTTGCATGTGATTGGGCATGCTTTGCAAAGTGAATTTGAGTCACATTCACTAAGCTAAACTTGCAAGGTGACAATTCACTTTAGTGAACTGAAACACTATTTTATAAAATTATTATTTATTAATAAGCAGGATTTACACAGCAGCAACATATTATACAGCGCTGTACAATAAATAGGGTTTGCAAATACCAGACAGTGACACAGGAGGACCCTGCCCCAAGTGCTTACAATCTAGGAGAATCATTCCTCATGTGTCTTTTTTCAATAAAGCATGGTTCAAGGTACAGATTTGGCATCTGAATAGGGAAGAATGAACTCCCTGTTATGGCCAGTTATGTTATCCGAGTATGACCAATCAACTTTGCTGAAGATGTTGAACCTAGAACACGCCCAAAGACCAGGTGATGATGTTGATGAGCAATACCTACCTATAATAAAAGGAAGTCTTGGTGCAATACTCACCTGATAGCTAGAACTGTCCACTTCATTGTTTGTCCTCCCCCAAGTTGAATGATGGTTACAGTCCTATCCCTTGAGCCCAGGCTGTCATGGACTCACCCTATATGTGCATTCCACATCCTGGCCTGGGCCCACGTTCTATTTTTTCGTGGTGTGAAAAAATCACTAGAAATTAAAATGCAGGACAAAGCTGTCTGAATGAGGAATAGATTGAATTATTCCGACGGGGACATTTGTTCTGATGACAGGAGAATACAAATTACATTTAAAATGGGATACAGATGCCAAATCAAATGCTTCAGCTAGTTTTGTATTCACATAGATTTGTATGGCAATGCGAGATGAGTCAGTAATGACCCCTAGACAATTGTCCCTGAAATATCTCCTCTTCCCCTTGTTCCAGTTCTACTGACAACCAGTACTGGGTCAATGTGCCTGGGTTCTGTTAGCAAACTTCCTTTAAAATCCAAACACCAACAGGAACCCATTGCAAGGTACACAGCTACGTCTCAATTGGTTGAAGATTGCCAAGGGTTGTACCGCTCCTAACTACTAGTAGTAATGTGTTCGTTGCCAGCTGTGTACATTGGTAACTCTCCAGGAGTTGGTTGCAGCAGCATCCCCATTGGTGCCATTTAGAAAGCAGTTGGCAAGGTAAACAACCGAGACATGGTTTCCTTGTAAATTTATAAACCCAGCAGTGTTCAACCCAGAAATGTTTTTAAGCTGGGTGGGAAGAAATTGTAGGTGGGTGGCAGCCCCTTTATTGTGACCCAACTCTTCAGTAACTACCCAAAAACAGCCGGGTGGTTAGTGAAAAGCGCCGGATGGTGCACCCGACTAAAAGGGGCCGGAGAGAACACTGTACAGCATGCTTGCTGCTCTTATGGCAGCTCCAGGTATACCTGTAGCTAACAATGTCTCCTCCCTTCTCAAAATCCTTGGCCCTTATATTGTTTTTTAATTGGGGTTCTGTTATTGGTTGGTGGAGTTTAATTTTATATTCTAATTCTATACACAATAGTAAAAAGTTAACTTGGGTGCCATATCAAATATGAACCTGGGGCCCCAAATGCACAACATTCCTGCTCATTGCATCCCCAGCCATTCTGTCAACTGGGGCCCTGGAAAAGGTGGCCCCAGTTTGCGCTACCTTAAAATCAGCTCTGTTTTTATTTGAGGGTTTAGTTTTAGGATCATGATAAATCATTTCTAAAAATGGCAAGTCAGCACCGCTTAATTAGGGACCATTGGCACTGCACCACCTTGGTGTTACCATGTGACTTTTATTATGGCAGCACAGATGGCTCAGTGGCTAGTATTCTGCCATTAGGGTCACAGGTTCAATTCCTTGCCAGGACGCAATCTCTGTGGGGTTTGTATGATTTCCCCGTGTTTTCCAACATCTAAAAAAACGTGCTGGTAGGTTAATTTGCTTCCCCCAAAAATTGGCCTTAGACTTTTCCAATGACTAGGTTAGAGACTTTAGATTGTGATCCCCTTTGAGGGACAGCTAGTGACATGACTACAGACTTTGTACAGCACTATGGAATATGTAGGCGTATTTAATTAAAACCTGTAAGCTTATAAAAAGATTAAAAGCATTTGCACCCAAATGCCCTGCACCTGGGAGCAATTGGCAATCAGAGATTTTCCAGTCGGTTGGCATCTACACCTTTCCCCAGACTTTTATCAGTAAGTCAATAAACGCCGATCTGTCCCGGTATAATGGCTGTAAAGAGCAGCAGATGTGGCGGCCAATAAAAACATCTTGCATGGCATTCATGGCATTAATAATGTACACAGAATAATCTCTGTCTACAAAGCTTCATATCAGCCAGGGCGACATTCTTCACACAAGGTGACTCGGGGAGTTTAGGTTCAACGTACGCCACTTTGTGCTGAGACAACAGCCAAGCGGTTTCCTTGGCGCTGCGCAGCCGACGGGTTTCTTCGCAAACAAACGTTTGTATTCATGGCAGCTGGGTTACCTGGAGCCGTCGGGGAAAAGAAGTAATTGTATACATTTCACAGGTCATTTGTATTTCACACATTGAGACCTGTTTATGTGCGTGAAAGTTTTCCTCCGTGCTCTATTTTTAAAGTGACGGTGATATCCGAATGATGAGTTATGTTATTTCGTCTTACAGCACTATGGTATATGTTGGTGCTATATAAATGAACAACAATACAATGACTATATAAAAATTGTGTAATTACTAAAATAACCTCTTATCAGAAAAAGTGACCCTGGTGTTCTAGGCAATGATGTCATCAGTCTGCTGCATGTAGGGGGAGCATTTTTCTAGTCCCCCCCTATCCCCTAGTGAATAAAGTGAAACACATTATCTTTTATTTCTGTTCAGATTCAGTTGCTCTTTTAGCACACAACAGGCAGCCATTGCATACTATCACTCACTGTCGCTATTACTGTTATTGAATAATGGCAGTGAGTCTTTTCATTGGTTGGTGGTTGTTTGGGGGCCGGACATGATGGAACATGTCCCAAGTGAAAAATTGCCAAAAGTGTCATATTTCTCCTTTATGTCCTTAAACTTTGGAAAAACTACATGCTGTTTAAAATTTTACTTGGGCTATAGACTTTTTGGAGTCACTGCCAAGGCAAAGTATGCTCAGATAATAACTTAAGAAGTGTAATTCTTTCCTGAACATTTTGGATCACCGTCGCTACTACTGGTATTGCATAATGGCAGTAAGTATTTTCATTGGATAGTGGTTGTTCAGGGGCGGGACATGCTGGAACATGTCACAAGTGAAAAAAAAGGCCAAAAGTGTCATATTTTTCTATATTGTCATTTACCTTTTGAAAAAACTACATGGTGTTAGAAGTTTCTTTTGAAATATAGACTTTTTGGAGTCTCTGCTAGGGCAAAGTACGCTCAGATAAAAATTTGGTAAGTGTATCTCTTTCCTGCACCTTTTTTATATAACATTTACTTTCAGTTGCACCTATCTGCAGCTTCAAACGCCGCCCCTGCTTTAGCACTTGCGCTGGGTATTTGGGGCAGTTTGGGAGTCAGTAGTAGACATGTGACCCAGCCGTATTTCACAGCTAAGCTGCTCCATCTGTTCCCCTTCATGATGTTTATCTGCATTCTGGCCCTTTATTCGCTTGTTTCCTGTCTAGGTGCTCAGAACGGTATATAATTTGCTGCATGCAGATGGACCCCATGACATCAGGGGACACTCGGTATTCTGCTCTTTTTCAAGAGACCCCCCTTTGAAATGTCATTGGTAGAAAAAAGTGGCATTAGGCCCAGGAAACCTAGAGACATGTGGCTTGAATGTAAGTGAGCCAATAAAGGTCAATAGATGTCCACTGACAGAATGTTTTTTAAACTAAATTTTGGATAAAGTTCTTAGCTGAGCAGCTAAGAATAGAAAGGTTAACATGTGAAAAGTAGAATGGGTGCCATCTACTTTTGGTCTTTGGTCTTGCTGTGAGTCTTGGTGGTGAATATATTTATATATATATATATATATATATATATATATATATATATTTATTTATATAAATTTCCTCTGCATTCTTTTATTCTCCATACTTACAACTCCTAAACTCTATTCTTACAAAAACATCTCCTGCTATCAAAATAAACAAAAAAAAAATACCATTTATAATCTATATATAAATATATACTCGAATATTAACCAGTTTAAATGTAACCCGAGGTGTTTTCTTACCATATAAAACAAGATAACTACATTGACTCGAGTATAAACCTAGGGTACAAAATGTGGCCATCAATACTAAAATCCAAACAGTAATCAACAGAAATGCCAAATAAATGTATGTCCATAAATAAATCCATTGTGTGTTATTTTTTAAACATTATTTTTAAAGGGGAAAAATAAAATGACATGGGCTGACTGTATATCTTTTTTTCCCTTTTTACAGGTTGAAGAAACTTGTACTTTTAGCTGCTGATGATGGGTCACTTGCCCTTAAATGATCTTTTGTGCATTATTGTTGGCTGCTAGTATGTGGTGTTGTGTTCATATGTAAAGTGTTTAAAAAACTCTAATAATGGGCCTGATTTATTAAAGCTCTCCAAGGCTAGAGAGGATGCACTTTATTCAGTGAAGCTGGGTGATGCAGAAAACCTGAAATAGAACTGCTTCAGAATCGAAAACATTGGCTAACAAATAGCAAATGACTTTTAGGAAATCCATTCTAGGTTTGCTGGATCACCCAGCTTCACTGATGAAAGTGTATCCTCTAAATTCCATGGAGAGCTTTATTAATTTAGGCCCAATCTCTCAGACAGGCAAGATTTTTTACATATTTTACATGAGGACACAATGCCACCTAGAGGTGAGACCCAAGTATAAACCCAGATTCTGTTTCTAAAGGCATTATGATGGAAAAATCTTATAGTATATATGGTAAATACAAACACAAATAAGAATAAACATACATTACATAGAAGAGAAAGGACATAAAACAGTATAAACTTCTTGTATGGAAGACTCATTGAAAATGGCATACCGGTAATATGCCTGGGATCTGTCTTTTTTTAAAATTATATTGATGCTGTATATTGCTGTATGTTATGTAGGAATTTATCCATGAACACCTAAAACGTTTCTGGAGGGTCCACTTTAAGGGTTTTTTTTACCCAAAAACAGAGGAAAAGTCAACAAGTTCTCCCAGAAGACTCCACATTGAACATTTTGTACCAATCCCACTCATTCCTATTTAGCTGTGCTGAATGGAGTTCTTTAAATGCCTCACATTAACAGTTTTTTTTTTAAAAATTATCACTAAATGTCACAAAGCGTGACACACACAGGGACAAATTGCTTCTATTATTCCGACCGGCCGCAGCAATCTTACAGAGCGGCTTCCAGCTAATATTACACACCATGACTCACCGTAAGACAAATGGACTGAAGGCTTAATACTTGTTTGTCAAGTGTCATGGTGGGTGATTCATCGTGACTCACTCTGACATTGTCTGCTTTAAATATGTAACATCCAGATCATTGATCATGTGGAGTTCAATATAAAAATATTAAAAAAAAAACAAAAGAAAACACGCTGGGCTTTGTACCCATAGACTCCTCCATTTATATTTTTTTTTACATATTTTCATTTTAATTGTTTTTCATTTTTAGACATTTTTTATTTTATTTTTCTTTTAAAATTGAATAAATATGATATCATACAAATATTATTTAACATTTACAGTCCTGGCCAGTAGGTGGCCATTTCTATTCAATGTTCAATATGTCTACCTGCCTACTAGTAGCTGCTCTGTTGAAGACAGATGTTTACGGAGCTCAATAATGCAAGATCAAATTTATACACCTTGGTTTGGAAAAATGGATCCTTTGCCCTGAAAGGTGAATGTGAAAGACAGTCCTTTGTCCTGACACCTTACCGTTGGGCTGCCTGCCGTGAAGTGCCTCAACTAGTGAGTTAGTCAATAACTCCTTGAAGAGTGCTCTAGTGAACCCCAGTGGCTCTGTAGACTGTGCCTTTTGGCTACACCATCCTCATTCTCTAGAACCCACAGCCTTGTCAAGCCCCGTTTGCACATATTATTATTATTATTAATATTAATAATAATATTAATAATAATAATCATTATTTATATAGCGCCAACCTATTGTGCAGCACTGTACATTAAATAGACAGTGACACAGGAGGAGGGGAGGACCCTGCCCCGAAGAGCTTATGATCTAGAGTCCTACAAAGGTATTATAAAGTTTGGTTCTCAGACTCCTTTTGTCCTCCATCTACACTCATGGCCTGGGATAATCAGTTTGTTTGTATCCCAGAACCACTTCTATGCTGGAACTACCTCTCCTGACCTTTCAACTCTACTACTATCTCAGGCCTGTCTGCCATTTCCTCATTCATGTTTTCCTGTTCCTCAAAGTTTACATGAGTAATACAGAACTAGTGATGTTTCCACTATCTCAGTTACATTCCTTTAATTATTATACAGATAGATAACACCCATTAAGATAATCATACCTATCCTGGTTTATGAGTGTAATATCTGACTCTGATCTCTCTTTACCATTCATCCATAGTTCTTTAACCATTTTATGCCCCCTTCATTTTAAAAATGTATCAGAAATCTGCCCCTTGCTCACATAAGATGAACTTAAAATGCTTGCACATGCCTTGGTCATATCCTATGTGGACTACTGCAACTCTCCAATCCCTACTGAACTCCAATGCTTATCTCAGTCACTTTATTTCTTGGTTGGATGTTATCCCTCTCTGACAGTCTTTTCCCTGACTGTCAAAAACCTTGAGAACCTAGACTGAACTACTAACTTACTTTTCAACTTCAAAACCTACCCCAACTCTACATGCATTTCTTTCCTAATATATGGAAACCACCCACAACAATCTTGTACTCTGCACATAAAACACTTTTATCCATTCTACATGCACATTTGTTGCCCCCTTTAAATACCTGTCAGTAAACCTGCTGCATCCTCTGCTCCAGCTTTGTAACCTCATCTAATGTCTTTACCCTTATTTCCTCTAGATTACTGTTTCTCCACCAGGGTTCCACTAGAGCATTTACCGCGGACCACTAAATGCACGGACTCCGGACTGTGCATGCGGAAACTTCCCTCAGAAAGTTGTCATGATGCCAGAACTTGCCTGATCTGAGGCTGCGATGGGGGAGTGGGTGGGTTGTGTCCAGAGACATAACCGGCCCACTGTCCTGAGCTTGTGATGCGTACCAGAGACATGGTTCGCGGCTCTGGCCGGTGCGCCTCCCCCCAAGTAGGATCCTTCTTCTTACCCCGCTGGGGGGTGCACCAGCTAGAGCCGCAGCCCAATAGTGGGCCATGGACCGCGGGTTGAGACCCCTGCTCTAAAGGTTGCTGGGGGTTCCTTGAGCAATGAGCAATTTGTGGCTCTCAGGTCAGTTTACATAACCGGCCCACTCAGTTTAACTAACATCAATGATATTTGGTAATCTGAATGGATGTAATTTATCCAAATGGCCAGCAATGAGGCATTTTGACCACCACACTAATATAATGTGAGCTGTGGTTTTAGTAATTATAGAAGGGGTTCATTGGAGTTCCTCCACAGGTTGCTGGGGCAATTGAGCAATTTTTTAACTGACACCAATGATCTTTTTAGCTATTTAAGGGTGACATTCTTCCCACTGGGCAGCAATGTAAGAGCCATTCTTCCTACTAACCTGAGCTGTGGATATAGTAATTATAGGAGGGGTTCCCTGAAGACCTGAAATTTACTTCAAGGGTTCCCCCATGTTAAAAGGTTATTAATAAACATTACTTTAGATTATGGACTCACAAGAACACCTTGCCTCCCCCATAGCTTCAGTCTTGGCTTCTCAAGCATCTAACTACCATACTGGATGTTGAAACGCTTCCATATATGTATTTATTTGTGTACAAACAAGGTTCAGCTTTAGCAAAAAAAAAGTAGCAAAAATGCTTACAAAATGCTTATTTAAAACCTATTATTTTTAGTGTTAATGTTCAGGGCTGATATTCGGTTCAGTATTTTAAGAACCAAAAATTTTTGATTTGAGCTAATTTCATTACTTTTTTAGGTATACAACAAGCAACTAGGGTTTCAGGAGTATACCCATGTCCAACAACCACCAGCCAATAGAGTGTACCCTAACAACGGACAGTGTGAATATTGAGCCTGTTGTTTAAGTATGCCTAAAGTAGCACTTCTATTGGCTAATGTACTGTAATGTACAGAACTTGCTTAAAACTTAAAGTTCATCTTTAAGGAAATTCAAATGATTTACAAAAGTAATTTGTGTGTGTAGATAGCAAGGATAAATGTTGTCTGTGATCAAAAAAGCCATAGATGTTCCTTGAAGGAAGAGTATACAGTAAACTCCCTATTATCCGGAACTCAAGGAACTGAAACTCTCAAGCAACTGGCATGTAATTTGGCAAAAAACAAAATCATATTAGGGGCATTGTGTAGTGCTTCCGTGTTCGATGTGTTCTCAACACCCCAAAATGTCCATGTTTAGGACCTCTACTGCTTTCAATTGGGTATGGACTTTCTTTCTACTGCTGCCATTATACCACCCTGAGCCTTTTGTGGGACATTCTGAATATATAGTAAATGTATATTGTGCTCTTTTGATATATAATAATAATAATTTAATAAAATTTTCTTTTAATAGTACTCTTTTAATAGAAACACTCCAGCAACCAGAACCTACATTTATGCGGAATCTGCCAATCCCCATTGGAGCCCCATAATGGGGCTTTACTTTTAGTGAGAATATATTTTAAGTTATGAGGACCAAAATATTTGTTTTTCCTGAGCTGTGTTACTGTAGCTGCCCAATACATTATGTGTATTTGCACTTTGCCAATTTTTTTAAATGACAACCTAGTGCACCAATGCAATGCATGGATACCAAAGCATGGTAGCTCACAACAAGGTGTCATGGTGCACTGCATTGTAGTGGGAAGATGTGAATGGGTATAAGTTATTATCTATATTATTATTTGATGAGGCTTTCTTATTTGTACATCCTTGTTCTTATATTGGTTTGTCATTGTATAGCAATTTTCAGAATCACCACTAGAGGGGAAGATGTTCATTTTGTAATTATTCTGCTTTACTTTTTAACAGCTGCTGAAATAAAATAGAATCCTCATATGCAGAGCATTGTTTTCAAAGTCAACTAATTCATAGACTTTATATTATTAGAAGGAGCAGTAAAGCACAACAATTGTGTAGCACTACAAGGAAATATGTCTACTCCCTTGTACGTATAGAATTACAAACTGTATGAAACCCAAAACATAATTTATAAAAATCATTGCACAGGTTATATATTTCCTTTAGGCACAATAAAACAAATTTACTCCTTTTAGATTCCAAATGAAAAAAATGTCAGTTAAGCCTTTTGTACTTTTTTAATTTCTGAGAGTTTTCTTGGTTTGCATTTAATCCAGTTTCCATTTGTGTTGCTGCTGCTGTGCTTATTTAATGTTTGCCATTTGTCCACTTTAATATATTTCCATCTTCTATTTTATAAATAGGTTGTGTTTCATTTTCTGTGTTTGCAGCCTAGTGAATTGGCCCTGTAGGCTTTTTCCACTTTCCAAATGTTTTTACAGCTCTAGATGCTGGTTTTCACTGATGGAGACCTGATACGAAGCCAAGACACAGAGGCATCTGAGTTTCATTTGTAAACTAGCAAACAGAACTAATGTAAATAAATGTGACACTGCATATGTATAGGTTTACAATAAAATTATTGGGTGACTCTGATTGTTGCTGGTGGTGGGGGGGTCCAATGTGCAATATTCCCACCAAAGTACTATTACATGGGGCACTAAGTACAGGTTGGGAGAGTTCAGGCAATGGATCGTGGGAAATGTATGGAGATGAGTATCTACAGGTGGCATTGCCCAGAGCATCCTTACCCACACCCCCTTCTTTGGCACTTTACCACTGACCAGGTAACTGTAAGCCCTACAGGAATGAACCCCAACAAATGGGAAAAGGACTATCATTATTACACAGTATTTATATAGCGTTGACATATTACACAGCGCTGTACAAAGTCCATAGTTATGTGACTAACTATCAAAGGGGCTCACAATCTAATGTTGCTACCATAGACATATGTCTTTTAGTACAGTCTAAGGTGAATTTTTTAGGGGGAAGCAAATTAATTAATGTGCATTTTTTTTTGGTTTTTTTTGGTGTGGGAGGAAACTCACACAGATAAGGGTAGAAACAGCAAACTCCATGCAGATATTGCCATGGCTGAGATTCGAACCTGGGACCTAGCACTGCAAAGGCCACCATGCTGCCCCACTACTCACACATTCTGGATCTGCAAAGGCTGTTAGGACCTAGCGTGGCCCCTAGTGTGCATGTAATAGCCCTCTCCTCGTATGTGAGTGTCTAAGTAATGCCTATGCTGGGCCGCCAACTTTTGCCCTTCATTTACAGTCCTATATAAGATTTCATGTAGCTGCCAGGGAAGGAGTGAAGAGGAATCACACATGTAACAGCTGCGGGTTTCAATAGCTCTGGAATCCAGCACAGGTTAAAACACACTTATTACCACAACACCTAGGTGTGAATCCAGTCTCATACTTTGCATCACTGACCTGAAACAAATATGTAGATAAGACTACACTTGGATGTTCCGGCCCTGCATTCTAGCTGCCCATACCAGGCAAACTCTGGGTTCCTTCCTCGTCTACAAACAGCATATACAAAAAAACTTTCTGAAAAAAATTCTCAACTGATGCATTTTGCAACCCGCTGGGGATTACATGCAAAGGAAAATGTAATGCTTTCTCAATGCATTGCAAAGCTTTTTTCTTTCTTTGATTTTCATAGGTTGTAATGCATTTTTGTGTGTAGGACTGGGCAATATATTTTTGTAGGTTGATACGACTTCTGTTTTGCTCTTTCTTTGTTGATCTGATTGCTTGTTGCAGGTCAGCCACTCAAAGAGTGAACCTGGGGGGTCAAGGTAAAAGCAGTCTGTCACAAAAAATGGGTTTGTATGTAAACACTTAAGCCAATGTGGAGTGTTTTTTTCTTCTCCCCTGCTACTTTATAGGTATGTAAGTTACAGAGAGAAAACTATGGCAATAAGTGGGGACACAGGCACCCAATACTCCCAGAAATGTCAAATATAAAAGAGATTGGGAGAAGGTAAAGAGATACAAGACCCCAGAAAGGTGAGCATAGTTCCTCTGCTTTTGCTGGGTAGTTTTCCTTAGGGTTGTTTATTATGCAGAAAACTGTAGATAACTCTTCTTGCATTCCAAAACATCTTCAGATCTTATGAGGTACAAAAGGGCCTGAAGCTTATTTGGGCCAGCAGCTTTTATAAGCCAGGAGCATGTTTAGGTCAGGAGATTATATAAACTAAGTGCTCATTCAGGTCAGGAAATCATTTAGGTCCATCCAAGAGCTCATTTTAGCCTGGAGCTTATTTGGGTGAGGTCCTCAGGAGGGCCAGGACCTTATTTGAGCCATGAACTTGTTTAGATCAAGAGCCTTTAGGGAAGGTGCCAGAAGATAATTTAGTTCTAGAGGTCATCTAGGCCAGAAGCTTATGTGGGTCAAGAGCTCATTGAGGCCAGAAGCTCATTTATACCAGAAGTTCATATAAGTCAGGAACTTATTTAGGTCAGATCATTTTGGTTCAGCCAGAAGCTTATTGAGGTCAAGATGTTATTTGGGCTTGAAGCTCATTTTTGTCACTAAATCAGTTAGGTCAGAAGCTCATTTGGGCCTAGAGCTGATTTAGGCCAGGAGTTAAGTTAGTCCTGGACTTCATCTAGACCAGGAGCTCATTCGAACTTGGAAGAAATTTTGGCCTGGAGCTCATTCAAGCCTTAAACTCTTCTCGGTCATAATCTTATTTACACCAGAAGCTCATTTGGGCCAACTGATCACTGAGGTCAAAAGCTTAATGAGGTTCAGGAACTCAGTTGGACCAGGATCCAATTTGGGCCTGGAACTTTTTTTGACCAGGAGCTCATTTTGGCCAGGAGCTCATTTTGGCCTGGAACTCGTTTAAATCAAGAGCTCATTTAGGCCAGAAGCTTATTTGGGTCAGTATCTTATTTAGACCACAAACTTACCTAAGCCAGGAACTCATTTTGGCCAGGAGCTCATTTAGGTTCAAGCAGAAGCTCATTAGTCATGAGATCATTTGGGCTTGAAGCTCAAAAAAGCCACTAACTTAATTGGACCAAAAGCTAATTTGGGCCCAGAGCTAATTTATGATTCAAGTTCATTTAGTTTTGGGTTTATGTAGGTTATGAGCTCATTTGGACCTGGAGCTAATTTTGGCCTTAAGGTCTTTCAGATTAGAAGTTTGTTTACACCAGGAGCTCATTTGGGCCAGCTGCTCATTGAGGTCAAGTGTTTGTTTCAGACCAGCAATTCATTTGGGCCTGGGGCTTATTTGGACCAAGGGCGCATTTAGGCCAAAAGTTCATTTACATCAGGAGCTCAATAAGCTCCAGATTTCATTTAGGTTTTGAAACTAATTTAGGCTGGAAACTCACTTGGGCCCAGTGCCTTTTTAAACCAGGAGCTCAGTAAGCCTGGGGGATTGTTTACCTCAAGAACTTATTTAGGTTTAAGAATGCATTTGGGTCTGAGAGCACTATAGTACCCTGTGTTTAAAATATAAATATGTATCAACAAAGACCACTCATTGCCTAGGTATGATCTGAAGAGAAAGTGGACCCTGCATGGTATATGACCATCGTAAAGACATCTAAAAAAGGAAAGATCTTCAGTTAGGACAAGGGGATCTCAGGGTGAGGCCCAGAGTTAGGCTTTGAAAGTTCCCTACGCTATCCATTATGTAAAAAAAAACCAAAACACTTCTGACATACTTGAAAGGCTTATTCAGATATAGGACTGATTTATTAAAACTCTCCAAGGCTGGAGAAAATACACTTTATGCAGTGAAGCTTGGTGATCCAGAAAACCTGAAATAGATTTCTTAAAAGAAATTTGCTATTGTTAGCAAATGTTTTCAATCCTGGAGTAGATCCCTTCCAGGTTTGCTGGATCACCCAGCTTCACTGTTGAAAGTGTATTCTCTCCAGCTTTAGAGAAGTTTAATAAATCAGATCCATAGTCTCGAAAGTTCTCTGATGATGTCATTATATTGCGCTTGAAACTTTTTAACAAGAGCTGCAGTTAGAACTCCAGGAAATGTGTACAGTTTTAATGGCCACACAATATTTTTTTTAACTGCAGCCAGTTACATAAAGCCATTCCATTTCATTACAATAAAACATTTCAAAAACCGTTGTGTTTGGCAGCCGGGTCTGCTGGTAAGATATTATTACACAGTCAGGTATTTTACTTGTCGGTTTTACAGCGAATTCTAATTTGAGGTTTTAATTTTAAAGGGTTTACTAGATGACATAAGATGTTTGCAAAAGCTTTTATTGTAGCCAAAAGTAAAATAGAAAATGCAGCTACAACGAAAACATATGAAGTGTTGTGTGTTTTTATCATTAAAATTATTATGCATGCTTTTAATTTAATTATTGTTTTTGATATGAAAAAGCCAGTGCTTGCTGTAGTGCACTTATTTTATAAATTATATTATAGGTTCTGTATTTATATTACTGTGAAAAAAGTGTGAAAATGCTGTAAACTAAGAATGTTTTCACTAAAAGAAGTGTTGATGTAAAATGAACAAGGGACCACCTTTTGCCTCCAAAACAGCTTCAGTTCTTCTGGGTAGACTTGCACACATTTTTGAAGGACCTTCACAATGGGCAGGTAGGTTGTTCTAAACATCCAACTAACTAGAACTTCCTGTTTATTATTATTAATAATAATAATAATAATAATAATAATAATATTAATGATAATAATAACTACAGATCTTCTGTAGGTGTTGGCTGCCTCATATCTCTTAATTTAATCCCAGACACATTTTATGATGTTGAGATCAGGGCCCTGTTTGGACCATACCATGACTTCCAGGATTCCTTGTTCTTTTTTATGCTGAAGATAGTTTTTAATACCTTTGGTTGTATTATAGTGGTCATTGTCATGCTGCAGAATAATTTTGGGGCCAAACAGACGCCTGCCTGATGGATTGTTATCTGCTGGTATTTTTCAGTGTTGAGGACAACATAATGATCAAATTCTCAGCTCCATTTGCAGAAATGCAGCCCAAGACATGGAAGGAACCACCACTATGCTTCACCTTCCCTTCACTATCAATCTCCTGCCCTTTAATGAACAAACTGCTTTCTTCTACTTTTAAATATTTCAGATTTTGGCTTATCAATCCAGAACACTTGCTACTATTTTTTTTGCACCCCAGTTCTTTTGTTTTCACGCATAGTTGAGAAGCCTGGCCTTGTTTCCTTATTGAAGGTATGGTTTTTTGGCCACAGTTCTTCCATGAAGACCTCTTTCAGCTAGACTTCTCCTGCCAGTAGATAAGTATACCTGGTCCCCACTGGTTTCTGCCAGGTCTGAGCTGGTGCTAGACATTGAAATAGAAGCTAAGTTGGCCCCATTTTGAACCCCAAAAGGGTTGGAGGGTCTAGGTTTGCTTTAAAGCTTGATTTCAATCCATTCATTTTTTGTCTTTTCTGGTTTATCTTTTCCATCTTCAATACCATGCTAATGACATTTTAAATGTTTTTATTACATACCTTATATTAAACCCAGTGACTACACCAATAAGTCTCTCTGCTTCTTTATTGTAGATTTGGGCACATCATTGCTGGTAAGAAGGGTGGGAAAGGCATTGTACATAGTTTCCTGAATGGAGGAAGCTGTGGTTATGCCTATATGAGATGTTGAGCCTCCCAGAAATAATTGAAATCCAGTTATTGAAAAGGGGAGTCAGGGACAGTCAGGCTGGGGAGGAACATCAGGGTATTTAATACATATGTGTAAGCAGTATAAGTACCTTAAAAAAATCTGGTATCAGCTTCTTACAGCTGGATTGAGAGAACAAGAAGCAATGCAAAGATACAATCAGTTTATGCTGATAGAAGGAGAAAACATAGAAACAGAGAGATAAGCTCATCACTGTGCTGCTTCTTTTTTCAATGTCCAGGCTTGGGGGCGGATCCTAGACAAACGTAGCTCAGAGGAATTGGAATGAATGAAGACTAAAGACATCTATTGGCAGAAAAAAGTACTGCACATGAAATCTCTGGTTAGGAGTTTCTCCTTTTTATCTTTTAATGGGCTAGTCATTTTTATCCTGTTATTTTTGGCTGGAGTTTACCCATAGTTAGGCTGGCCAAAAAGATTACACTTTAGTAAAAAATGAGTTTGTGAATAGTTATCACAGCATGTGTCCAGGATGGTTTTGCAAGTGACATCATTTTCCCAGGACAAATTGCAGTTTATTGTTTTAGCGTCTGTCATAAAATAGGCGAGTGTTATCGGAAAGACTGATATTGTCCGAATTTGGCAACAACGTGGCAGAATAGTTCTTACAGCTAGACAGACAATTTAATCATTTTAATACTCAGGAAAGCAACATGTTATGGCGGCCGCTTAATTCAATTGGTAGGAAGCTCGCTGACATTCTATCTGATATGCCGCAAATACAGAACAATATCCATTTCCAGACTCACTGCGAATGGAAAAGAACTGGCACGGACGCAAGGAAATTCCACCCAGCTAAGTCGGAGATAAGTGCCCAGACCCGCAGTGTGTGCAAAACACGCCATCCAATGCTCAGCACAGATCAACTGCGATAATGGGGGGAGAATGATTCCATATGTCTGACATTCCACATCTCCAGTACCCTGCATTCCACCCCTTCATATACAAGATTCTAGGATACATACACCCCGCCTGCCATGTAACTTCTAACACATGGAAAGAGATGGAGGGATAAAGGGATAAAGGGATAGATAGATAGATAGATAGATAGATAGATAGATAGATAGATAGATATATTATAGATAGATAGGTAGATAGATGGATAGATAGATAGATAGATAGATAGATAGATAGATAGATAGATAGATAGATAGATAGATAGATATGAATATGGATGGATAGATAGATATGGATGGATAAATAGATAGATAGATGGATAGATAGATAGATAGATAGATAGATAGATAGATAGATATGAATATGGATGGATAGACAGTGAATTGATAGAGATAGACCAACAGACATGGGTGGATAGGTATTTGATAGATAGGAGAAAGAAATAAAGAAAAAAAGAAAGAAAGAAAGATATAAATAGATAGACATGGATGGATAGATAGGGATGATAGTAAAAGAAAGAAAGAGGTAGATATATAGTTAGATAGATAGATAAATAGATAGATATGAATATAGATGGATAGACAGTGGATTGATAGAGATAGAATGACAGACATGGTTGGATAGACATTTGATAGAAAGAAAGAAAGAAAGAAAGAAAGAAAGAAAGAAAGAAAGAAAGAAAGAAAGAAAGAAGAAAAATGAATGGATAGACAATGAATAGAAATAGACAGACACAAATGAATAGATGGGGAAGATAGTAAAAGATAGATAGATTTATAGATATAGATATAGATAGATAGATAGATAGATAGATAGATAGATAGATAAGTAGGGAAAGGAAACGAAACGAAAAGGAAAGAAACATGGGTGGGTAATTGAGAGAGAGGGAGAGAGGAGGGGGAACAAGAAAGATAGAAAGAAAGAAAGATCGAATTGTAGATGTAGATGGATCTATGGATATTGATCCCGGTGTATCCTGACCATTAGGCCCCTTCATCTGATATTACACAGCAGTGATTCGGGTGAGGCTGATTGATGTCATTCTTCCAGCTGTTTGTGTGAAATATAAACGCAGCCAATCATACGATGTACAATCTTTAGACATGGCGCAGCTGTACAGTGAGTGACGATGTGGCGATAAGCCAAGTTCGGAGAGATGTGGCAGCGGGGATTTACGTAAAAAATGAAGGACATATGGAAATGATTATCGACCGGCAACGCTCAGAAAATGACGTAAAGCAGTTTGAGTGCCACATAAACATTTTTCCCGGAGAATCAGTAATTGTTAACATGAACAGCAAAGCACAGATTAGTGAATCGCTTGTGTTTGCTGTGCTTGTTGCTGCCTGAATGAGGCTCAATGGGGGGTTCCGGGGGGCTTATTGTACAGCTGCACATCTGATGCTCAATATCCATGCATCTCATTTGCCATGCCAAGGAGAAAGTCTGGACTGCAAGAACCTAGAATTCATATTTGTGTTTTTCTGCTGCATGGTTACTGCTCTTGGGTACCTTTTTCCAACCTCTAAGTGTCTAGGAGTCTGCAATACAATTTTTGATAATTTCCAAATTTGTAGGTGTGCAGTTCACCGACACAATAAACTTGTGAAAAATTAGGCCCCATAAAGATGTAAACTGCAGAATTCCCATGTTGCATTCAAAGCTACACCAAACTAATACCGAGTAATTTTTGCAAAACAAATGATAAGCCTTGGTCCCTTGCCAACAAAAAAATGTCCAGAGAGTTCCTAGAAGTCCAGTCTGATTTGATGATAGGGATAGACAACATCTTAATACACATCCATGTCTGGCGGTCAGGCTAAGGTGATGTTTAGACCTGCCTCAAGGTATAGTGATCCTGCGAGGCTTCTGAGGGCTGGCAAGGTGTCGTTGGGACACTCACAACGCAGCTCCGAATCTGCAGTTGTGACAGGTAGTGGCAGAGAGCGGTACTGCTCACTGCCGCCCTTATTCATTTGCTATGGGGCTGCCCAGATAGAAGCTACTTGGTGCCTCTACCCCAAGGCAGCAGTACACTAGCATGAGGAAGGAGTAACGTCAATGGAACCTCATAGCCAATGTGTAGTGTGTTACCAAGTCTTGGGGTGCTCAGACAAAAGCAGAAGCAGATATAGGGGACAAACCACCTTTAAAACAGCCTTTGGTCTGGTTTACTGGCTGGGGGACCACCAGCATCATCTAGTCCAGTGTTTCTTGAACTTTTTAACATGGAGGAACCCTTAAAATACCTTCCAGGTCTTCAGGGAACCCCTTCCATAATTACAATATCCACAGCTCAGAGTATAATAGTATGGTGGTTAGTGGGAAGAATGCCACTTACATTGATGGCCATTGGTAAGAATGTCACCCTTACAGATAGCCAAAAATATCATTGGAAACTGACCTGAGATCCATAAATTTCTCATTGATCAAGGAACCACTAGCAACCTTTGGAGGAGCCCTAGGGTCCTACAAAACCTTGAAGAAGAAACATTGATTCATTCCACAATGATTCATTCCACCCCCTTTCATTCACTGGCTCTCACTTTTTTCAATTCTCTCACATGTGGGCATTCCCCCTGGATGCAAATGCAGTCACATTGGCTATATGGCATTTACCAATCAACAGGGTCTTACCTCTCCCAATCATAGTTCATTATTCAATATATTGGTTTAAACCATAAAGCAATCGGTAGAAATCCTAACCTTTATCTCTTATATGATTTTTTTTTTCCCTGTCCAGGACTTTCCAAAAAGCAGAGAAGGAATTTGTATGAGGAAGAGGGAGATTGTGACAAGGGAGTTCTCTTCTCCCCTGTCATTGTCCCTATAGCTTCAAGCTTTCTTTTACTGGACATAAAAAGCCAGATTCTGAGTTAGAGGTAAACTTCTGTGAGTATCCCCCTATATCTGAATTCCTGTCCTTTCTTCCCCACCCCGGCTGTCCCTTGCCCACCCCTTTCATTCATTGGCTTTCAAATATAAAGGCTCACATGTGGGCATTGTCTATGGATGCAAATCCAGTCAACTAGGAATGCCCACTATATGAATTCACCCATTATCACAACCAGATTTCTGGAGAGACAAGCTCCTGACCTAGGGTAGAAAAAAAGTATCAATCTGGCCCTGCCCATCAAAGTATTTTGAAATTCGCATACCTCCTCCTGGGAGGCAACCCATTTCTTGCATCATAGCTGTACAGGGTGCTGGCCCTTCCCACGAGGTATCATATGCCTGCGAATCACAAAGACCCAATATGATGTATTAGGTTGTTATTAAGGTCTATAATGGATACCAAAATGCTTTATATAAAATTGTAAATTGCTCAGAATTGCTCATCCTCAAAATTTCAGGATCTGCTCCATGCAGCACGGTTTGATGGCGACGTCTTAATAAACATGCACAAGCTGCAAATATCTGTAATACAAGGAATGCAATTACCTTGGCGAAACTAACAAATGTAATCAGACCGCGTCCCATGTTAACACATACACTCGGCACTGTGCTCTTTCTATAGCACATGGGACAGGATCTGACAATATTTAAACAAACTTGGAGCTGAATGTAATGTGCGCCAGATGTTTATGAATGAATTGGAGATCAAACCAACTATTTAATTAATCATTCTTAGCTCTTGCAAAATCCAGATGTTAAAAAACCTCTACAACATACACATTGTGGATATTGTTACGAGGGGTGATGGGGGTGATGTTTCATGACTAACAAAATAGACCCAAAGAGAACATTTGACTTTCAGCTGCCCCTTATTAAGAAACCACTAAAACTACAAGCTGGTGTATGTAAAGTGTTTTCAACATTCATGTGTGAATATGAACTAAATTCCAAAATCCCACCTAAAATTGATGTGTATTCTAAACCACAACTTATTTTTTTTTTAGGTTGGGAATGGTTAAAGGCCTTGTATATAACATGGTGCAGGCAACTGTAGTAATTGTTTAAATGAAAGCAGTGGAAGTATTTGTTATCAGCCTTCAGTCACTTGTACAACAGAGTGTAGGAGGGAGAGGTAGAAACAGCACAAGGAGCCAATCAGGTGTGTCTGCAATCCAAGAAGTAGGAGGAGAGAGAAGAGTGACAGAGAGGTGATCTGGCAAAGCTATGTAAATCTCAAGACTAGATAGCATTATATATTAATATTATTATTATTATTATTATTAATAATAATAATAATAATAATAATAATAAATAGGAATTATATAGCCAACGTATTACACAGCGCTGTACATTAAATAGATAAATATATAACAGACAACAGCTATAATTAGTAGAAATTCTGGAAGTAGTACAAACATTTTGCCCGAAAAAAAAAGGTTTTCTATATCCTAGCTACAGCTGAAGTGAAAAAAATCAAAGTCTAATAGTAATCAGGTTTATAAGTAAGTACAAACAGTGTATAGAAGCAAATAGATTGATGGAATAACTGTATTATGGGTCAATTGTGCTTGCACACTTTATTACATCTCATTTCATCCCAATCAGTCAGCCAGCGGGAAAGCCAATCAGATGTGACAACGTGGCACAGAAAACAGAAAGAATTATAAATGCCCGACCACATTTCCCAGCATCCCTGTATTATAGTTGAATCCACGCACAAGAGAAATTAAAGTACACAAGAGGTCATGGATTGGTGCAAAGCTGCAGCCAATCACAGATACACTGTAGGAATTCTGAATTTGTAAAGTTCCAAATGTAAGACTTATCAATTACACTAATTAAAGGGATTGCTTTGAGAATCTGACTTATTTACAGTGAGGGAAAGAAGTATTTGATCCCCTGCTGATTTTGTATGTTTGCCCTCTGACAAAGAAATGACCAGTCTATAATTGTAATGGGAGGTTTATTGTAGGTGTGAGAGACATAATAACAACAAAAGAACCCTCAAATACCCAGTGCTCAAAACTCACAGCTTGATGTGCATTGTAATGAGTGACATAAGTATTTGATCCCTTCGCAAAAGATGACTTAGTACTTGGTGGTAAACCCCTTGTTGGCAATCACAGAGGTCAGACGTTTCTTGTAGTTGGCCACCAGGTTTGCACACATCTCACCAGGGATTTTGTCCCACTTCCCTTTGCAGATCCTCTCCAAGTCAGTAAGGTTTCGAGGCTGATGTTTATCAACTCGAACCTTCAGCTCCCTCCACAGATTTTCTATGGGATTAAGGTCTGAGTACTGGCTAGGCCACTCCAGGACCTTCATTTGCTCCACAACCCATTTTCAATGCCCTGGCTGAAGGAAGGAGGTGGTCACCCAAGATTTGACGGTACATATACCCGTCTATTGTCCCTTCTATGCGATGAAGGTGTCCTGTCCCCCTTAGCATAAAAACACCCCCAAAGCATAATGGGTCCACCTCCATGTTTGACGGTGGGGATGGTGTTCTAGGGGTCATAGGCAGCATTCCTCCTCCTCCAAACACGGCGAGTTGAGTTGATGCCAAAGAGCTCAATTTTGGTCTCATCTGACCACAACACCCAGTTCTCCTCTGGATCGATCATATGTTCATTGGCAAACTGCAGATGGGCCTGTACATGTGCTATCTTGAGCAGGGGCCTTCAGGCCTTCACGGTGTAGTGTGTTACCAAGTGTTTTCTTGGTGACTATGGTCCCAGCTGCCCTGAGATTATTGACAAAGTTCCCCCTGCGTAGTTCTGGGCTGCTTTGTCACTGTTCTCGTGATCATTGCAACTCCACGAGGGAAAATCTTGCATGGAGACCCAGACTGAGGGAGATTGACATTTATTTTGTGTTTCCTCCATTTGTGAATTATCGCGCCAACTGTTGTCACCTTTTCACCAAGCTGTTTGGCGATAGTCTTGTAGCCATGTCCAGCCTTGTGTAGGTCTACAAGCTTGTCCCTGACATCCTTGGACAGCTCTTTAGTCTTGGCCATGGTGGCTAGTTTGGAATCTGATTGATTGATTGATTGCTTCTGTGGACAGGTGTCTTTTATACGGGTACTGTAACAAGCTTGGATTAGGAGCATGCCCTTACAGAGGGTGCTCCTAACCTCAGCTCGTTACCTGCATACAGGGAAGACACCGGGGAACCTGAAATCTTGCTGGTTGATAGGGAATCAAATACAAATATAATTCACTCATTACAATGCACATCAAGCTCTGACTTTTGAGCACTGGGTTTTTGAGGGTTCTTTTGTTGTTATTCTGTCTCTCACACCTACAATAAACCTAGCATTACAATTATAGACTGGTCAATTCTTTGTCAGAGGGCAAAAGTACAAAAATCAGCAGAGGATCAAATACTTCTTTTCCTCACCGTAAGTGACAAGGAGTTGGATTATTTTCCCCATCAATTATTAGTATGTAATTTAATTAGTCCAGTATGTGGGGTAGGGTGCCAACACCGCCAAGGCTTCAATTAGTAGCTTCTGGAACATTTTGGACTCCCCCATTGTAAAGAAACTTTCTTTTTAATAGTGTGACAATACTCTTTCTGTTATAATGAAATCACTGCAGTATTGTTACCATTGCTGCTGCTATCACTACGTAATTAGTGTCACGCTTAGCTCCATCCACATCCCTTTACATCAGCCATTCTCAACATGGGTTCCTCCAGAGGTTTCCAGGGGTTCCTAAAACTGCCATTGATTAAAAGGTGCCTGCATAGTTCTTGACCCAACGCCACTTGGTAGAGCCAGCTGCATAACATTAAGGTCTATAAAAGTGGTATTCTAGCCAACACGGTTAATTTTTACCCATGGCCACCAATGTTGCTACCATTTTCCCCAATGACCCTAAAATATTTGGTTGTAGAAAAGGGTTTCCATAGACTCAATAAATTCATTTTGATTGTGGGGCGTCCCTGATATCTGAAAATTATATTAAGGGTTCCTCAGATTTCTGAAAACCTGAGGATCACATCTGATTGGCCATACACGGAAAGGTTCTGAAAGGTTGAGAAAGACTTCTTTAGATTTTTAGCAAATCTTCTTATCTGCAAAATATTGGAAATATGAAGCCCTGCTCAGTCAAACCAGTCCTGTCCAACACTAAGCAAGAAAGAATTCTTCTGTAGTGGTCACACCAAGTTCAATGGCGTATTTCAAGAGAATAAAAAATGATTTGAAAAAAGGAAAAAGCTGCAAGGAAGTATTTACATTTTTTAAAATTTTCTTTTGTTTTTACCTGCATTTTTTTTTCATTGGATATACGTTTCTTTCAGAAAGATGGCGGAGTATTGAAAATGAAAATCCTTTGTTACTTTAAAAAGAAACAACATAAAAATAATGTAATTGATGATTTGATGGTATATTTGCAGCAGATATTTAACTCCATGAAAGCTCATAACTTTAAAATGATCAGAGGCATGTTTTAAAACATGTGTAATGATACATATGGCCACTAGATGGGGTTTATTATGTTTCAAATTGTTTTACATGTTTTTTTTTTTACCAGTTATTTGCTATCTTTGTTATATAATATTTTGTTACAATTAAAAATGTAATTTATGATAAAGGGTTCCAAAAAAAAAACATTAGCAAAAAAAAAACACATAATTCCTGCTTTGAACCATTGGTTCTGAAACTGTCTGAAACTTTAGACTAAACCATTTGAATACAGATGAGCCATTCAATGTAAATTTTAACTTGAGCTGTTGGATTCTGTACACAGGGAGCTTTGTAAAAAATGAGCCTAGAAAATGTGAAAAGGTGCTTAAAGCTCCACCTACTTGTCAAATGTTGGAAACATTTTAATATCCAATATTTAATATTTACCTTAAAAACAATTAGATTGCATTTTTTTCTTATTTACTTATTATTTGAATTACTATAATAAACATATATATTGTGATTGGGTTGTAACAAAACAGGGAGAGACATGGGTATCTCCATGAGGATCTAAACCAGCCTTTATAGACTTTTTTTAACATGGAAAACCCCTTGAAATAACTTTTAGGTCTTCAGAGAACCCCTTCTATAATTAGTATATCCACAGATCACAGTACATTATTTTGGTTGTCAGTAGGAAGAATGTCAACCTTACAGATAAGAGAAGATACCAGCAAGAGAAGATACCAGACACAAGGATGTGATGGAGCCTCTACCAACACCAAAAGACAATGTCCACATTAGTAGACTTAAACCTGGTGGGAAAATACTCTTCAAAGCAGAACAAAACCCACAATTGAAAAAAAAAACAAATATCAAAAATAAGATTGATAAATGTAGAGAAGCAAAGTGGTGGACAGAAGAAGCATTGTGGACTAATTGTTCTTGCACACTGCACTATAGCCCATTTCCTCTTACCCCTGAATTTAACCATAGGAAAGAGTGGGTGGGGGGTTTGTCAATCAGATATGATTATGTGACACCCAATGTAGTAAAAACAACAGATAGTAGACTACATTTCTTGGCATCCCTGCATTACAGTAGAAACCATGAGTCTATATGAAGACACAGGACTTGTAGTCACAGGAAGCAGGTGGTGAGCAATTGTCTGACCACAATCTGTTGACAGGAAACCTAAAGGCTCTAGAAGTCGGACAGCTGCACGGCTACAGTCACACAATGGGCCTGATTTAATAAAGCTCTCCAAGACTGTAGAAGATAATCATGGGGGAACCTGGGTGATCAAGCAAACCTGGAATGGATCCAGTACAGGATTTAAAGCACTTGCCCACTAAAAGCAAATGATTTTTAAGAAATCCATTCCAGGTTTGTTAAATCACTCAAGTTCACCTATGATAGTTTATCCTCTCCAGTCGTGGAAAGCTTTGTCCATAGACTAAATAATTAATATAATGAAAATGAAGTTGTAAATAAATAAATTAAAGTGGTTTCATTACCCAAAAGTGAGAAAACAACTGTTTTAGCATACTATGCTTGGTTCACCCCTTTTATTCATTGGAATTATTGGATGACCAGGAATGTACAGCACCCTGTCAGCCCCAAGTTTTGCCTGCATTGTATAGGGAAGCACAGAGACCAAGTGATGACAAGATATGAAATGGAAACAGAATGGTTTTAATAAATAAAAAAGATTCTTGGGCATGATGATGATGAGAAAGGCAAAATACGAGCAGATTTAGCATTACATTCATTTTATTACATAGCTTATTAATACAGCCGATCATATGACTGCGGCCCAGCTGCTCCAGGTCACATGACCCGTGTTTTCCTCTGCATAATACCTTCCTCGGCTCACCCCATGGAATGGTTTAATGATTACCTTACATTACCAGCCGATCAGCAGCCCACATCCCTTATCTCACAGGAGCGATCATGTCACCGTGACTTTCTATTTGCTGAGCAGTCCTTTAGAGATTTATCGATTACCAAAGAAAAACGTGTGATTGTTAACAGTATTATCAATTTCTTCACTAGGAAAATAATCGTCTGTTTTACGGGAAGATTAATCATCGCCTTTACTGCTAAAATGATTTGCTCCCCATGATAACCAATATCAATCGCACAAAGGAGGTCGGGTAAATGTAAACAATTCCACGCACTTTGTTTGTATATTCAATGAACAAATTATGAACTTTAATTGTTTTCCATGTGCTTTAGATATGGTAGGTGTCCCCACTGATGGGATATCCCATCATTTCCTGCGTGGGTGACCACTGATACTGGAAACACTCACCTAAAAAAATGCAGGAAACCCTGTGACCCTTTTGCACATTCAAAAGGCATGGAAAAAAGTGTTGTCACCCTATATTAGGAAATATTTTTTAAGGAACACCAGGGATATTTTTAATAAATTCTGAAGATTTAAATATTTGAATCACATAAACATAAATATTATTTTATTGTGTTTTTACATTCATACTTTATACATATTTTTAGCCCAGAAGTTTTTATTTAGGACACGCCATGTCTGGAAACTTGGTGGCTTTCAAACTGGATTCGCCCGCCAAGCAGTATGACTGCCCCAACTCCGACTGCCTGCTGACTGGCTGGAGTGACTATATAGGGGAGGAGACTTTATTCACTGCCCACCAATAAGAGTTATTGTGGGCAGAAGCATCAAGTAGAGGGCCTGCCTAATAGGAACCGACCTCCTTCTCAGCACACTGATTGGGGAGAGAGGGTGGATCATTCTACTGCAAACCAATGAAGATGGTGGTAGGAACACCCCTACCTCCCAAAACCCCTCAAGAACCACTTACCCCCATTCAGAAGCCCCTTTCACCCAGAGCTCTCCAGTTCCATACACCCCACGGAGCCCCCAAGATCCCTCCAGTCTCCCTCTCCTCTTTCAAATACTGGCAAATCAGTCCTCTGCCCACTGCCACAGGGGCATTTGTTTCTCTTATAGACACCATCAAAACAGGGGCAGTTTTTCCTTGACACTACTGGCACAGGGGCATTTTTTTCTTCCCCATAAACACCACTGAAACATGAGTATTTTTTCTGCCACCACTGTAAGCCCGATATTTTGCTGGGGGGTAATTTTCACACCATTATTGAACTCTCTGAATCTCCTTGGCATACCCCTGACATCTATAAAATCTTGGCTTTTATTTCTATTTAGCTATCTATTCTATTTAGCTAACCTTGCCCCCTGCCCCCATCTCAAGCTTCTCACCATCTTCCTCTCACCATGACAGCAAAGTCAATATGATTACAATGTAATATGTTGAGTTCTGTGAAAGTCACGCTCTTTGACTTCTCCAGCTCCATACCGTGTAGAAAATCTCCCACAATTGAGGGACCAAGACTGCTATAGACCATTTTCTACTGGTTTTGCCCCATGTGTTGTCACAAGCCAACCCTTGTGGTTGTTCCAGTTTCACTACTGTATCCCAAACCACAAATCTCATTATTGCTACCGCTAATAAGGCTTTAAGTTCCTCTTGCTTGGTGTGCTAGAATCTGATCTTTACCTTTCATGTGTTTTTTCTATTGTTTCAGGCTTCAGTGGGCTGAAGTAAAAGTGGACCTGTGAAATGTCCATGTGGAGCTAACATTCATGACCTTTTTACCATGGAGGAACCCTTGAAATAACTATAGGGCATTAGGGAACCCCTCTTATAATTACCAAAATGCTCATTGCTCAAGGAACCCCTAGCAACTTCTGGAGGAACCCTGATTGAGAAACACTGATGTAGAGCAAAGCATCAGGTACACCAACCTGTCCTTCACTCTCCATAAAGCTTTGTACAACTTTTAGCTTATGACCTGAAGCCTACATGGGGCTAAGAACTCTGTTCCCACCCCTGGGTGACAATGCAAGCACCAACTACCAGCAATGCCATGTGGAAGCAAGTAGAGAGATTTCCGCCATACTTTGGAAGAACTGGGTATGTGAATATGTTCCATACATAACTGGGAACTTTCTGGTAAATTTGGCTCTTCAGCTAAATAGCCAGCCCAATAGATGAGTTTCCCAAATATCTGTTTTTTTCTCAGTTTTTGACCCCCCTACTCTGTGGGGTTTTCCATGTGAGGGTTACATTAGACCAGACTTTCCTGACATTTCAACTTGGGGGAACCCTTAAAATAACCTTCAGGTCCTGAGGACCCCCCTGCTATTATTACTATATCCACAGCTCACAGTACATTAGTGTGGTAGTCAGTGGGAAGAATGCCTCTTACATTGACGGGCATTAGGAAGAATGTCACCTTTACAGATAGCCAAAAAGACTGTTGTTGTCACCAAAACTGACCCAAGAGGCACAAATTGCTCATTGCTCAACGAGCAGACTCTGGAGGAACCCTGGTTAAGAAACATTGCCTTAGAAAGTACCGTGTTGTCCTGCTGGGGGAAGGAGCTATCCCAGAGCATCCAAAGATGAAAAGGAAGAATGAGACTTCAAGTCAGAAGGATAAGCAACTTAATTAGGTGGCCCAATGGTGGCGTGATATGGTTTATGCCTTTTAACAATTACCAACATACCTTCTAATGTCTGCTCCTCCTCTTGGTCATTGTATATTGTATGTAAGCATTATTCATTATACTCCATTGGAGGCTATAAGTAAAGGCACTGGTATCATTACATCACTGGTAGGTTTTGATTAAAAGTGGTGGTATATGTATTATATTCATTATTGTTTGTATTTTTAATTTTTTTTTATTTTAATTTAATTCAAGTGCACTGGCACTATTGACGATAGTTTATTTTTTGGTTATTGATGGTGTTTTTGAGCATTGACGGATATATTGTGAAGAAAAAAGGTATGTTTTTTTTTTGGTTTTTGAACAGGTAAATGTAAGTGCCTTTCTCTGAATGTAGATACAAAGTATAGAAAAAACCAACTCATTTGAACAACCAGAAAAAAATCCCATAGTGGATGGTAATGCCTTGTCCTGTGTTGCCCTTCTCCTTCTGTCTTCTAACCTCTATACATATGAGAGAAGTTTTCAAAAATCAGTGAATATAAGAAATATTTATACATGTTTTGTTAAAAGATATTGTATTGTTCTGATTAATAATTTTAAAATTTATTGTAATGTATATATCTTTCAATTGTAGAACCAATTCCTCCTGAAGAAGTGAACTAGTTCCATGATACGCATGGAGATTACTGTCTGCTTTTAGCTGGGAATGTTTTGTATTGGAGTTCAGAGATGTTTTCTGTAACTCAGTGCTTGTAATATTTCATGATAAAATGATTGTTTTAATTTTAAATTGTTGTTGCATTGATATTAGTCATTGGAAACCAATTACCAATGAAGTCCCTCTTCTATTTCTTTTCTTTCACAATATTTGTTCACCTTGGGATGTGGCAAGCATATTAAGAGTTCAATTTATTATGAGATGTTCTATGTATCCCTAATTAGAATACATGAAATTATAATAATATTTACATTATGTTTATATTCAGGATCTCTACCTAGGAGGGTATTGCTTCTTCCCAACTCTTGGATAAAATCTGGTGCCTGTCTTCTTCTTGCTTGTTCCATCTCCTCCACCTCCACCACATTGGATAATTTATCATGCCTATTAAAGATCAAAAACAACACAATGGCTGCTTTTAATATTGTAAATTGACTTTATTATATATTTATAATATTTAAATCGTGTTTCGTATTATGTGCACATTGCAATATGTATTGTAAGCTTTTATTTGATTGCTTTTAGCCGGTGTTTACAGTGTGGAGTGTGGTACAGCTGTGTGATGATCGTAATGACTGCAGTGATTGCAAATCACACGTTGTTGTAGATTGTATGTTGTATATGTTTTCTGACTGGACACGCCCACCTCATTGTGACCATTCCCCAAATTTTGCCACATCACACTATGCATACTGTACCCCCCACCCCAAAATAAATCTTGGTCTCTCTCTTTAAAAGTTCACAGTTTTGGTTCTGTAATGGTACTGCTCACTCATTGTATTGTATCTGCAGAGGAGCAGCATTATCACCTTAGGCCACTTGCTCCAGATTTGGACTACAGAATTACTTGCCATCTCCATAACATAGGGTAGGTGTTTGGTAATTCCCAAACCAAATTATAGTAATAAAATTGTTCAGTAAAGGCACCAAGTTGTTAATAGGAGATTATTACCTCACCACATTAACCCAAAATTACATGGTAGGTTCTCATTAACTACTGATCAATATAATAATGTTCTCATTGCCCATATAACTCAATTGATTTGCATTCTTTACTAATTAGCCGATTGTACAATCACCATTAGATCTATCATTAGCTATGTAGTGTAAGGGTCTGCTTCATTGGATAGAGACTGATTGGCTAGTTTAGGTAAGTTATTTAAGTTACATACATTAGATGATTGTCCAACATTATACAGAAGTCCCTAGATGTCATTCAGCAATCTGTCCTGGCATATTGATGAACAAGCAAGCAGGAACAGCTGTAGAGGGTGTTGACATTATCTTACAACCCCCCCACCCGCTCCGTCCTCTCCATAACACATAACATTGCTTGTTCATTCTCTTATTGAAAAGATGGTAATGTATAAGTTGGCCATACTAGACATCAACCTGGACATACATTTTAAATGTATATTAATATTTTGAATTAAACAAGATAAAAGGTCAAAAGCAGAAGGAACCTATTGTGAGCCAGAGGTGTTTTAAACAAGTGCCTGGAAAGGCCAAAAATGGAAACAATAACATCACAAAAATTTCCTATTTAAAAAAAAATGTGAGAGTGTTGAATTCTGGTGCTGTCAATGGGCCATTTTCAGTACTGTGTTAATGAAATTGGGGTGGGGGTCAAGTTTTATTTTTGAAGTGTATCACATTATCCCTTCTAAATCGGTTTTTCACTCACCTTTATCTAACTTGTGCCTCTTCCAGCAGCAAAGACCTATATTCCAGTGCCTGCCACGGACTGGTCTTGTTCCACCCCTTATTGTGACATCAACAAGCATCTGAAGACCTCCAGACCCTAAGAGGTCACTTTGGCTGGACTCTAAAGCCACAGCATCATGTGACAACAGATTAAGATAATGAATTTTCCTTTAATAAAGTTTTTTATTATTAATATTGCAATCTCCTAGATTGTAAGCTCTTCAGGGCAGGTTCCTCTCTTCCTCCTGTGTCCCTGTCTGCATCTGTCTGACATTTTCAACCCCCATTTAATGTACAGCGCTACATAGTATGTTGGCGCTATATAAATCCTGTTTACTACTGTTTTTTAACAATCAATTGTTGTAAATTTAAAAGGTGTGGGTTTACACAGTGAGAACCATAGGAAAATTCTTACCCACATATGACCTTTGAGGGCTGATCTTGGCCAACCTTGATCTAATCTTTAGCTGGGGGTCACAAATAAGCTTTAAATAAAAAGTGAAGGAAAATAAAAAAGGACAAGCTGGGAGATCTGGCAAATACTGTTGTAGCAGATTGGCTAAACTGCTGTCATAGCTGATTATTCATTATTCACTCATCTCTACTGGCCGGTATAATAATGATCTCCATTGTCCTCCGATGTCAGGACTGAAATAAAGACATCCTATTGGACTTCCCTAAATTTGATAGAATTTTCTTTAAAGGAAGTGTATCGTTTATGGTTCACTGTATACTCACTACTACAAAAATATGATTTATATAATATTTCAATATTATTCACATAGCTCATATTAATAGATAATCTAAAATGGCTTTGGGATGATTTTATTTTTCGAAGTATAGTTCAGCAATTAAACACTGAAAGCAGGCAGGATATTTATTGCAGGTCAGGTGATGTCTCTTCTACAATAAGTCATACTTACCTGCTTATTCTTGATCTCCTGTCTTTAAAAACACTCAGATGTGCATGCGCAGCTCAGTGTAGGTACTGGGACTGAATGAATGAACTGCACGCATGCTCAGAAGTTACACTATCCCAGCCAATCAAGATGGCCTAAGTCCTGAAACCCAGGAGAGGACTGGATGAAGATGGGTTGCCTGTGATGGAGCAAGGACAGGTGAGTGTAATGAAAAAAAATTGCAATCAGACAGGTCAGTTTTTTTTTTATTATAGAAAGGATATCATTTATCCCTAAAGGTCCAATCTGGTTGTAGTTTTTTTATTTTTTAACTTTAGTTCTGCTTTTAATATATATTGTAGGCTCCAACATCCAGAAATAAAACTGATGGTCCCAATAGTTACCCTGTTAATACATCTTTGCTGGTATGTACACGGCTGAATCCTGATTGAACCCCATTACTGGTCAGCCAATAGGAAGTGTAGGCAATATTGAAAGAAAGACCCCTCTAAATAAAAGAAAGAAGTTTTCAAATGAGAGTATCATGTGTATTTCAATAAAAATGTTTCAATATTAATATTAATATTATTCTTAATAATAATAAACAGTATTTTTAAAGCGCCAACATATTACACAGTGCTGTACATTGAATAGAGGATGCAAATGACAGACAGATACAGACAATGACACAGGAGGAGGAGAGGACCCTGCCCAAAAGAGCTTACAATCTATTTATTTTTATTTTGTACTTGTTTATAAAATAAACATAATTCTTTTTTTTATATGTATTTTTTGTAATTCATTTATTGTATTAATCAGATTAATGTAAAATATTACTGCAGTAAAAAAAACATTTTGGGTAATGTTTTCAATGCATACACTACATCAATGTTTGCAACAAGCATACCCTTAACCTTTGGTGCACCACATGTACTTTCTCTTTTTGGTAATGAAAACAAAAATGGTGCCAATAGAAAAAAAACACTTGCACTTCTTTTTGAGCAGTGACTTTATGAGTTCTAGCCAACAGCAGTAGCTTTCCCTTGTGCATTCTACAATCTACAGTCTGACTACAATGATATGTGTAGTGAATTCCGGGGCAATTGCAGAGATTTAACCATATGGATTAGTCAGTTATACAAAGGCTGTCCAGAAGCATGCAGGCAGAGGTTGACTTCCCGCTTTGCATCCTTAGGCTACGTAAACATGTCAGATGATTCTCATCCGATAATCTGGTGTGTGTGCAGGCCTCAGAGTTCATGGATCCGTCCTGGCAGATCCACGGACAACCAGCGATTTTAAATGAAGTGAAGGGCAGAGAGCACGTTGGGGCTCCATCATTCCCCCCCTCCCCTTTCTATAAAGCAGTATGAAGCTATATGTACAACGCTCGTTCATGCATCATTCAGTCTTTTGTTATTCAAAAGGATTGTGAAAGATCCTTTCCAATGACAAATATTGAAGGTGAGTACACAGTCTTCGAATTATAACAGTGTCTTATAATGACTGTTTATTTGTAAAACAAAGAGATAAAGTTTATATATATTTTAAAATAAAAACAAAAAACACTACTTTTAATCTGAAGTCAGCTTTGTTAATTATAAATCTCCTTCCGCAATACTCTCTTCCTCTCTCCAAAAATAACTTTCTATTTTTATTAAACTTCTACAGATCCCACCTACTTCTTTTCATAATGTTAAATTAGTGAATTTCCCCTGCAGCTGCTGATCTCTGTAATGGATGGTAAGTGGGAGGTTCTGTATTGGTTGTAAATACCGCTCAGTGATGTGTGAAAACTTTTATCCCCAAAATCCCCTTTGATGGTAAAGATCATAACAAGCAAGTTATCTTCTGGGTAATACTTTCTACTGGTCCCAGCCTCTTAGGGTGTATGTCTGCAAAAATCAGTACATCTCTGCAATAATATATGGACCTTTTTCCATGGTTTATTTCTATTGTTTTCTACTTCCTCAAACTCTTAGATTGTAAGCTCTGTTGGACAGGGTCCTCGCCTCCTCATGTGTTATTATTTGTATTTGTCAATCATTTGCAACCCCTATTTCATGTACAGCGCCAATATCTACTGTCAGGCTTCCAGTGAGCTCCGAACATCCTGTTTGAGCTGACAACACAGTGTCTTCTGGACTGACGTCTAATGCAATGTTATCAGCCTGCTCAGTTCCCCCCTGCTGGGCTACAGAATCTTTCACTTAGCTCACCTCCATAAGGTTTAGAACATTGATGATGCATTTCTCAAGAATGTTGCATTATACTGCTTTATGTGTCACCATTGGGAGATTTTTTTATGTGATTGCTTGTGACCCCTGCTTGTCATATATTAGAACCATTCCCAAACACAGCCACCTACTACAGGCTGATGGCTATCTCTGACATACAGAAATCCAATTACTGTGCATGCAGTAGGAGCAATATTCCTTGTAGGCGAAATGTAAGGTGGAACTAGGGGTGGGATTTCATTTGGGGGCATTGTGGACAGAAAACTTTCCATTTATATCGGGCCCCTTATTCCAGAAGGCCTCCTCATGAGCACTTTCATGGCTACTAGACACTCATCTACTCCTTTTCATCTATTGGAGGCAGGTGTATAAACAATTGTTCTTTTCTACTTCTCCCCACCTGCTGGGGGAACTGTATGAACCCCTCCTATCTACCCGTTGTACACAGAGCTGGCAGAGGAGATTTTCCATCATTGCGTTTTTCTTCCTGGCTCTGCATTAGACGATATCATCAGTAACAGCCCGACAATGGAAGACACTAGTAGTAGAACATCCCTGCCAACAACATTAAGTGTTCGGTTGAGTTACACCAGTGGGTGAGCTGGTGAGCGTCCATGTTCATGATCTGAATGTAGGATTCTGAAGTGAAAGGGAGAAATTGAGTGTAAAGATAAAGTTCTGATAAAGAGTGGGGAGTCTGATGAAAAGGGAGAAATCTGTTGTAAAATAGAGGGTCCAATATGAAGGGAAGGACTGATGTCAAGAGTGCTCCTAACGTGAAAGACTTTGGCCTAAATGGTAGGGGTCTTCTCATAACTAGAACTAAGGCCCAAAGATCTGGAACTAGAAGACCATCAGCAGTGGTGCAGAGTTGCCACGCGAGGGGGTAATATAGTCCTAATTCCTCATCGTGGTCCCTAATTTTTTAGCTATGCTGCTAGTTTTGTAGAGTCAGTTTGTGCATGGGGCCAGGAATATCCCCAGCAAATATTCTACTCTAATTAGAACTCCTGTTACTGACAATGAGGCGATTTTGTAGCAGTACAAAAACTTGATAGACAAACCTCTATTTTTTTAAAAAAAGTCCCAAATGACTTTGTGTTATCAGCATGCAAGGCATCAGCTTGAGGTTTAATAGTAATGCCAACCATGATCTTTCATGACTGATGCTGTCCATATGTTCTTATGGACCACACATGGGTGCGTGTTTGCTCCAGTGGGCCCAGTTGTGATGTTGTTATATGTATGCCATGATGTTCCGATGGCCTTCAACTTCTTCAGCCCTTGTCTGTCTGAGTAAGAAACCTACTTGGACCACTTCTGCAGCAAGAGCAGAACAAACCATGGGCAATGGTCAGATGTTTCCATTCTGATGATTTCTATCTTCAAGTGTTCGTTCATTTTTTCACACATAAACTATCAAAAAGTCACGTAGGAACTCTGATCATTCTGAAGGAGAAGATCCCCTCAAGTGTCCAGCCTGACTTAATTTCACATCAGGCGATCTTCTGGTAAACAGTCATCAACTATGCCCTATTCTTTCTCCATGGACAGCCTCGGGACAGGTCCATCTGTAGGCTGCAGTTAGAAGCAGTAACTGCTCGGCACTCAACCAACTGCGTGAAATAAGCCTTGACATGAACCTTCGCTTTGCCTATGTAGCTGAAAGCAAAAGGGTCATTTTAACAAAATCAGCTCCAAAGATGCTTGTCTAGTCCCTGTTGAGCTGAAGAATAAGACACCCAAGGATTATGGAGAGACAAGGAGGAAGTCCTGCACCAAAATGAGCACATAAGAAATTTAAAGGGACAGTTCACCGGCTTTTTAGTTTTTTTTTTTGTTTTCTGTCTATCCCTAACTAAAACCTTTTTTTATAGATTTGGATAAAAAAATAAGGGTTAGAACCTCTTTTAAGTTTTTATTGCTGTCTGTGTCCACACTAGGGAGACTCACTCACTCACTGTTTGTTCTAATTTTCTTCTTTTTGAGATGAGAGGTAAGGTGAGACACCTGCACCAATAACTGTCTAACACAGGAATTCCTTCACTCCTCATTCAGGTGTATGAGCCAGTTCCAATCTACCCTTCTCCACCTGACTTTGGGGCAGGTGTGTAAATCACTGTCTTCATCTACTCTTCTTTACTTTATATTAAAACATATATACCCTCTTCCACCTAATATTGAGGCAGATGTTTGAACCACTGTTAATAGCTACCCCTTATCGCTAGGTATTAAACTATATATTTGAAGTATGGCTCCTATATCTACCCCTCTCAAACTGATATTGAGACAGTTGTATGAACCACTGTCCCTATCTACCTCTATCAAGGGCAGGTGTATGATTTATCTAACCCTCTCCATTTGATATTGAGGCAGTTGGAAAGTGGTAGTCAGGAACAGCAGTTCTTACATCTTATATTGGGGCAGGTGTATGTATCACTACCCTGTTAACCCATTTCCATTTGTTATTGGGCAGTTGTTTGAACTACTGTTCCTATATCTAGCCCTCTCCACCTGATACCCAGCCAAATGTATGAACTACAGTTTCTTTTTTACCCCTCTCCACCTTATATTGGGGCAATTGTGAAAACTAAAGTTTCTGTCCAACCCTCTCCACCTGGTATTAGGACTGGAATATGAACCATTTTCCTCTCTACCCCTCTCCACCTGATATTAATGCAGTGGCATGAACCTTTGTTTCTTTCCACTCCTCCCCACCTGATGTTGGGGCAGGTGTATAAACCCTTGTTCTTATCTACCCTTCTCCATCTAACATTGGAGCAGGTATATGAACCACTATTCAAATCTACCCTTCTTGAGCAGGCGTAAAAAGGGAGTGTATGAACCAGAATTCATATCTACCACTCTTCACATTCGGGCAGTTGTATAACTTACTGATCCTATCAACACCTCTTCATCTGATATTGAGTTGGGGTTATTAACCATTGTTTCTATATGTACCCCTGGGACAATTGTATAAATCATTATTCATACATTTGTACTCTTCACCTTTTAATGGGTCAAGTGTATGAACTACTGATTCTATCTAGCCATCTCCTCTTGACTTTGGGCAATCGCTTGTTGCGATCTAACCTTCTCTACCCGATATTGAGGGAATTGTATGACCCAAGGTTCCTTTCAACCCCTCTTAAACTTTTATTGGGTCAAATGTATGACTAAATCTACTGGTTTTATCTATCCCTCTGCAAAAAATTTTGAGTCAAGTATACAACCATTGTTCCAGTATACCCCTGTCTACCTGATATTGAGGGAACCTCTATGACCCAATGTCCCTATCTACCCCTCTTCTACCTGTCATTGGAAATCAATACAATGAGCCAGGAATCAAACTGGGGAGTTTAACAAACATAGTTTGACCACTGACATGTTGGGTTATGCGTTTAAACTCTAATCATTCATCGACCTGATCATCTCTTCAGTAATAGCACCTAAGAAGTCCCATTGTTTGGAGAACCAATATGGTTCACCTGATATTGGAAACTAAAAGCAATGTGCCAGGAAAATCAACAGGGGCAATTTACCCAACATAATGTGATCCTAAACATGTTGGGTAATGCTTCTAAACTCTTAATGACTCATTGATCTGCCATGGTCATCTCCTCACTGGTGACACCTAAAAAGTGCCATTACTGGAGAAGCAAGAGGGCTGCAGAAGGGTAATTTACTCTATATATTTTGACCTCTTAACAGATTGGGTAAAGCTTTCAAACTCTGATCACTCCCTGATCTATTATGGTCATCTCGTGAATGGTGACACCTAGAAAGTCCCATTACTGGAGACCCAATAAGGTTATCAATGGCCCAAGGGTCCTACTTACCCTCATCACCTCATACTGGAAACTAAAAGCAATGTGCAAAAAAAAAAAATTTAACAGATTAATCAATTTACCCAACTTAATTAAACCCTCAACATGTTGGGTAATGCTTCTAAACTCTAATGACTCCTTGATCTGGCAAAGTCAACTCTTCAGTGGTGGCACCTAACAAGTCCCATTTCAATCGCCCAAGGTTCGTACCTACCCCTCTACACCTGATTTTAGAAACCAAAAGCAATGAGTCAGGATATTCCAGAGGGGTAATTTACCCAATATATTTTTTCACCCAAAACATTGGGTAAAGCTTGATCTCCTTGATCTCTCATAGTCATATCCTGAATGGTGGCACCTATAAAGTCCCATTACTGAAGAACTAAGAGGGTTGTCCGTGGCCCAAGGTTCCTACCTACCTTATCCACCTGATACTGGAAACTAAAAGCAATGTGCCAAGAAAATTACCAGTTCAATCAATTTACCAATCATAATTGTATCATCAACATGTTGGTTAATGCTTCTAAACTCTAATAACTCCTTGATCTGGCATAGTCATTCCTTCAGTTGTGGCACCTAATAAGGTTGTCAATGGCTCAAGGTTCCTAGCTACCCTTTCCAGCTTATATTGGAAACCAAGAGCAATGAGCAATATCTCCACTTGATATTGGAAACCAAAAGCAATAAGCCAGGACATTCCAGAAGGAAAATTTACCCAATATAATTTGACCCCCAACACATTGGGTAAAGCTTCTAAACTCTGATCACTTCTTCATCTCCTATAGTCATCTCCTGAGTGGTGGCACCTAAAAAGACCCATTACCGGAAAACCAAGAGGGCTGTCAATAGCCCAAGGTTACTACCTACACTCACTACCTCATACTAGAAACTAAAAGCAATGTGCCAAGAAAATCAACAGTTCAATTATTTTGCCCAGCAAAGATTGGGTAATGCTTCTAAACTCTGATCACTCCTTGATCCCTTATAGTCGTCTCCTGAGTGGTGGCACCTAAAAAGACCCATTACTGGAAAACCAAGAGGGTTGTCAATGGCCCAGGGTTCCTACCTACCCTCACTATCTTATGCTAGAAACTAAAAGCAACGTTCCAAGAAACTTTTCCATTACTGGAAAACCAAGAGGGTTGTCAATGGCCCAAGGTTGCTACCTACACTCACTACCTCCTACTAGAAACTAAAAGCAATGTGCCAACAAAATCAACAGTTCAATTAATTTAACCAACATAGTTTTATCTTCAACATGTTGGGTTATGCTTCTAAACTGTAATAACTCCTTGATCTGGCAAAGTCAACCCTTCAGTGGTGGCACCTAGCAAGTCCCACTTCAATGGCCCAAGATTTACCCAATATATGTTGGCCCCCAACACATTGGGTAAAGCTTCTAAACTCTGATCACTTCTTGATCTCTCATGGTCATCACCTGAGTGGTGGCACCTGAAAAGACCCATTACTGGAAATTTAAGAGGGCTTTTAATGACCCAAGGTTCCTACCTACACTCACTACCCCATACTAGAAACTAAAAGCAATGTGCCAAGAAAATGAACAGTTCAATTAATTTACCCAACATAGTTTTATCTTCAACATGTTGGGTTATGCTTCTAAACTGAAATAACTCCTTGATCTGGCAGTCTATCCTTCAGTGGTGGCACCTAACAAGTCCCACTTCAATGGCCGAAGATTCGTACTTACCCCTCTCCACCTGATATTGGAAACCAAAAGCGATGAGCCAGGATATTCCAGAAGGGTAATTTACCCAATATAATTTGACCCCCAACACATTGGGTAAAGCTTCTAAACTCTGATCACTTTTTGATCTCTCATGGTCATAGCCTGAGTGGTGGCACGTAAAAAGACCCATTACTGGAAAACCAAGAGGGCTGTCAATGGCCCAAGGTTCCTACCTACTACACTCACTACCCCATACTAGAAACTAAAACCAATGTGCCAAGAAAATCAACAGTTCAATTAATTTCTCCTTGATCTGCCATGGTCATCCGCCTGGTGGCTGTAGAACCAAGATTTGCCACAAATACTTTTAGTTGATTGACTTGCATTATGTTATAGAACACACATCCTTCCTCAATGCTCCTGATGAGCTGATCACCCATATGTCCTAGCTGTCCCCCTTCCCACAGACATATAGATGGCAGACTCCCCACCTCTGATCATGTGGAGATGTATGAGAGCTGCCCCCTCCCACCATGGCCATGTTGTGTCAGGTAGTGGCAGTGTTGAGTGCATTAACCCAGCCCTGCCGCTTCATTAGCATCTGCTGCCTGCTACTGCAGGGCTGGGGGGAGAGAGGAGAGAAACCCAACACAGGCGGGGGAGAGACACCCAGGAGGAGGACAGACAGACAGACAAACAGCCGGGCGGGAGAAGGGACAGACATCCAGGCGGGAGAGACATACACACGGGAGGGGGCCGGGCAGCTCTCATTAGACAGGCGGAGCGGACATTTTGTGATACATTACAGTATCTGGATCGGGGAGAGGCGGGGAACCGCGCGCTACATTGTATCCAGCGGGGGAAAACGGCCACCAATCCGGGCTAGAGAGGCGCGCGCTGCCAGGAAGAATTGCAACATTGTATCCGCACCGGGAGAAGGTCGTAACGTTGTCTCTGCACCGGGAGAAGGTCGTAACGTTGTCTCTTCACCGGGGAAGGGTCGTAACGTTGTCTCTGCACCTGGAGATCTCTTCACCGGGGAAGGGTCGTAACGTTGTCTCTGCACCTGGAGAAGGTCGTAACGTTGTCTCTGCACCGGGAGAAGGTCGTAACGTTGTCTCTGCACCGGGAGAAGGTCGTAACGTTGTCTCTGCACCGGGAGAAGGTCGTAACGTTGTCTCTGCACCGGGAAAAGGTCGCAACGTTGTATCAAGGCTGAGGAAGGATCGCTACATTGTATTCGGGCTGATTCAACATAGCAACGTTATCTGTGCACCGGAGAAGGATCGTAACGTTCTATCCAGGCTGAGGAAGGATCGCAACGTTCTAGCTGTACTGGAAAAGAATCGCAACGTTGTGTCTCTACCGGGAAAGGTTTGCAACGTTGTATCAGAGCTGGGAGAGATTTGCAAGGTTCTCCCCGGACTGGGAAGCGACCCTGAGCCTGGAAGAGCCCCGCACTGATCTATCAGGACTGGCCCCGGGGACACAAGCCCTCCAGATCGGGATTTATAACGTAGCAGCTCCGTAAATTGCAACCCTCAGCAGATCGCCCGGGATCATACGGATCACCTCCCCCCTCCTTCCCCGGGCTGGATTTTTTTTTTTCCTCCCCTGGACTCGTGGAGCCGCCATTTTCCCCATCGGATCCTATGTGACACATGATAATGATGGCAGTGCCGCAGAGCCCGGGATGTGATCGCTCTCCTTGCCTGGAGGTCGGGTAGGTGCCGGGTACATGGGGTAGGAGGGCTGCAGGGGCATTTTACTGGCTTTACATTCTCATAGGTGAAGCTGTCAATCATTTGACGTGTACTGACAGCTTGGTTTTCTCAGGAGGTTCTGCAGCAGTTGAAGGGTAATATTAGTCTGCCCCCTGCTGGTGGAGATGATAATGCCCTGTGCTGGGGTTGCATTGATTTTTAAACGTGCAAAGTGTATCGACTGTCCAAGGTCATTCAGACTTGGCCATGTCAGTCCTGCAGGTAGCAAGCTGATCTTTGTGTCTGTTGAAGTGTGTATGGATTATTGATTGGTCTGATGAGGATCAATATGTCAGACAGGCTATAGAATAGGAATGACAGCCGTCTGATGCTGTGTAGTCCGGACACAGGAATCTTATGTAGTCTAGACTGACATGTAGCCTGTATCATTAGGCAATGCACATCTTGTGCCATGGTTATCCCTGGCTTGTGATTGGTGCAGCAGTGATCTGTAGTCCGGGCAGGTTGGAAGTGGTAAATAATCCTATTATTGTGGATTAAAATACCAGCAGTCACATCTATATGCCTTTCTCTATACACAGATAACTTTGGATCTACATCGTAGAAAATTGGCCCAATGCATGGTGGGATATATCTTACAACTGGATAGACCGGGCTATACAATTTAGGCAACCCGGGTCTTCCAGACTATCCAATGACTGTGCAGTATATATGGCCAATGTCACTTGAGACTGATGTCCAGGATTTGACAGATCAGGATGACAAGTGTGACCATGCAGTGATTGCACATGGAAGTGGTCACCATATCCCCCCCACCCAGGCCGGAAGTAACTGTCAGTTGTTGAGTCCTTGTATCCAACAGGTTGTATTTATTAAAGAGAACCAAAGACTGGTCGGTTAGGTTTTGAGGAACCACAAAACTCAGTATAACTGATACTCGGTAAAGTATATTTAAACTCCAAAGCAAAATTTTACCATGGCTGCTTAACCATCTTTAAAAGTGGTGGCTGCATTTGTTTTCCAGTTCTCTTCCATGAGCTATAGAAAACGTCACCCTATGTGATGGAGATGGGAGCAGGATGTGCTTCCATTCTAAATCAGGCGATCAGGCTTGGGTGACAACTGTGCTTCTTGACAGGAACAGTACTGTGAGTGTTGTCACTACTAATGCAGCCATATCTAAGGAATAGTAAGCTGCTTATTATCACGGTTTTGTTCTTGGGTTTAGATTAAAAAAGACTATTGGTTCCATCCTTGGTGCCTGATAGGTAGGTACGTTCTTCTAGCTAGGACTAGTGACCTAGCTAGGACTATGTTGCAGTAACGCATGAAATGTGTTGTAATGAATGGCACTATACTGGTTGGGTGACAAATTTGGTTATAGTGGGCAACCCAATGAATGGCTAAAGCAAAGCACTTTGCCATGGTACACAAACAAATGGTTTACTGTAAATGGCATCATAGCCATAGGGCATTTGGTTATTGCAGGCAACTCAGTTTCATTTTGAAGGCCCCCCCGACACACTTTGTTATGGTAGGCAACCAAGGGGTTTATTTTAAATGGTACCCCGACATGTTAAAACACTGGACTTGGTCAGATCAGACCACCTAATGATTCTTTCTGAATAGGGCATGTAATATTGATGCAGTGTAGTTGGTCACCATAGGCAATCCAATGGTTCCTTTTGAATGGCACCACGACTTGCTAAGTCAACACACTTGGTTATGGTAAGCAACCAAATGTTTATTTGTAAACAGCCTCCTAACATGCTAATTGTAGCGTGCCACAACGTAGTAGTGTGTGGTGTTAGAAAAGTAGTATAGCGCCTTTATTTTGGCATGTTGAGGTGCGTTGGCAGCCCATTAATTTGCAACAGACTGCTTTAACACAATCAGGCCCTACTTTTTTTTTTTTTTTTTTTTTTTAAGATATTTAAAAAAATATAACCTGCAAGTATTTGGCCTGGACAGGTCCATTGATTGACCAGGGTCTACTACCAATACAGCCACCTGGATAGGTGTCAGCTTTCACGGGCGTGATTGACCCTGGCTTGTAGACTCTTTGCCTGTATACCACTGGCTGCCTCTTCAATCCTCCGTTCATCTCCATTTATCTTCCATCGATTTCAGGCTTGTTCCTCAAGAGTTCCTCTCACATCTCCAGCTGATATTGATCTGTAATCTGTGATTCAGATCAAATCATCCCTAAACTCGCCGGTTTTTCCTTGCTCCACCGATGCTGGGAGCCACGGCTGGTTATGCCGGTTCTTTTCTATGAAGCGGGTCGCCTATATCTAAGTAAATAACAGACAGCAGCTGTGACAAGGATTTCCTATTGGTTTCCGCCTGCAGTAAAGTCTGCAGATAATCTGGCCGTAGATTTGGCATTCTCAGGAGGGAGATAGAGTTTATTATTTGTATCCAGCTGAGAAGGCCGGAGCTCAGCGAGGGAATCCAAAGGGGTCTTATTGATTCCCTTACTGCACCCCTTCTTTCTCTGTTTCCTCTGCAGTAGTAGGACTTCCTGTTGAGGCAAAACGAAACCCCAGAACGGTGCGCAGGGATCGCCTTGTTCTAACCAGTCTAGATAAACAACATACAGGATACCACTTGTTTCTGCTCTCCCTCCTGCTGGCTTTGTTTTTTTTGGTTGCATATGTGATCTGACTTGCTGAGACCCCTAAGCTACAAAGTGACATTTGCTTCAGAAGGCAGCCCACCCCCCTCCTCCTGTACTCACACTTATATAAATAGATCCCCTCACCCTCCATGCTAGCCAGTGGGCGGCCATGTTGTCTGGCTATGCTGTACATGGCATGCCTCTCACCAGGGTGTCTGGTCTCCGGTTGCTGAATAGGAAATGGGTTGTCGTTCGACCTTTGACCTGGTCAACGTCTCTGATGTTTGTCTGGTGGAGTGCAGAAGGTGACAGCGGAGGGCTGGCGATGGGGTATTGGGTGCTTCGGGGGTTAGTGATTGTTTGTTGTTTCGGCTTGGTGTTAGGGCTTGACATATACTATGTGATTATCCCACGTTGGTTCAATGTTGCGATCAATTAAAATCGATTCTTTGTAATTGTCTGATTTGTGATCAGTACTGCAGTCAGTTTTACATGAGAGTAAGAATTAATAAAAACATGAAATCTGATGGAGATCTGTTGATTGATATCTGATTGATCTGGAATTTTTTTGATGATCATATGTGCAGAGCAACAGGTGGTCGATGGGCACAAAGCTTTGTACTTTATTGAGTGGTTTGAAGCTGGCAGTGGCAGCATTCTCATCAATATCAAATCGAATTTCCGTGGAAATCTAATGTGAACGATCTTTAGCGTGAGAAAATAGATCACATTGCAGTTCTGTATAACGAGCGCATCATTTCAATCTTTTGGTAATACCGCGTACAGACTTCAATTTAAATTGTTGCCAGTCAGGTGTGTTTTAGTGCTAGAGCCATGCTGATAGGAGGTGTGAGTAGAGTGATAGAAAAGCAGGGCACTGATAAGTTCACTCCTTTTCCCTTTTTTCCTTCACCTTTGATTAGCATGCCCACGTCATTGAGACATTGGTTCATTATGCTGCTTTTCCTTTTTCCTGCCCAGTTACATGTTGGATACCTGAAAGTGAAAGTGAAACTACAGCAAAAAAATATCTAGTCCAGTGGATTGAGATACGAATATTTTGTCGGGTAAAAATACATTTATGTTTTGTGTTTGTGATTTTTAGCTGTTTGTTTGGGGTTAAGCTTGACCCAATCGTGCATGACATTGAAATCGGAACTGAAGTGAAAGAGAACCTGTCAGGCTAAAGGGTACACAGCACCGGATAGGTAGGAAATGTTCTAGACAAAATGGGACACTGGGCAAAAAAGTGGGGGCACCAAATACACGCCATTCCAGTTACCTTTTTGTCAATATGGGCCCTGGAGAAGGTGGGGGCCCTTGGATAATTGCCTAGTTTGCCTATCCTAAAGCCGGTCCATGTAATAGGAGCTAATTGGTCACAGCCAAGTGTGCACAAGTAATGCCAACCTCATAGTACATTAGCCCCTTGCTGCTTCTAGGTACGGTAGAGGTCCCTGTTAATGATTTTCTTCTTGACTTGGTGATTCCTGTGGCAACTTAAGTTCTTCTCCAGCATAGGGAACAGCTTCGACACTTCCTGGTAATATTGCAATTTGCCTTAATCTGCCCTCATCGCATTCTTATTGCCCGATCAATAGGTTCTGACTGCTTTGTTGGCCAATAAACTTTTATGGAAGGCTGGAAAGCATGGGTTATCTTACCCTCAACCAGGAAATGTTGGGCCTGTACCTGGGCAAATTGAGGGCACAAAATCCGTAATGGTAATATTGCAGTTTGCCTTCATCTCCCCTCATCGCATATTTTTTGTCAAATACTTCCTGGCTGCTTTATTAGCCAGTAAACATCTATGGAAGGCTGGAAAGCATGGGTTATCTTCCCTCCAACCAGGAAATGTTGGGTCTTTGTCTGGGCAAATCAAGAGCACAAAAGCCCTAATGAATCTTGCCCATCTTACTCCTTGATTGGACAGATCTGCCGCAGTTTTAGTCAAAGTTTTCCTGGTTTTCAAGTCGATAGCCAGAGCACAGACCTCTGTCCTTAGCCTGAAAATTTATTGCGGCATACCAGAGCCAGCACAGTTTGTTTTGATGGAAACCTTGCAGCCCTTGAGATGAATCATTGGGAGGAGTGCTGCGCGCCACGGCAGACGTGAAATTAATATAGATTTTGTGTCCAAAGTGAATGTGTTTAATTAAATTTGACAGCTGTAAAAATAATGCTTCTGATTGCGAAAATATATTTGCAGAATGACCCAGACTTGTGTGCTAGAGGTGGTTTGATCTCTTCCTGAACTGCTGTTGCAGAACTCTGATCTCTGGTGAGGTTGGTGGTACCAAGGTACACTCTGCGGAAGCTGGTGTCAAATAGTGTCGTGAGTAATTAAAGTGCACCTGCCATGAGGGGAATGTAGGAGCAGCCATTGCTGAATGTTCTTATGATCTGCTGTTTCCAAATTCCATACTTTTCGAGACCCAGACCAAAAAAAGAGCCTGCCGGCAACTTATCTGGTGGGCAATGTTGATGATGTGGAAGAAGTATGCAGGGGCCTATAAGGCACTATTTTGCTCAGAAAAGTGGTGATCAGCTGACCGTGCTTTAAACATGATTTACAATTGTTATTGTTATAATTTTTTTTTTTTTTTTACTATTGCAAGTGACAACCAGAATGATCAGCTGATAGTATTTACCACTTGCAAATTAGAGAACGCCATCAGCCACCATGAGGATCAATGGAAATTGTTTCAAGCAATCTTTACATTAATTTTTCGGTTACTTTTAATGGTTCTACGAGCAACACTTCCAAATATGGTAAGAGGTTGTGGCTGGTGGGAGAAGCCAGCAAAGCAATAAATGAAGGGGGCGGGCCATGGACTGTCAGACTTGGGAGGTAGAGTCAAGATAATGCAGTGATGTCCTCAAATCAGGAAATGGGATGGAGCCTATTTGATTTGCTGTACCTTCTATTGCACATTAAGAGAAGAGCAGGAATGAATTACCACTGTGTATTAACTTCATTGTATGAAAACAATCCGAGATGCCCCCAAAGTAGCAAAAGATGGGGGGAATCTTAGCAGGACACCCCCCCCCCCCCCAGACTACCCAATGACCACTATTCACATGTACAGCACCCGGCTATGCCATCAGACATTGCTGTGGATCTACAGGGTGCTTTTTCCTCTACTTTTCAAAAATTCAGACCGGTCCTATTGTGGGAAAGTCGGTAGTAGCGGGAACACCCGACTTTGCTTAGAGCCGGGCCTGACAGTTTTGCCACTCCCCTCCCCTCTGACTCTCAATAGGTATAATTGAATCCAGAAGTCTTCTGCAGGCAAGACAAGCCAATACTATCCATTTTCTCGCCAGGCCAGGAAGGGAAATAAAAAATTTTTGCTGATTGTTTTTTTTAAGTCGTTGAAGCACCATCCCCGCCAAGAGCAATGATCATTATTAACACTTTTCAATTTGAAGCTTCAACTGCGTCGAATAACACTTTCCCTGCCAGATGGAGTGAATGGGATCACTCTACGTCTTAGTGGGGGTGAATGAGGGAGACAACATTAATGTATTACAGATGAAGACTCGGCCGCCATTAAAGCTTCCTGGGTGTAATGGGAAAAGTTTTAAACCAATAGAAAGATTGACTTAACTTTTGCCGATTCCCAATTCGAAAACGTGATCCCAAAATGCACCTTAAAGTGGGCCCATCCACAGATTTATTTTTTTAATATTCAGGCCATTTTCTGCTCAGTAATGTCAGTGTAACATACCCAGGTATGTATTACCTCTCGCAAAGGTCACATGACTCCCCTGTATCGCCTCTTGTGCATTTTAACAATGACTGTGCCATACCTGAGCTGGAATCTCAGTCCAGGAAGTAAACAGAACCCTTGATAATGCCTGAATAAAGATGGTGCTGAGCTTTAAGAGAGAAAAGAAGAAGGCATTGTCGGGGCAGTATTGTTATCTCAATGAAGAATGATACTGTCAATCTAGGATGCCATGATTGGTAAAAAGGAAGTTAGATATTGCAGAACACCTACCCCGTACTATCTCCATAACACAAGTTCTGTTGAGGACAGCGTCATAGCGGCACAGAAAGGTATCAGGTGATAAGATTTCTGGCAGTTATCTCTTTGCACTTGTTAAACAGATCTAACACAACAATTCAGTTTTCATTACTATATGAAGTTACTCATTAATAGTGTTTACTGGCATGCAACAGGTCTTCTTGTTTATCAGTGTGTCTTGCTGACTGTTTTGCTGCGTAATTGTTTGTGTCGCATTTATTGATGTCCCCAGCAGTGGGGTCACTGTGCTGGGATGATGCAATATCTGTCTGTTTGTGTGGGGAAGAGGCCAAATTTGGTCAATAGTAATAATAGGCTGATTATCAGAGCTGGCTGTGCGCCCTTGGCTGTGCATCTGGAACATGCTCCGGATTCCAAGTCTGGCCACGCGATCCTACGATCCCCGCTCCAAGAGGACCTGTCATGTGGCTTCCCATCAATACTGGAAGCAAGAGCCATTATCTGCTATTAGTTGGTTGTTATAGTACTTAGAATAGAATTGTCGTCTCCCATTACATGGAAAGTTTTGCTGCAAATACAAATATCTGTTGATCCTGCCAGTGAAGTCCCTCCAATGCAGCCTACTGTGGTGGGGTGGCAATGAAACTGTAAAGCCTCTGAATTCAGAGCAGAGTTGTCACTCTCATCTACTTGCTTGTACTATAATTGGATGAGAAGGTGTTGAAGGGGCGTGGCAGAATTGTCAGTGCTGATTTGCACACCTGTAGAACTTGACTACCCCTAGTTCAGCCCATAACTTTTAAATGATAGTTCTAAACTCCTCCCACTGTTAGTTGCAGTGTCTGGCAAGAGGAGCCGGTGAAACACAAATGGAGGAGAATTTGGCTCAGCGAGGGGAGGAAGAATTTTTGAGCTTTGTGTGTCGCATAGAGAATGGATTTGGAACTTTCTTTTATTTTATTACTATTTTGTATATTTTATTTTTTTTTATTTTGGGTGACAATGTGTCACCAGGACAAGAAGTGAAGAAGATTCAGTTAAGTAAAACCCTAAAGCTTTTAACCCTTTTTTAATATGTCCATGCCAGTGTAAGACTTCTATTCAGGTCAGTTCAGTCATAGTATTGGTAACCACACATGTGTCTTCGTATTTGGTCTAGCAGTGGTGTGGTGATACCACACAAGGGTCTGTTTAGGTCAAAGATCGTGTGGTCTGGTGTGATTGGAGGTGATGACCAACATGAACATAGATTTAGCACACAAAATAAGTTTATTCCTTTTTAATCACAATACAGGCTCCTTGTTGATGACATTGTAAGGAACAGTTAGACCTTGCAACAATGTTTATGTCTGTGGTATATTCTGTCCCACCACACTTCCTGATCTCCCAAAAATCTCCATAGTGGGGTCCCAGACTAATTATTTTCTGTTTTAAAAAAATATTTTAGCTGCATTTTTTATGGTCAGTTTTCTGTCTTTCCATGTCTAGTTTTATAAAAGTGTCTGTACAAGTTGTTTCTTTAAAGATTTCTTTGATCTGATCTACGACTGGAGATCTGATTTCTAAATCTTTGTTTTCCTTCGCAGGACAATCGAACCGATGTGCTATTGTCCTGAATCAGTAATTGTTGAATGTTGCATGGATTCAAGTACCAGTCATTGGACCTAATATCAGTCCCATGTCTAGCAGAATTTGGATTGGGGGCAGGGAAGCAGAGTGACAGAGAGATATACATCTTGTACTTTGTACAAGGGTAGGGGTAGGGACCTGAAAATGAAAGAGAAACTGCAGCTGCAGATCAGATCATGACCCCTCCACTGCCAGGCAGGGCTCTGTTTTGTGTTACAGCTGTGTATATCCTGGAAAAAAACACAAATCAATTGGTAGAGTAATCTCTGATTTGGAGTAAAGCAACAGAATTCCTCTGCAGTCGGTTTGCCAATCGCAGCTTTGACTATCAGATAATGATAACACTGAATATTATTTCCACTTACATTTATTGTGTCACTCATTAAAGTGCAGATTGCACATAACAGGATGGTATTTACCAGCCCGTCCATAATAATGTGATGATGTCCGGGCTGTGACCTTCATTTTTACAGCCGAGCTCCCATAAAAATCACATCAGGTCTGACTGATAAATGGTTTGGAGTTTGTCCTTCATGTTCTGCAATTCCGAAAATGACAGTTTGTCCTGTGATTGGCTAAAAACAAGGGAACCTGACAACTTTATAGGAGATCTTCTGACCTTGACTGAGGCTCTGGAGTCACAGAAGTTTGATATGAATTTGCTAATGATTCTCTTTTAATCAGAATTTATTGTGTCACGTTGTTACCGAGTTGGTGAGGTTTGGCAGAGACTGGGGAAAAGAGTGGTTAGATAAGAGCTTTAGGCAAGCTATTGCCTAAAGGGGAACTCTTGAGGTGTACAACTGAATTCACATATCATGGCTTGCCAGTGGATGTCCTACTCCCCCATTAGTCCCAATACTAAGCAATTATCCGAAGGGAAAGGTTTTACTCCTGAATGATTGGTTTCAGTTGGTAAGCACTTACCTTAAAACAAGCTAGGGGTGAGTAACCACTTCCTTCGGGGGGTAGTGAGGGTTAAGAGGGCAGGGGGACTGCCATCTAGTCCTTCCGCCTTACTTGATTTTGGTCCTGGTGTCGGCCTCTACACAGCAATGTTCAGGTTAACATAGCAGGACTAGGAGCCAATCAGGTTTGGCATATTCAAAAGTGTTAATAGGAACGGCTGCTGCTGCTCTTTCACTGTCCAATCAGGATGCTGGTATTAAAAGCTTCCTTTGGACTGGGTACACACAGGCAGATATTTTACTTCCATTCAAATTCTAATTTGAATATCCAGTTACATTCAGAGTTCAGTCATCTTAGTGAACATGGCTTTCCATTCTAATTATTAAATGTATTTTTTTTTTATTATTGTGAATGCATTTCCTGCATTCCACTAATTCCTCTTCTGACCTAGAATGCTTCTTTTTACAGACACCTGATTTGTTACCACCTATTTATAACACCCCATCCAGGCCTATCACATGGCTGGTTAGCTGATTACTTGTTTGACTTTTATCGGCTGTGATTTCCTGTCTCCTGGTGAACCTTTGTAACAGCCAGACAGCAGTGACCAGCTTCAGGTTAATGATTCACCGATCTTTTATCATATCTGACAACTAAACAAAAATGGTTTCTGCTGACAGTCGGTCCCAGATAGTCATATGTGATATTTTTTTTTCTTTTTGGCTTTAACTGTCGTGTATTGATCCACTTTTTGTGGCATGATCAACTTAAAGTTCCACTTTTAAAAATCCACGATCAGGTAGGTCACAGAGCTAGGTCCTAGGTTCGAATCCCATCCAGGACACTATCTGTATGGAGTTTGCAGGTTCTCCCCGTGTCCCAAAAACATGCAGTTAGGTTAATTGGCTTCCCCTAAAAAATTGACCCTAGACTACATTAATGACATATGACTATGGTAGGGACATTAGATTGTGAGCTCCTTTGAGGGACAGTTAGTGACACAACTATGGACTTTGTACAGCGCTGCATAATATGAAGGCGCTATATAAATACTGTATAATAATAATAAAATGGACAGGCAATGTCCCTTCTGCGATGATCCCGCCTTACTGCCTGATATCTCTGGGTACTTGGCAAAAAAGTTGTCAGGAGTTAATGAACTTCTGCCTGGGAGTTGCATTGTCCTAACCCAGCCAATGAAGATTGCCAGCAATTGTCTTTAGGAAGAGCGGAAAGAAGATGAGAGCAACCTGCGAGGGAACCAGGACAAGTGAATATCATGGGTTTATTTCCACTTTAAAAAACTTTAAAAACTTCATCCAGCATCCAACTTCAGCCAGTTTCTCAATTGTAAAAGGGCAGTCAGAGCTCTTTTATATGGAGGTCAGCGAAGGTCAAAGAAAACCTGTATGTGGACATTGTCTCTGTGTCTCCATGTTCTTTGATCCCTTCTTGTTCTTTGAAATATTTGCCTTGATTTCTACCTGAACGATAGAGCTGGTTTCTTCTTATTATGTATATAAACATTTGGAAAGGGTAATGACTCAACTCTTGCAGAGAACAAAAGTTTCCACAGTGAACAGAGACATTTTCCTTTTTAAAATTCTTACTTATCAAGAAGTATGGTGGGGTGAGGTCAATGTGTCATGGTTGTGTGTTTTTTTTTTTTTTTTTTTGTATACGGTTAGCTTCCTCCCCACCCCCATCCTTCATCTGGAGAAATTCTTGACCTGACTATAGCTTGAGTCATCTTGGTCACACGATAATGTATTGCGTGTGAGTTGTATTTTGGGACATTGTGGGTCATTGATGTCAGCACAGCCTCCTCTGCCAGGCTTGGTCTTTCAAAGATCTCCATATTGGCAGGGACCATCTATCCAATGGTGTTAGACACATGGCCTGGTGCCTGCCTAATTATCAAGAGTACTGTGTGCAAGTATACATACCATGCAACACAGCACAGGGGTGATAGCAACCCCTCATAATGGGCAGGTGTGCAAACCTATAAACTCCTGACAGGGATGATAAAAGCCCACAATGGGCACAGTGGGTGTGCATGGATGGTGGTAACACCTCATAATGGGCACAGCAGGTGTGCAAACCTAAGAACTTCTCACAGGGATGGTGGTAACATCTCAAAGTGGGCACCGTGGATTTGCAGGGATAGTGGAAATACCTTATAATGTGCAAAGCAGGTGTACAAACTCCCCAGCACGAAGAACAAAGATCTAAGTGAAGTCTCCAGAATATCTGTGGTTTAAGGAGACCCTTTCCCCAGACTATTGATTTCTTCCTCCCAAGCCTTCATTGTGGCATCTGAAATTCTTGAGATTGATGTTGGATGCCGCCATCTTTGATATTATGTCATCTCTACTAGACTGTACTTATTTACACCCTATAGTATTCCCGCTTTACTTCTGGTCAATTACTTTAAGTGTAATTTTATGTGGGTAATGTTTTGAGGTCTTTAGGATTTCTGCAAGTCCTTTTTAATGTTTACCTTAACAGTTACAAGTCATGTGATCAGAATGTACACAACTGTTTCTGAAAAGCTTTTGCTTTCTCCGCCAACACAGCTTCTCATGTTTTTGTAGTGTTGACACTGCGCGAGTGCTTTCCTATCTCTGCCTTTATAAAGCCAATGACCATGATATTGATTTGTGGCAACATATGGGATTGTGTTTGAAGTTAGCTGAGCGATTACTAGAAAGTTGGAGCAGAGGCGGCCCGGTGTTTCCCTGTTCTCGAAAATGTGTCATGTGAGAACAGCCAAGTGCAGGTACGTCATCTTCTTACATCGATCAATGTAATTCCTGTCCCAGTTGCGATTTAAATTATAGTCCTTCAGAAACCTTGTAAAACTGCATCCAAAGAAGTTGACTTCTTCCACTCTGCTTTTTAGGCTTCTCTAATGGATTGTAAATATTGTTATTTAAAAGGGAACTATAATGGGGTGAATTTTGGGTGCATTATTTTTTTTATTCCTTTTTGTGTGTTTATTAAAGGGTCACGGTAAAAAAAAAAACAGTACACTATTCCAATATTTGTTAATTGCTTGATGTTTTATCCTATCTAAAAGTGCATGAAAGAACAGAAAACCTGTTGGATCTTCTAAAATTCCTCTGACTTCCTGTTTGGAATGACAACATAGAAATAACTTTCTGCATTCAGCCTTGCCTATATGCCTTGCCTTGCCTATATATATATATATATATATATATATATATATAGATTTCTTTTCCAGTAAAACAACCTTTCTGCCTTGATTGTCTGCCTACACACTGTGTGCAAGGAGTTCCCAAGGATAGAATCTGTTGCCCCAGGATTTTACAAGCCTGCGGGTGATTTCACCATGAAGGGATAAAAGCTTTTTCTTGCTATAAGAAGAAATTTTAATGAAACACTTGGACACAAAGATGATCAAAAGTTAAATATGGGTGTTGTATAGTATATATATAAATTAGTATAAGTAAGTATAAATTATCTAATAAATACCCTTTAACAAATTATTCTTACTTTTCTTTTTTCAGATTCCTCATTCTCTCCTCCCATTGCTGATTTTCGAATAGCAAAAGTGATCAATTAAACACTTTCACCGCTAGAGAACGTTTTGTCAGTCCAAGACCCCATATACTTTGCTAAAAAGCTTGTGGTTTGTTGGATTTGTCATGGAGCAACGTGAAAACGCCAGCAACAACAGGCAACGGTGTTGTGAAACAGATTTCTTGCCGACTGCCTCATTGACGAAAGCCCCTGCAATCTCCGGTTGTGCAGGAGGCGATGCCTTGATGCCAGCCCCTGGGGCGGCCAAGGCTGGACCTGGCAATGTGGAGTCGATTGAGCCAGAGGAAGAAGACGAGCTTGGGTCAGGCCGAGACGTGGATTTAAACTCTAACGCGGACAGTGAGAGATGGGTTGCCGGAGACGGCTTGGAAGAGCAGGAGTTTTCCATCAAGGAGGCCAACTTCACTGAAGGGAGTCTGAAGCTCAAGATCCAGACCACCAAGAGGGCCAAGAAGCCCCCGAAAAACCTGGAGAACTACATTTGCCCTCCAGAAATTAAAATTACCATAAAGCAGTCAGGAGAGCAAAAACTCTCCAAGGCTGGGAAGGCCGGCAAAACTGGCAAGGACGATGAGAGGGTTCATTTGAAAAAGAAGGTAAGGAAGCCAATGTTATGGCCACTTGTTTCAGATAATTTGAATCAAATGTAATGATTAAATTGCTTTTCCAAACTGAAAAATGGAAATAAGAATAATAACAATATTGATAACTGTTACACAAGTACTCATCCATCACTAAAATATGACATCTTAGAGGCATGGCTTTTGGTGAAAATGCTCTGTGTTAATGCAGCTGCCATTTTGTTTCATTGGAAGGGTAGAATGGTAGATTGCCAAATCCAGTGGTTGACTTTAGGATGTCTTTAACCTGGCTTGTAATAGTTACATTGGATCTTATAAGATGCAGATTTTCATCAATGACATCTAAAGCTAAATTACTTTTCATCCCCATTCAGCAGTTTTACCGTATTATTGTATAGTTTGTACCCTTTATTTGAAAGGCCAATCAGTTTTGTCACCAGTTCCAAGCTCCATTCTCATGAATTTGCCATCTCCTTCCTTGAACCATGTTCATGGAAACTTTTAAATCTTCATGCAGCAGTTTATTTTGCGAATGTGCTGTTTGTATGTAATCTCTGGAACTTGGTGTTTACTTTATAAATTTGTACACTGAGCATCCTAAAGCTATGAATTCTGTGGAATTTTCTGACGTCAGTCTAGTCTGCTTCTGCTGAGGATAAAAAAGGACTAGATCTCTGTATTTGTTAGGAATGTTTGTTTTCTTGCTGACTTCTAATTATATTAATAGTGCATGTCATCTTCTAAGAACTCGCACCGCCCAAAAAAATAAGACTGATATGCATGCTAAATTTTCATTGCCCAAGATGATCGCTTGTGAAAATCTGGTGTTGGTAGAGATGACACTTGGTGGTGTTTATTGATTCATCTTGCCTGGCCATTAAATAGCAGACCAGTAAAAGACCACTATTTTTTATGAGGAGGAAACACTTGGCATATCACATTCATCCTCCCCCTCCCTTTTCCATAGAACTAAACAGTGTTACAATATGCATAGCAGTATCATTTTTTAATCTCTCTGATGATTCTAAAGCCAGTTTTTGAGCTCCAGTCAGTGACGTTTCCTAGGCTGTCATCAGTTTGCTGTACCACAGTGACCTGACTGAACTATTGTCACTTAGTAGCAAGTCGCAGGGGTTATTCTGTATGAAACATTTGTTCGCATTGCACATTGCACATTGCAACTGCACATGAGTTACATGACTTGTCATGAGGCAGTTTCTTAGTCCAAGGTTGTAGATGGTGACACCTCCAATTTTTTTCTGTAGAAAAGCAATACTGTGTGAGAGAAAACCTTATATGCTAGTGTTACACTGACATATTAGTGAGAATGCATTCACTCTTCATGAAAACTTTATGCAATGTCCTCTTTTAGTTAAAAGGTTTGTATGAGCAAAATCTTCTAAATCAAATGTTAGGTCAAGCCTTGGCTGCCTGCAGTTGTGAAGCGACGTTTAACATTTCCTGACCGAATCGCAGCTGTGTCAAGTCGAAATTGCTGCAATGTGTATGCCCCCTGCTTCCTCTTTTTTTCCTTATACATCAAGTTTGTACACTCAGGCAATAGACTTTGTATCCTGCTGACATTCAAAACCACATTTAGTCCTTAATGTTTGCACAGGCCTTAGTGGCATGGATTCAGCCGCATCAATGCAAACAGCACCAGGTGGCACGGCCACCACATCTCTGAAAGTCATTTAAATAACAGCATGTTGGTGGACTTGGCTGCTGGCAGCACTGCTATGAAAGATGGGAGATTATCCCTCCCAACTGGTGTCTTGATTGGCTTTGTTCAATAGTCCTGCTTTCGGGTTTGGCGTTGGAGCCAAGAAAACATCTATTAGTCAGGGATGGAGGACGTGGAAGTTTTACTGGGACGACGTGCGAGGTCTGTCAATATGAAAACTCTTCCAACCGTGACATGATAGCCGGTGAAGATCTAAATCCCAGGTTTGTACTTTGAGGTTCAGAAGAATAGAAAATTGAAGACTGTGTGAAAGAAAATTGAAGTTTTGAACACATGAAGATTTAGTCAAAGCTCTCATTTCAGCTTTAGTAGGTAGGGTACATGAGGAATAAATTGTACATTTAACTGAAAATTACATTAATCTTGTGCCTTGGTTAGTAATACCTACTTATTTATGTGGTTTTCTATAAAATAATAATGACTTTGCCAGTTCCTCTTTAATCTGACCATGGGGTGAATGGAAGCAGATCCATTCTGGCATGACCCATTTGATTTCCCCCCTCCACCAATTCTCCAAGCTTTGTTGCTTGGAGTTGCAGGATGCTGTGCTAGTGTCTTCACAAAAATTTAGTCTAGCCAATAGTAATATTTAATATAGTGGAGCATTATAGGCATAATACTACAAAATTTGCCCTTTGCCACAATCTTGCTAACAGAGTTACGAACTGGTAAAGGAAACTATTTCTGGCATATTTCAAATTAAAGAATCAGGTTTTATTGGTTTGAGTACTACTACAAATTGATCTATTTTTAACAGGGTTTCACTGTTTGCTGATCAAATGTTGATAAGTAATGCAAAGCCAACTAGATAGAGAGGACATCAACTGCATTCTCCTACATCCCTGAGTGGGGGAGGGGGCTTGTAATCCGCAAATGTATTACTTCTTATGTAAGCCATAAGAAGTTGGCTTTAGGGGGCTAACATAGTGCAGGCGATGGTCTGAGATACACACACACACAAAAGGGTACAGGTTGGCTACTGGAGCCTCAAGGGCTGCACAATAAGCCACAATATGGCTGCAGGGGCTTCAAGTGCTGTTCAAAAGGTTTTTCAGGTTGGAATACAGAGCATTAGATGGTCACTGAGTGACTTAATTTCATGGCTGGCTATTTGATGCGAATGAAAGGTCTTGTTAAATATTAGCACATTACAAAATAGGCTTGGTAGAGATTTCAAATGTTATATCCGTTTTAAGCAAGGCAGGTTTTCCCCTGGAAGTTCTAAACATTCTCCTTAACCACTTAGCGTCTATACACGATGAATAATAGGATTCACATGTCATCCGTAGATTAATCGAGGATCCTAGATGGATTTCCTGAACTTCATCTTTGTGGTTCCCATGTGTTCTCCCACAATAAGTCAGGCTCACTCACAAGTCTGCTGCTAATGTGTTCCTGTCGTATATCCCATCCTGCCATCCAGCAGATGTTTACTTCGTTTTGGTAAAGCTGGCTTTTCGTCCCTGATTTAAATGAATATTCCACAAGTACCTTTTAAAACAATTAACCTATAACATATTTCTGAACTCTATGAATCTCTATATTTTGTTGTTACTGGCCTCAGGAAGAGGTGATAATATGCAAATTAAGATATCTCTGCCTCCTCCACCCTGACAGATTAAGATCTACTTCCACTTTCTGTGATGAGTATAATGACTCTAAACCAAAGCAATCAAATGTCTGACGCAAGCGTTTTTAATTAAACGTATTGCAGAGTAGCCACATGGGATATAAATCCATTCTGTGAGCACCAAATGCCTGTGCAAGCTCAGATGTTACCACCTGCATGCAGAAAACCACAGGGAGGTGTACAAGACCATACACCTTGCACCAATGGAAAAAATAGGGCTGGTCTTGGTAACAGGAAGCTCCTGAACGTAGGACAGTTTCACACAGGATTACTGCAGAAATCTGGGCAAAAAGAACCCTAAAACACACCACAATTACAGAAAGAACATGCATTCCTCTTATTTAGGGATACATGCCGATTCTGGAGTTCAGCGTTAAAGTTGGCAGACCATCGGCCTTATTTTTTTTTCCCTATATACAATCTGTGCCTCTGGAAATTCCATCATCTGCATTTCTCTCCAAAAGTAAGGAACTGAAGCTTTATTCAGGCATCATCTAGGGACAGCATCAACTTCCTGGACTGAGATATCATATCTGAGTTGACAGTTATTAAATTCCCAGTGTCTGTGTTGTTCTTTACCTTTTGCTATAATTTTTACAGTGTTGCATCCCGTTTATTGGTGGATTTCTTTCAAAAGCAGATTGATGACCTCATCTCAACCTAGGCAAAATTGCTCAAGAATAGCTCCACACTGCTGTCTGCTTTCAAATGTTAAAACGCTGGTTCAAGAACCAGCATAGCATTTGAGTCTGCAAGTGATCAGCAGGTTGCTTTGGAACCACTGTTCTTATCGCCCATCTAGACTTCCTAATCTGAAACCTAAATAGAGAATATTGTTTAGCAGATCTTGTGATCAGACAATGCAGTCAAATTATTGACCTTTATTAAAGTTAAGCAGTTTAGCTTGGTCAAGAACCATCCCTAGGCTAGTGAATGAACCATTAAAGAGTGGCAAGATTCTATTGAGGTCATGCCTATGGTGTTCTCTAATGTAAACTTGTTCAGTGTTTTGACAGCATTGTGCAACCAGTGCTGTTGTCTAAAGGGTTACACAAAACTGAATTGAATTTGGGCATTTAAAATGTTTTTAAACAGATAGAAGACATTGTCACATTTCTGTATCTGCCTGAAGGTCTGCTTTAGGTCCTTATGTGTCCATCATATCTTAGCAGAATTGTTCAGATTTTGCCCAATGCATTAGGGATAAAATGCATTCAGTTAGCCGTAAGAAACTGACAGCATTCAACTACTAAAGCTTAGATTTGAACACTTGGAAGTCTTCAAAATGTAAAATTCTCTATTGTGTAATCAGGAGACAGAAAAATAGGCCAGCAAGTATGCTGATGAGGATATGCTGACGGGTATGTTTTCTACTCCTCCCTATGTGCCTAAAGTTGCCACACTGGCTTTGCCAGACTACAAGACCTGAATGTAATCCTTGGTAAGGAGGGGTGGGTGTTGCTTGTATATCTAAATGAGACTTAGAAAGCCACCTTCATAAAATAAAAAAATGTTTATTTAATTGATGCTTGGTTCATTCTCTGCCAAGAAATTTTTTTTTATAGGAGTGATGGGTGGTAGGTAATAGTTAAGTGTTCAATGAAGCATTCTTCTGGGGTTTTGGGTTGGGATCTGGGCTCAAAAGAAATAGTTTAATGGATGAATAAATGTGTGTATTGGTGATGTAAAACATATTTATACCAAAACATTTATGTTTAATAGGGTTAAAGCTCTATATATTTTTTCCCCAACGATGCAAAGTTGTGGATTGAGATCTACTTTAAAGCAAAACTATAGAACGGCAAGGCCTTACAGATTAGATGTAGCAATACTAATACCCACCAACAACTGGAACTAAATTAATGTTTCCTCAGGTTTGTAGAATTTGCCAAAAAAAGTCCCTCAAGATCAGCTAGTCACATTGCTTGGATCCTTTCAAACGTCATATCAAAATCGTAGCTGTTTTATTCTAAATGTGTTTTCTAAGTAGAAGGGTCGGCCTGCTTTAGTCATGTGATCAATCCATGTGTTGTAATTGGCGTCATATCAAGTTATGGTAAATGGCTTGGGGTTCGAAAGAAATGTTTTGGTCAATTAAGGTTTTGTGTATTGTGTCTACTTCTGTTTTTCAAATTATATAGATTTGTAGTTTTTCTAGTGGATCTGTCAATGGCTTGTTCTTCTCTGCGGTGCAGAATAGGAAGAGTTTTTTGTTTTATATTTATTGGTTCCTGCCAGATCACATATTAGCATGGGCTTTACAATGCAGGTTCTATTCACACTTAGTAACTACACACACACTGCACTGCATGTCCAAGAATGTATCCAGAGCAATGAAATTGCCATCCTTATTCATAATATGTGGGCTTTCAAGTGGAAATGGCTCAATAATAATATTGTTTTTTGTTATTTTATATAAATAACTGTATTCAGGATGTTACCAAACATTTAATACTTAAGCATTTTTAGCACACCAGAACACATAGAAACAGTGCCAGGTGCTTTGAGGTAGTTTGATTGAAACTTTGGACTGAGTTGTCTCAGGAATTGGTCACTGTGATAAATCATTCACAGATGTGTATTAAGGTTTTCCTCCATCAAAAGAGCAAAAGGAGGGCCTGAAAAAGCCTTAAATTGTATACATACCCCAAACTTATTTTGGACTGGAAAAAATGGGGTTATGAATTACAATTCCTGTCAAAATTTACTCCAGCTAGAGGCTCAACTGGAGAAGATTCTTTCAAGTCTGCTAAATAGGTTGTCTCTTCAGGAAAAGTGAAGAAAACGCTACCACCAACACAGTAGAAACAAATATTTTTTAGGTAGGGGAATGCAGAGATTTCTAATTCGCTTTTTATTCATGTCTTTATTGGTGTATGGGATATAGATAAAAAAAGTTTAAAGCTCCAGTAAAAAAATATTCAACATTCTTCAAGCAAAGTCTTGTTTACATTCCCTTTTAGCTTGTTTGCATGTCATTCACGTGGCTTCTCAAAATCAGCAGGTTTTTTTTCATAAACATTTTTTTACCTGACCGCATTCCCTCACTGCACATCAGACAAGGTAATGGAAGGATCCACCCTGCTGCTGCTGAGGCGTCTCTCTCTGTGTGTTGGTCACCACTTGGAAAAGTGCAGGACACCATCTGCTCTCCTGTATGCTGAGAACAGTCATTTCAAATACCAATAGCTCTTTGTTGAAAGCAGGATTTAAAAAAAAATGAAGGCTCTCTTGTATTTGTAGAGCCTGAGAGTGTCTGGTATTGTGTTTCCCTCTCCCTAAGGGAAGATGGTCCTTTTCTTCTACTGACTTTGATTCCATTCCCTGCCACACTGAGAACAAGCTACTGGTTGCAGCTGCTGCTGTCAGCTGGGGACTCCTCTATTCTGTTAATCCGAGCGCGGGGACGCACCAGCCAACTTTCCCACATGGCCACTTTTAAGGAAGAATCTTCCTTATAGCATATTTTAAATTTCTTCTTTTCTCCCATGTATAGAATGACTTTATTTACAAAAAAAAATCATCTAAAACAGTGGACCGGGTGACAATTGTGCTATGCAGTTTCACTGCAAACCAAACATCGTTGTCACTGGAACAATTAGGGATCTAATGGCAGGATCAATAAGTAGTAACTCAATAGATACAGAGTACTGAGAAAAACAAACTCTGCAGTATAGGTCATTTTGAATATTTGAGTTCTATTTTCAGTCCAAAAAAATTAAACAATTGTAAACAAAATCTAAATAATAGAAAGTTAACTGTTTGGAAATACCATTAAAGAAAAAAAAAACAAAGCCTTTGTTTTGACTGTATTTACTGGTTTTACCTGCGCAAGTTTTTCTTTCTTGTAGTTTAAACTGTTGACCTGCATAGCTCGGCATAAGAAAACAGCTTCCATATTGAAACGAAGAAAAAAAAAACAGATAATTGGTTTGTGTTTGCCCATTTACTTTTAGAGCGTTTTGTGCCTTCAGGCTGTTGAGGATTTGCATGCTGCCATTTATTTTTGTAAGTCGCGCTAGAGAACAAGAGTTATGTAGATGAAGGCAAGCGTTCTGCCGTGTTGAATGCTGTGGTCTACAAGCTGAAAATTAGCATACAACTGTTCAGCTGGAGCCATTTGTTGCTTTTTGAGAACGATTTTCGCCTTTTCAAATACTTTTTTTTACCACCTAAATCAGATTTTGTAGGCCTTTTCAGCTTAACTTCATCTCCTTTAAATTGATGAAAGGAGGGAGGGAAGGACAAAAGTAACGGATGGGCCCCTAGGAATACCCTGTTTACCTCGGTGCATCTTCTTGGGGACGTTTTCTTTTTTTTTTCTGGGCAGCTGATCAGGAGATACAATAGTGGAGATTGAATGCACTGTCATTGCATAAAAAATGATTAAATGAAATCGAAACTCAATGGAGCTTTTGTAACTGTACACTGCGACGCTGGAAATTTTATCCCGTACGGACACATGGCTTTCCAACTGTGACTGATCGTGTTTGTGTGTGTTTAACTGGCTCCTGACAGGCCTAAACTTTGTGTGCCAACTGCTGCTCGAGGCGGTCAGGGTCATCATGACCTTGGCCAAGGTGGGACTTGGTGCATATTAGAATATTTTTGTTCCAATGAAAGGTCTTTTTTGCCAATAAGAGGAAAATAGGACCTTCCTTGCTATCCTAGGTTGATAAATTGACCAATTAAACTAAATTCTTGACAGCTATAAAAGATACAAATGATTGAAACTCTCTATTCATTGTCACATTAATCATTTTATTTTTAAAGCAATCAGTGTAAATTTGTATATAAATATAACCTTTTATTGGCCTTTTTGCAATCCTCTGTACCGATGAACATAAACTGGGGGGGGGGGGGGGGGGTAAGAAGAAGCACAAAGAGTTGTGCCAAAAGCTATATGGTAAAAGGCTGAGTGACAGAGAGATGAGCTTATCACACTGCTGGTTCTTCTTTTACTGCCCTGTCCTTTACAATACATAGCTGTATTACACGTGCAATTAATATAGTTACCTGTGCCTTTTAATAGGTGTCACTGTACATTTATAGTTAATTGTATTTCTCTCAGCTTATAACCCCGGGGAACAATTTTGAACAAATTTTTAGTTGACTTCAATTTTTAAGCTTATTTGTTGCATGAGTGATTTGGCACATGATTTGGCACTATCGAAGAAGGCTTCAGAACTCCTAGCATCAAAACTGCATGAGAAAAACTTGCATGAAAAGGGAACGAAGGTATCGTATATTTGAACCAGAGAAATTGCATTTCTGTAGTACTTTAGAACTGACAGTGGCTTTGTGTCTTGCTATTACATACTTGGTTTAATGGAGGAATTGGGAATTCTAATCTATAACTCAACTGAATTGTGACTACACTGATTAACGCATTTTTTGTTGAGTTAGATCTTAAAACTGTTTTTTAATATTTTTTGGGTGGTGAATCCAGAAATGACCGCAGTTTTTTGATAACACATCTAGTTTTTACGATACAGGGTACCCTCCATACAATGAAAAAATAATGAAATAACTTGAATGTACTGTTTTATTTACATTTCTTTTGTTCATACAAAGGACTTATTGTTTCTCTATGACTTTTTTTTACAGTAAAACATTTAAGAAATAATTGGGTAAGCGGTTAAGGTAAAAATTTACGCTTATAGCTTTTCCTGGAGTGTTCAGTGTTAAGACATTCCCGCTGGATGCTCCCAACAATAGTCAGCCATCATATTTACATCCCATCTACCCTAATACCTTGCTCATCACTGACGGCACCAAGGTTTTCTGGGAAGTTGGAAAGATGGCTATGCAGAAAATGCACCTTAATGCTCATATTGCAACCAAGCATTTTGTAGCTCTCCAAGAGTTTCTGGACAATTTCTGTGTAATTACTTGCTTGTGTGTTTCCAAGAAAGTCTTTTTCACATGACAGGCTAGGAAATGCCAAAATTAAGTACTTGAAACAACTTGAAAGTCTCCTTAAGTTGGCAAAGCTTTAACAAACTGCTTCATCAGACCCAGTTTCATGCGCAGAGGTGGGAATATGATATTCCTTCTATCAACAAGTGGCTCATGTAGAATGTTTGGATCACTTGGTTGTAGGGCAGATCTTGGAGGCCAATTCCTTTCCACCCAATGCCTCTCATGAGCTCTGCTGTCCCATATGCACAGATAACAGGGATACTTGGTGTATCTGTGTTGCTGACCAAGAAGGAAACATACCATCTTAAGGTCAACACAGATGACCCAATTGTGTTGGTGATATTGCAACAACTCAATGACTCTTTGTCTGCATATTCTTCACAAAGAGAAACTGAATGGCCAATTGGGACTGACCTAAATATATTGGCATTGTGAAGGAGGACACCACCAATCCACCAAGATTTGAAGGTCATGGAAGGACGGTATCAGGGTAAATTGGATGGACATATGATGGCTGACTATTGTTGGAGCATCCAGCAGGATTGTCCTAACTGAACACTCCAGGAAAAGCTTTAGGCATAATTTTTTACCTTAACTTATGAATCGCTTACCCGATTCATTTTCAAATGTTTTACCATAAACACAATGTCATGAGTATAATACAATAAATCCTTTGTATGAACAAAAGTTTAAATAAACAGTACATTCAAGTTATGTAAAATTTGTATGTTTTTTGACATAAATAGAGGGTACCCTGTATCGTAAAAACTGGATGTGATAGCAAAAAAATAGGGTAATTTCTGGATTCACCACCCAAAATTAAGTAAAAAACAAGTGTAAGATCTTACTCAACCAAAAATGTGTTCCCCAGTGTAATCAGTTATTCATAATCATAAAGTGTATAAAACTGACCGTGACCTAATTCTCCTTGTATTACTCCCTATCAGTCTATGCTTTCAGATACTAAACACAGGTAAAACCAAATGCAAATTATTTATGCATTATAATAATCAAGTGATGCTTTATATCCAGTAAAAACTGCACTGCCTGGGAGAGCTGGACTGGTGCTCTCTCACACTAATGGTCTAACTACCTTCTTCCCCCTTATTCCTTATTCCTTCAATAGTTCTCCAGCACTCTGGGCAGAGCTGTTAACTGAAACAGTGTGCAAGGGGCATGTGAGAATATTGGTCCAACTTCCTAAGGCCCTGCCAGAAAGAGGTATTTAACTCTATCTACAGGAAGAAAAGAAACATTGCATGCACAGTAAAGAATATTCTGCACTCAGTCTGGCCATTCTCCTCCATTTCCTAATCTCTTGGTCAAGAGTTGGTGGTGAGGATAAAAATCAGTGCTTCCTTGCTTTTACTGATGTCATCTTTCGCTTTAGATAGTATATTGCCATCTGCAGAGATATCCCAATCAGCCTAAAGGAGAATAGGGGGCAGGAGAGGGCATAATATTCCCATGTGGTGGAAGACACTTTTTCCATTGCAATAAGGCTGTGACTCTGGGTAGAGATGCACAATAATCAAGTGATTGGCATAGGGTTGTAGTCTTAATGCAATTATCTGTTCATTAAGAAATCTAATATATTTTAAATCTACTATAAGTACCTAAATCTGCCTTGATCCGCTTCTATGATTCCATCTACAGCGGCATTTCAATTGAAAAGACAAGGCCAACAAGAATAAAAGGTATCTATATGTTACTTTAGGCTTTCAGTAGAAATTAGTCTGCTACATAGCAGTTACAAAAATGTCCACCTTCTCTCTTCTATCAACAGTTTTAGGATATATTAATAAGCCTTGCATAAAGGCTGTGGAAGCAATGTAAAAGCACTTCTTGACCTTGGGAAAGATGCAAGACTGAGACAGAATGATGTTGGTTGGGGTTTCATAGTGACTGGGGCTTTTGCATATTTTTTTCTTTTATTTCAATAGTTCACTCATTTTCTGTGATTAAGTTGTAGTATGGAAAATGAGGAATGAAGTCATGATTTTATACCACATGCAATAAACATCTTGGCTGTGAATATTGCCACCCACGCATTATACACTCTATGCTCCTTTCCTGGAGGGACCTGAGCCATGTGTGGCTTTTTTCTGGACCGTAAGGCTTGCTGGCACTTTGCATGCAGACCATATACCGAGTGCTGCTTTGCATTTTGTTTTTAAAAGAGTTTTGCGGTTTTTCTCTGCAAAGAAAACGCTAATCGGAAATGCAAAGAGAACTCATCTAAGTATATTGTGGTTGCCTTGCCTCCTCTTAACCCTTTCAATCTCTCAGAGAATCCTATGGTTGTAAATACAGCAGGACCTAATTATAATAAGAAATGTATGTTTGGAAAGGTCTGGACTTATCTGAAAAGCCTAATTTAGCCCTTCTGTATAGTCATACTGAGAAACTAGTCTTTGATCTGTGTTATATGTCATTATGTGTCATTAAAGGTACACTTTGGTAATAACTGAAAATGAAAGTAGACCCAAATCAAATCAATAGAAGTTCACATAAATTGTAGTAAAGTGCATGTATGCTTGTGTAGCCCTTTCACACCTTTGGGTTCAGTACATTATGCATGTGCCATAATGTAACACGATTCTATACTAAGGATTAAATCCCAGCAAGTAGGATTTTTCCAAAACCTAATGTGCATGGCTATCTCACACAACACACTGATGTGAAGAGCTTCAAAGATTGTAATGGTAATTAGTTCTTATGTGCTTTTGAACTCAGTTATCCTGTGTTCTAGCACACGTAACACACAAGGAAGTAGAGGAAGGATTGAAATGAGTGCAAAAGGAAGTGAAAAAAAATCTCTCTAAAGAGAGTGGATTTAACCAGATGGTTGCCCATAGAAAACGTTTTTTCCACACTGTTGTTTTAAGGAAAAATGGTTATCAAACGTGTTCAATATCATACCACACCACTCTTTGGCAATGGTTACCAGGACAAATGAAAAAAACATTGCGAAGCAGAAAGCATTAAAAATCTAAAGTATTAAAAACTGTCCCCCACAAAGGCCCCATCGGCCAAAAAGTGGTCAACAACAAGGACTTAATTCAACAGAAAGTGTGCAAGCCCAGTTACATTTTGGTCCCAGATGGCGGTTTAGCTGGATTTTTTATTTTTATTTAAACCAATGTGCTGTTTCTAGGCCTCGGTGCCTTATGAATTGTCCCATATATGCCAAAAGTGTACATTGTCTCATATATGCCAAACTAAATTGTCCTCATGAAGCCACAGAATAAAACTTTTATCTCAGCAATATTTTCAGTTTACCTAACCCAATTTTTCAAAAATCTGTTCTAAGTGGTAGATAGAGCAGGGCTGTCCGGATGCCCTAGGCAGGGTTTGCAGATTCACCAGTTTGGGATTTGATGTTCACTAAGCATAGAGCCCACAGTCAAGCAGGGAGTTTTAAGCAGCTAAGCATTGCCACTAGGATAAACATGAGCCCTGGGCAGGTAAAAAGTCTCCAGTGTGTGTATTTCCAAAGTAAACTTTTAAATTAGACTAGAAACATTAAAAACCTGTCGATGTAATAGAGCCAAGGGAGGATTAATTTTTCTCTTTCAGTGTCCTTTTCCTAGTTTTTATATGTTTGCGATAGGAAAAATAAAGAAACTCAAGTCTGAAATGTTAGGCTTCCAAGCCTTATAAAATTGTTTCCTAAACACAAAGCCTCAGTTTAACATGTACACGTGTCCGTCTCTTCGTGGTGGGTCTTTCTGCAGCCTGGACCTCGGATAAACCACTTGATTTAGAGGCTGAAGCCTCTCCCAACCAATGGATGTGCTTTAAATCAATTCCTCAGCTGGAAGTATGATTGACTTTTTTTTTTTGGTTCCCACAGATGTCAAAGCTTCTTCCAGTGTTGCAACAGGTTTTTTTACAAGCTGACACCCAGTTGTTAAAAAGGCTCATTATCTCTGAGATTTTTAACCTATTGGCTCCACAGATACCTTTCTATATTTTACATAGGTTATACAGGTTCTGTGGCTGATCAAATTCAGACAAGGCACTGGAACTAACCAAAGCAGCTGTGTAATTAACCGTAAACCCCAGGCAGTTGGCTAAATAAACAGATGGAATGCATAAATGCAATTAGCATTACTTGCCAAATGATTTCCAATTCTGTTAGACCAGTTTCCTAATCTGAGCACCCTTTCTACATAGACAAGCTGGTCTTCTCACCACTTTAGCGGGACAATGCAGCTTGGTCAAGGACTAAGAAGTATCACCACACTAATGGCGAGCACTTTGCTATCTTCTCCTGACAGATTCCTAGTGTTGGATTGACAGCCCTAGCAATGGTATCAAAACAGACAGCCACAGTTCTGGTTTCCCATCTGCTAGACCCACTGGGTGGGATTTAGGCTGGCTTGTTAACATTTTTGGTAGTCTGTGCAGCAATTTTACAGAATCAAAATTGAACTAATAATGATCATTGTCCTCCTATGCATAGACGTATTGCAGAACAGAGGCCTTTGGATCAGTGAAGTACAAACATTGCTTTACAAAACTTTTGGCAAGAACAGTTCACTTTTCTTTTTCTGTTTGCCTTTTAACCTGCCTGCTATGCAGAATGGATTACGTTTTTGGTACTCAGATACTTCCTCTGCAGAGTGGAAACTGGTTGGGTTGGTTTTATGGTTATTACACGTATCTCATCTCCTAGCCTTGAATGGAATGTGCTAAACCCTGACTAATTATGGAATCCTAAAAGCAGTTTGTCCTATAGCTACCAGCAAAGCTCACTGATGTGTGTGTGGTCAGTGAGGAAAAGTTAAATTTGTGGCTTTCTGTACTCTGAGTGCCGCGGGATATTGTCGTGTGTGTGTTTGTGCTTTCATAGAAGCAAATATAAAAAACTGAAGTGGAATGTTTTAAAACACTGAGAGCAGTCAAGTAAGAAAAGCTATATTTTCAAAGTTGCTCATTATTTTGTAGCTTGGGTTGGTTAAAAAAAAAGAGCAAAGCCACATGTAGTGGTAGTTAAAACTCTATTTCAGTCAAAATGGGGAAAGGATGCATCAAGTCCTCATTTCCCTATATACCTGCATTTGTGACCACACAAATAAAAAGGTTCTAGCAATAAGTAGTAAGCTTGAGTTTTCCCTTGTCTCTCTTTTCTCTTTCTCAATCTTTTTATCTGTTTTCCCTCTTGCTGGTTTTAGGGTACTTTATAGTGTTGGTTTATCCACAGTTTTTGTTCTTGGACTGTACTATAATTGGATTACAGGAGTGCTGGATTTGACATTTTAGAAGGATCAAAATGGAACTTCCTAATGAACAACTACAGCTTTGGTAAACAAATCTTCAACTACCTTTTTCTGCTCCATAGTACCATTTCATTTGGTCTTCTTAAAATAACGGTTCTACAGATGTCCGTGCCGAGCTTGTTAATCCATGCAACCATCAATCTAAGTCTGTTTCCTACCTTGTCTACAATTCTTCCTTCAGAATGGTAAAACAAGCCAGTAATAATTGAAACCAATTGGCAGTCAATTTACCAGCCTAGTTGTTATGCTGATGCTTTGACATTAACCTTTAAAGTCGGTGACTTTGACAATGTATTCTGCTTGGGATGAGTATCGCACAACACCTGCTATAGGGCAATCTTTGCATAGCCTGCACAGACATAGCTACTTGGGTTCTTTATCTTTCTATTGAGAATATAGAAAAAATGGAAGATCTCATGACATCTCACTGTCTTCAAAAAAAACTTTTTTTTTCCCTTTTTTTTCAAATTATCTCATGATCCAAAAATGCTGGTAGGTCATTGGCTTCCACTAATTTGACCAAAGAAAATGGTAGGAACATTAGATATTATAGTACTGCAGATAAAAGGTCAGCCTTATATAAATAAATAAAAGCACAAATTCCAATCATTAGTTGTGGCCTCAATGGTTGCATAGTTATTCACTCGGCTATCCACTCGGAGAGCACTAAAATTAGATACAGACAGGCAGTCAGAACTTTTACAATTACCAACAGAGGCCTGTGTATGTTTTTCATAAGCAATGTCTTTTACAGCAAAATCCATCTTGAACTTTTTTCCTTTAGTTATGGACTAATAAGTACCCTATCTTTCATTTGTTTTATTGCTGGCATTTGTGTGACCTGTTTAAAAAACTGCTGAAAGTCAGTCATCACTCGTCATTTTGAGGCGGTTGAAAGCGATGACACAGTCCACAGAAGCGTGATTCATGTTTTTGGTAAAACATTCTCTGGGATTCCTAGGGTTTCACTACAGCACACTCTGTGTATCCTGCCACCTGATGCTTGCTTTATAAGTGATCCTTTTGCCTGACTGACTGGAGGTGTAGTCAAGCTGACGAGCCGGCTGTCTCAGGGGCTTGTTTTCCTGCTTTGGGCCACTGTGCACAACTGCTTGTCAAACATCGAGGTCAGCACTCCAGAACCGGTTAGGAAAGGGAGCTGCCAATCACTGTCAGTCCTTGGCGCTGGTCCCTGCAGCGTCAAAAGCTGCAAGTGTGACTGACGGCTCAGTCTCTCCATTGCTTTGTTGAGAGATACGGTTGGGTGATCCCAGTACAGGCATGTTTGTGTAGCACTATTCAATGTTTCTTTGATATGTTTACTGTAATTACTTTTTTGTTTTTTGTGTTACTTTATCATATATTTTAGTGTTCAACCTAGAATTTTTTTAAGCCTGAAGGGAAGAAATTGTAGGCTGGTGGTGGCCCCTGTATTGTGACCAAACTCTTCAGTAACCACCAAAAAAAAGGCTGGGTGCTTACTGAAAAATGCCGGGTGGTGTGCCCAGCTAAAAGGGGCTGGGGAGAACACTGTATTATAATGGCCAACTGCATGCCTATAGATGTACCCTCGGGTCCTTTTCCTCCCACTGACACCAACAAAAGGCCACTATTCTTTCACCTTCAATATTTACTTCACCGATATCAATGATGAGATACTGTTCTTTCCAATGAAATGAACAACGGGGCAATATTCCTTACAGTGACCCCGACAATGGGACTCTATTAGGGAAATCATTCCTCTTCCCACTGAAGACAAGTGCTAGGGCTTTTTACTTTAAGTGATATGAAGTCGGAAGGAAGAACCAGTGAGAGCTGTGAATGACCCAGAAGACTATTACTCTTCAAGTGTACAGTTATATCTCGGCTGATATAAAAACGAAAAGCATTTACCTAGAGGTGTCTGATGAAGATGTACCTCCAGAGTGTATCATAGTTGTTGCTCAGTAGGCAAATAATGACTTCTAGCTCCAAAGCTGGATCCCTGTAAGGAGGATATCAATGTTAGTGAAGTGATATTCATTAAGTCTCTTTGTTGATGAAAAAAGCACAACAGACAACTAATACTAAATAATGCTTTCATAATATTACTATAAAACTCATTGCCTTACATTTTTTTCACTGTCACAAAGAGCCATTCATTACACTTAGCCAAACTTGGGTGTCTACAAGTGTGATTGACTAGTAAAAATTTCCATTAGCTAAGGAAGGTTAAGAAGTGTAATGTATACAGTAAATGTATAACAAAATGTATACACATATAATCATATTTATAGTTCTAGATCACAAATATATTATGCATACATAGTTAGTTAAAACATAATTGTATATAGAATTCTTATATAGTAAGCTTCATAGGGATATTTGATTTTCCGTACTGCCGATGGACGCACAGTCTCTCTTTATTCCAATGTCTACACTTTTGTATAAACAAGTAAAAAAGACGGGACTGTGAGGAATCTCATAAGACTTGCACTGGAAAGAAAGGGAGTGTATCCAAAGACAACGTGTACTTTTATGCCCATCAGGAGCCAGATATTAATGTACAGGGTAGTCAGACACGAAAAATTCATCTTCAGATTGATTTTAGGGAATGGGGTCCTGGCATGGTTATCTTGGTGTTTATTCGCCCTTCTAGCTAAAACTTTTGGCTGTAGATGGCTGTATTTTCAGAATGTCCCTGGAGCTGCATATTTTCAAGGCTTCAATCACTGGCCATTTTAATTGTCACAATTCAGGATCATATGCAGTTGTACTAAGAATGTTGAATGTTTCTGTAAGGTACTGTTGATAGTGAAATGTACTTTGAAAGTGGGGGCCAGAAAAAAAGTCAATTTTCTTCTAGCACATCCTACCTAAAAAAAAATACATTGTGCTGGGGGCTTAGTGGTTAGGTAAGCACTCTTACAGTCTCGGGTCATCCGAGACACCATCTAAATGGAGTTGTATGTTTGCATGGGATCCACGTGGACAATCTAGTTTCTTAAAACATTGAAAAAACTTACTGGTGGGTTATTTCACCACCAAACAAAAAAAAAAACAAATTAGGTGACATGACTATAGACTCTGTAATGCGAGGCTTAAGATGTCACTACATTATAAATACAAAAATTATACAAAAACTGAAAACATACCCTTTCTTCTATTATGTAGAATAGGAGAAATGATGATCTGTGATACTGCCCCAGGGTGACCACACACAATCAAAGGTATGGAACTGGAAGTGTGTTACTGGGAGGATCACCAGGTGAAAAAAAAAAAATGCTTGTACCAAGGAAACTTGTACCACTAAATCTAAAGACTGGTAAATTGCAATATCCTAAATTCTTTTTCTTGGATTTAGATGCACTTAACAAAATTCTGTTACAGAGGAATGCTGCTTTCTCAAGACAGCATGTGTCTTGGGCTCATGGGGCCCTTAAAGAGGTGAGGGAGGGCGCCAGCTGTTTAGAGTGACCCCCACTATCAATGAAAAGAAGGCAGGTGGAGCTGGAGCAGTTTGATTATGATAATTGGTTGGAGAAGTTATTAGTATTGACTCACAATAGACCTCTGGCTACTAGGCCTCATCCACTTTGTAAGCTCTCATGAGATGCTGGCTAATCCTAATTAAACATTTCACCATTGTTGTGATAAGCATGGCTTCTCAGCCTCTCTTTGCTTCCATGGCACATTTTAAAGATGTGCCCTGCTAAGCATTGCAACACATATTTTAGAAAAAGGATTAAAATGTAGGATAACATCTTAACTGATCACTTATACTATACAAGCATTAGAGGGTTTAGGATCTAAGGAGTATTCCCTTCTTTAGCACCCACTGTGGTGGGCCAGTTTTGCTATGCTTACTTTGGCCTGTAAAGACAGAAAAATCTAAAAACGCATTCTGAAAACTCCAGAAAAACCATAAAATAAACTTAGTTAAGTTGTATATTCTAGCTAATAGTTAGGAAAGGCCACTTTAGTGATACACCCCACACAGCCTTTTCTCAACCTTTTTAACATGGGCAGAAGCCTTAAAATTACTTTAAGATCTTAGGGAACCCATGCTATAATTACTATATCCACAGCTTACAGACTATCAAAAAGATCATTGTTGTCAGTTGAACTGGCCTGAGGCACAAATAGCTCATTGCTCAAGGAATCCAGATTGAGAAGCACTGCCTTACACCATCCAAAGACAAGGCAGGCCCTTGACCAATCTATACTTGCAGTGGAGGTTAGGAAGCTGGCCATTTTGTCTAGCACTCAAAACTGACTGTACAAAATGACAAAGCTCATGGGAAGAAGGTCCAAAGTTATTTGTGTTTCAAGTTTTGAAAGTTTTTTTACAAGAAGACCTGTCAATTTTCACTGGGGGAAAAGATACAAATTACCTTACTTTTGGCACTTCGTAGAGAAGCACAATCAACAGCATGTGTTTGTACAGCTAATCCCTTGGGATTATGTTTTCATAATGATTCAGAATTCTTGTTGTAGATTTGCCATTAAAGAAACTTTCATTTGTATCTTTATTAGGGGCCATTTTTAATAAACACAACCCCTACTGCAGTCGTCCCCAACCTTTTGGAGCTCGCAGACCAATAAATCTACGGACTCCGGACTGCACATGCGCAGGCAGCTGTGTGTCACTCAGAAAATTCCCCCAGAGTGACCCCATGATGCCAGAACTACTTCCAGGTCTGAGTCAGGGAGACAACTCGCCCACCGCCCTGAGCTGCAATCCGTTCTGGGGACCTAGTCCACGGCTCCGAACAGAGCTGTGGACCACCGCTGGTCTCCGTGCTCTTGAGGCCCAGCTGTCAGATGGCCAGGGGTTGGTGTGCTTTTTGGGTAGGTGGATGTGGGGGAAATAGTTGCAAAAATGTAATCTGTCAGTTACCTCTAGCATTTTGCTAGGCCAAGTTTGCAATGGATCTTTCAGGCTCTTGTTTTACATGAAGTCTTAAGCACATGGCCATGGAGAGCAGATGGGAGAAGCCAACGTCGCCACCATCCCTTCTCATTGTCTGGACTACTTCTGTCTCCCTCTCTGGCTGAGCGAGTAGGCCAGATGGTAGCGAGGGACCAGACAACAAGTGAGGAATGGCATATGGGCTGCCTGTTTAATTTTGATCCCTGCTGAGCAATGGATTGGCCTAGGTAAGTTACAAAAGCCAAAGGGAAAAAAACAGAGATAGAAGCCCTACAGGGGAAATTAGACTCAATTTTCTTTTGTGGATGGTCAGAAATTCTTCTGTGTACTTTTCCTTTAGGCTTTGTTCCCCAACCCCCCTCCTCCAGTCTGAAGTATAGGAGGCAGATACACCTCATTAAAGACAGTTAAGGATGTGGGGGTGGGGTGTACAAGCAGCCCCTTAAATGGCCAATACACACGACCAAATTACACCCCTTGTTTCCCTGTCACTTAGAGCAGGAAGTCCTGTCAGCTCTTAAGAGGCTCTAAAATGGACCTGTCTCTCTAAAGCCAGCGTTTGCTCTTAGAGTGCAGATTCCCATTATTTGTGCCTTACATTTCCATACTAATGAATTTTTGCACCGTTGACTCTCTTAGTGATGTATCATGCACTCTTCGCTTTAAGACCCTTTTAACCCCTTGTGTACAACAATGTGCAACATTTCATGCATTTTGATGTGCCCTTTTTTTTTTTAATGCAGTCTGTGTCCCCATTGGGAAAATTCTCTCTAGTTTTTTGTTCTGATGATCTTTTCACCTGGACTGAAAGTAAAAATTCAGAATATTGAGTCTCCAAAACAGTAACCGAGACCTAGGGACACTTTTTTTTTTCTGTGACAACTAAGAAGGGATTTCCCTTACTTTTAAGAGGTCTACTCTCACTTCCTGATGGCTCTACACAACAGGAAGTGAAGTGCTACCTAATGAGTCAGGTGACAAAGGGTTTTGAATCTCCCCATTTCTTTTCAAACCTAAAAATAAGCGTTGGCTTTAGATATATTCAGGGAATATGTCTGTGTCCTCATCTGCCTTATTTATATCAGTGGAGTTGTAATGTGCATTAAATTGGAGCAAAGAACGAACCAGTATAAAGGGAACTTGTCTTGATTTGAAACTGTCAGCAAGGCCGAACCATTAATAAATTGTAGATTTGTCGTCCTCCACATTCAATGGCAAGTTCTGGGATTGATCCGTCTTAAATGGTGGGCCCCCCACCCCACCCCTCCTCATTGGCAGCCTAGATTCCGAGAAGATTTGCGCTATTGTCTGAGGACGTAGGACGTTGGATTGATTTCCAGGCTTTTGTATGGCCTCCAAGCTCCTGAATGAAGCTGTCATTTGTGTCTGTGGCTGGCGAGCAGGCTGTCCGGCTGCAAGCTGTGCCTTCCATTGTTGTTTAGGCCTCATTGAACAGAGGGAAGAGGCTCATTTGAGGGTGATTTACCACCACCCAAACACCAGCTGTCTGTTGTGAGGATGCTGCGGCTACCTTCAGCTCATTCCCATCTCCTGGCCTCCTCATCATCTCCCTCCCCCGGCCTGACCAGCCTGATTTTCACTTGTTTGTTAACACAAAGGCTAGCAATACTGCTGCACTGCCCTGCAGGAGCTTGAAGAGCTGTAAGACAAAAACACTGACGTTTTTTCTGTTCTATCAATGAAACGGTTTAGATCTTTAAATTTGGCCAAATATACCCAATGGCCATATTTGCTTCTAGTTTCTGACACTGGGATAGGTGATAATATATGTATTTACCCATCTGTGTCCAAGGTTCAGAGTTCCTTTTCCGGATTCATACCTGTTCAAAGTTGTGACTTGTTGGAGTTTGATCTTTGGTCTGGGAAACATAATTGAAAAGAGACAATCCCAAAAATGTCTGTGCAATGTTTTGGTTCTTCCAGCTGATACAATGCCTCTGCTTCACGGAAATCCTATTGAAGTTTAATGTCTTGCCAGTTCACCCCTGTAAAATATAGAAGGTCCCCATGGTATGGGGATGAGGGGAAGTGTTCTGAAGTCCTATTACACTTTTTGTATTTGTGTGACACTTAATTATTCATAGATGTGGTGGGGTGGGCATGGTCATCCTAGGGCAACAAGTTTCTTAATGATAAAATCAACAGGTACAAGACTGCATTAGGAACAGCCATTACAAGGCACATACAGTATGTTTGAATAAGTCCTTATACACAAATGACTTTAGGCCAGCCAGTTGTCACATTTCAAGATTGTTGCCTGCTTGGATTTGTCCTGCCTCAGTGTGTTTCATGCTGTTTCCTGTTTTCCAAAGCCTAGAGCAGAAAGCACAGCAAAAGACTAAAAAGACAGTGACACAAGTGATTTATCTGTTCAGTTCTCTGCCTTAAGGTCATATTTTGCAAGGGTTTACTGGATAAGCTACATCAATAAAAGAAGCCTCTCATAGTGGAATGTGAGGAAGTTGCATGCTGATTTGGTTTACAAAGGTTTGTGTCGGGCCGAATACACAATTTATACTTGTAATTTTATTTGGCTATTAACTGCAGTAACACCAGGCACTATATAGCATGATTGCTATAAACGTTTTACTTGATACATTTCAGTCATTTCTAATGGAAGCACAACACAGAATGCACTAGCAACATGTAACCTAAGATCAAACACTTCGCAATCCACATTATTGGTTCAGTCAGTCAGAAAAAAAAACTTCCTTCTGCTCACACCCCAGTGTTCTCCCCTGCCCTTTTAGCCGGGCGCACCACCCGGCACTTTTTTGTAACCACCCGGCTGTTTTTGTTGGTTACTGAAGAGTTGGGTCACAATACAGGGGCTGCCACCCGCCTACAATTTCTTCCTACCCGGCTTAAAAAAAAATCTAGGTTAACCACTGCACCCTATTGGCTCCCCTTTTGAGTCACTTGTTATTCTCTAATAGGTTCCTAGTACGGTACTACTCTCTTGTATCACTATTGGTTTCCTGTCTCCTTATACTTTATTGGCTGGCCTTCATCACATGGGTGTCGGTGACTGGCCCTTTTTTTTTTTTTTTTTTTTTTTTTAATTAAGTATAATGTCCCATTCTTGCCTCGCTGCTTCCTCTTCATGGTATTATGACCAGGGATAACATCAAGCTCACAGATGGATAGTGAATATCATTTCATTTCTAATTTAATTTATTTTTTCATTTAGTAAAGCTCTCCAAGCCTGGAGAGAATAGATTATTGTGGGAGAACCTGGTCCAGCAAACATGGAATGGATCTGATCCAGGATTGAACAACAATTGTTAACTAATGATTTTAAGAAAAATATTCCAGGGTTGCTGGATCAACCAGGTTCTCCCATGATAATCTACCTTCTCCAGTCTTAGAGTGCTACAATAAATCAAGACTATTGATTAGGCATCTCTGTGTTACTCCACTATCTTAGTATTGATCCGAATTGCATGCTGTGTATCTTCCCACATTCATGTACCCTTTTCCCAAAATAAAAAATAAGTGTCTTATAATAATTCTTGCTCCAGGTGATGTCTTATTCTTGAACAAAAATACAACAAAACAAACAGAAAAAAATGTGTATATAATAAATAATATTAATTATAAATGTGTGTGTGTGTGTATGTATATATATATATATATATATATATATATTGTAGCGTATTTTTGGGGTAGGGCTTATATTTCGAAAAACCTCAAACATACGGAAAATCATGCTAGGGCTTTTTTTGGGGGTATGTCCTATTTTCGGGAAACAGGGTAGTTGTTGGCCAGACAATCACGGCTGTACAGAAGCCATTTTTATTCTTTATTAGGAGTCCACAGTCCACCCCTGGAAAACACTTCTCTGAATCCTCAGTTTAACACAAGAAAAGTGATTGTGGAGCAGTTCCCAGCCTTCGTTTTGCAACCTTGACTGGTGATGGGATGGGGCTTGTGAGTGGGTGGGGCTTGTTGAGCAAGGGGGCTCCAGCTTGTCTGCAGTGTTCACTGTGACAGGAAAAATCTGTGTCCTCTCCTGTCATTTCATTTAGCCAATCGCGTAAGATGCCTTGCGTGATTGGCTCAACGAAATGATAAAAGAACACAGATCGGTCCTGTCACTGCAAATGCTGCAGCTGACCTGTACGGATTTAGCCTGGTTCTGCAGAACTCATGGCTCGGTATTAGTCTGCAGCCCGGTGGTTGTGGACCCGGATTGTGGATTTTACATAACACATAAAATAAGGAAACCTAAATAAAGCTGAAAACCTGAAAAGAATTAAAACAAAAGGACATCTCCATAGCCCACCTATATCGTAATATTGTAACAGGCAGATTGTAACCTCTTTGGGGCAGGGTCCTCTCCTCCTCCTGTGTCTGTCATTTGCAACCCCTATTTAATGTAAAGCCCTGCATGATATGTTGGTGCTATTTAAATACTGGTAATAATAATAACAGGCAATCATTACATTATATCCCTATACACAATCCCCAGGATATATAACGCAGCACAACAAACAGAGTATTATATAGAACACCAGAATCCAATCAATATTTCTGAACAGACCATAGATTATGATACTTGTACGTGCATAATGCAGTTTTATGTCATTTAAAACGGCCATTTTAGGGTCACACAAGCTTTCTCAGTCTGTATTCACTATTAGGTTTACTCACATGTAGTTTATACTGTTAAAATGGCTATAAACCCTTATAGCAACTTTTATTAACAAAAACAGTGAAGAAACAATGTTTTTAGAAGATAAAACTGAAGTTTTATGGGGAGAAAGTGTCAGAGAGTCTTACCTCAGAAAATTACCTCAGGAAGATTCTTCAGGGCACTGAGTGGACTGAACCAAATCCTCAGCACGGAGAGGGGGTTTAGGAAAGTCCATTATAAAATTACAGTTTAGCAGAAAGTTCCTGCAAAATATTTATTAATATAAAAAAAGGTTTATTTGGTAGATAGCAAGTATTCTATACATGATTTAAATGTATTACAAAAAAAACATTTACCCATAAATAAGAGTTTATTTTCCCCAGGGAGTAAAGTGGTACAGTCCCAGGGTTTCCTTACCAACCTATTTTATCTTATGGCAATTTGGAATGGTTGTTGAATGTTCATATACACAATATTTTCTGTGGTAAATATGTATCTCTGGCAGTTATTTCTAATATCTAACTGCTGTGGAAGGGTAACCCTCCTTGTGTACTGTTTAACCCAGAAAATATATGTATACCCTTGTATTGTGACCCAACTCTTCAGTAACCATTCAAAAACAGCCAGTTAGTTACTGAAAAGGGGCCGAGGAGAACACTGGTATGGAGATTTAACCTTACTTCCTGTCCCTGTGACAGGTGAGGTGCCACTGTGAAAGGAAACAGATTATGAATAAGAATCAGGTTCTAACTCTTCAAAGTGAATGCAAATTGGAAATGGCTAAAGATTAACAGCCCATTAAAGCAGAAGTAAACCCAAAACTAACCCAAAACAATAAAATTACACTTCAATCCCGCAGATAAGTCTATCTGTTGGGAGGTTTCTTCCATTTAGTCCTGGGTTGTCCCGGTATCCGTCTTTGGCCAGGCGTCGCATCTTCTCCTCTCTTCTTCCGCATTCTTCTTCCTACGTCACCCGATCTCGCACTGCGCAGGTGCAAGATCAGGTGAGCTGGATTGGGAAAAAACTTGCCGATCTCCGCAATTTTTTTCCCTATTGATAAAAGGGCTCCTTCACTGCATGTCGGAAATGCTCACATATACAATAATAATTTAAAAAAGAAAAAAAAGATGGTTGCACTTAAAACAAAGTTTTTACTTTAAATAAAAGGGTTGTCTACCCTTTTATGTAAAGTGAAAATTCTGAGTTTAGTTATGCTTTAGGATTATTAGGGCAAGACAAAAGCAAAAGAAAAAAGTTTCAAAAGTTTTAGGCCGTGCCAGCAAATGAACCTTTGAACCTCACACCTATCCTGTATCATAAGGGCACCAACTAACCATAACATGCAATTTAAATCTTTTATCACAAAACTGAGATGGTTGCTTAGGGACAGTCAGCTGCCATATAGCTGTGGCCCAGCTGCAATCTTTATTGGGAACAGTATTCCAGGTGCAGGAAACCTGACATTATGTAAGCGGACTGTACAGCCCTGTCCCCCACCACCACCATGAATGATGCTCTCTTAGAAGCTTCTGCTAAGGATCTGCCATAACCCAAGCTTTACAATGGGGCATTCTTGTCCCTCTGGCCTATAGGAAGATGTCTTCCTGGCCGGCAGACATTGATAAATGCGTGTAATTCTCTTTAATTGCGCTCTTGTTAGGTTCGGAGGCTTCCATCCTGCTAAGCTCATTAACCATTTAATGATGCCATATCCTTTTCTCATATCAAATCTTCCGTTCTGTTTATCTGAGCTTCAGTTCCTTTCACTCCTTCATCTTTTAGGGCCCATTAACACGTATGCATTCGGTTAATACATTAACATTTGAATAGGCCCACAACATGCGTCAGAGCTAAAAAAAAAAATGCATGTTACGCATAGAGCGTTCGCATCAGTGGGATGCTATATATGTGTGTGTGTGTATGTATATGTGTATGTATGTGTGTGTGTGTGTATATATATATATATATATATATATATATATATATATATATCCCTATCTGTGGACATTCATTCTAATCATAAAGGTGATAATTTAGATCCCTCCCTGAGCATCATTGTTGATTAGAGCATTAGGAATGTCAAACCAATAGACACCTGGGCTGCTGCACCTGAGCTTCGTTGAACCACAGTATGGTCCTTTAAAAATGCAAGAGGGTTGGCATATGTTGCGCTAGTGCAGTTCATTCATTCAAATGAGCTGTCCAACATATCACAACACACAGAAAAGTTGTGGTTTTTCAAGCACGCAATAAAGGGGTACCAACAATCCAATGCACAATGGCAGGTCATGACTACTGCATGTATATTGGTGCACTATTGTGACACCCTTATAGGAACAAACACGGATATGGGATATTAAAACGGTATTTTATCCTTTGCTTCAGCAAATTGTTTTGCCCATTACCAATTGTATTACAATAATACAGGACGATTCGGGTTGGGCTTTAAAGCCAACCATTTTAAATATTTTGGGATACAGCTGGGATGAGTCAAATTTGTGAGAAGATTGTATCAGGCTTCCATACAACAAATGGGGGAGCACAGTTGTCAAGGCACAACCAGCATTGAAGACATTGCTCTAATTATTCCCCTTTCTACTATATTCTTGTAAATGTCCATGTTGGAACATTTTTCCATCACTGGATGGAAATCTCCCAACTGGGCCTGAAACTGGAGCTTAGTAAATAACATACTTGGAGGTACCGGTACAGGTACACTTTACCACTGATGAAGCCATCTTGCCCAAACTGAATACACTTGCTTACATGTGAAGTATTTGTATTCTTTTTTTGGTAGCTAGTTCTGAGGTTTGCCGTTCATAGTGTTCCTGTAGTGCCCTTGAGGTGACCTAGTTCCAGCTGTATAAAAAGTTTCCCGTTTGCTTGGATTTTCTTCAGCAGTTAATGTTTGCCAGGCTCTTGATATTTCTGTTCTTTGGACAGCATGCAGGTTCCTGGGTGTATTTTTAGTCAGGGGGCAATGAGCATCCATCATGCTTGTGACAGAAGCCGTCATTATCTAGGCCAGGAGAACACAGCAACAACCCCCGGGTCTGGTGGCAAAATGGATTAGTAGTCTGGGAATGTAAACTATAGCCGCATAAATTATCCTTCAAGTTCGTCTAAACTGTAGCTAAAGGACATTTCTATCGCTAAAACACTGTGTTGCTTTATTGCATTAGCTTTTTTTCCTTTAGCATTTTAGCACAAACAGTACTTAGCAACCTCCTTGTTCATCACTGCATGCACCCAGCTCATAGGCAGGTGAAGTCGGTTGTATTGAAGGGTGGCTACCAGGGGCCAACACAGACAAAAAGTTGCAACAATCGCAGTTTACTTAAACATAAGGAAAACAGTGAATGGTAACATTGCTGTATTGCAACATGGGATCAGATTAGGAACCTTAACATCTCTCCAGGATGACAGGGTCTCTTTAAGACCATAAAGAGTAATAGGTGCAATCTCTGTAGCTGGTGGGGTGCTTTCAACCTACCTTCAGTGGTCCATCAGGTGCCAAAACCCAGAGGGTGAGCATTATTTAGATTGAATTCTTTACTTGTGTATAAAAAAGGGTTTTAATTGGTCAGATTTTTATTGTCTTGATTTCTGATTGGTTGCTGGGCTAATATTTGCTCCCATTACAGCCAAGGACTTGGTATCAATGAAACATGACATAAGTTAAACCAGAACATGTTCACTTATCCTCGCAGATCCTAAAACAAGCAGGTCATCTTTTGATTTAAGAGCGGTGGCCGGGGACATGCAAAGTGATACTTTATGGCCAACTGTGCCGGTTAATATTTTGATTGCAGCCTAAATATAGAGCCACTTATCCAGCTTGCGTACAGCTGTTTCCAACTTGTTAGCCCTCATCAGTTTAAGACTCGCAGTTGAGATTTGATGCTGGAGGGGGCCTGGAAAGTCATTTCTCCATGGGAAGTTGTTTCTGGATCAGTGAGATCTTCTAGTTGAGGTATTCGTGGAATGTGGGCGGCTCAGTGGCAACCATTGCTGACGTTACTAGCTCTAGGATTGCTCCAGCATTCACGATTCCACTGGAGTGAATCTTCTCTTTCATCACACCAGAAATCAGCATCACACAAACTCAATCACACACACATAGGCAGGTATGTGCGTGGCCTGGTTTTGTTACTGACAAGGGGGCCTCTAGGCAAGAAATGAGGACATGTAACAAGATTGGATGATAGGAAAGCACAGCAGTAGTTCCTGATCATTCATTCATCAATCTGCCAGGGTGTGTTGATAAATTATGTTGAAGGATCGTTGTACATATGCTAGATTTATGCATCTCGTTCAACAATCCTCTGGCCAATATACATAGCTTAACCCTGGCAGAAAAATCAGGTATGAATTTTTTTCCCAGGAGACAAGCTTAGACAACGATATCTTATGAATTATCTGTTTGTTTTGCCCCTGCTGGTTGACTGACGGAACTCCGACTTAATTTCCTAGTTAATCAATACTTGTTTGAGGCATTCCAAGTGAGCTTGTAAGTGCTGCAAGCGGGAAAGGCTGTGTCTGTGACAATGATAGAGGCATAATGGGCATAATGGGATGAATGCCTTATTTTTTTCCCCTGTGCTCCTTTGGAAACTTTATCTGTGTTGCGGAGTAATTATTTAGTGCATAGAGCATGGAGTTTGTGTTGGGAGGTATCAAATTCATCATTATTAAGCATAAGCTCTCTGGCAGTAACCCCATCCTCCTCTCGAGGACCACTCTTCATGGAGATGCAGTGCATCTTGCTACAAGGGGTTCTTTCGGCTTACACATTATACATCATTACTGAAAGTTAAATCGAGGCAGATATAAAAACACAGATTGATGGAACTGGGTATCTATCAATACCTTCTAAATGGGAAAGCTATGATGTCTGGGCCTCTCCCCATCTCAAATCGCCTATAAGTAGGTTTAAGGATGTCCCGATAAAAGGTTAGGGTAGAATTCTACTTACCTTGCCCTCATACCCTTTGCATTGCTTGATGTGACAACGCTGTCTTTCCAGGTAGGGAATCTTGCCTGAAAACAGTCCTTTGCAAAAGCATCTTCTGGTGGGTTTCTGCCTGTTCTGGGCTTCACAGGGATTTTTCCTGCAAATGTGGTGCTGCCATCCTGCCTAGGCACCAAGGTAAGGATGCCATCACCACCATTCCTTGAATCACACAATGGGGGAGATCATCTTAGAAGAAGGTTTATGCCCCATTGTAAAAACATCTTGTGGGGTTTGACTAGGTCTGGGCTCTTCTCACAAGGACAGTGATGAGATTGGCACATAGGTGAGGACGCCATCACCATGTTTTTGGACAGAGTCCTGAAGAACAACACATAGCAACTGAAATCTCTAAAGAAGATGACAAGGCTCATTGCAAAAGTGTCTTCTTGTGGGATATGGCCAGGTCTGGGCTGCACAGGAAACCTTCCTACAGGGACGTTAATATCATAAGCCCATACTATAAATGCGGATGCCATCTGGGTAGTCCTGTAGAACGCAAGGGATAAGATTTTGCAATTGACTGCAGTTTTATCTGCTATGTGTCGCACAGCATTCCACCAAGAAGGATTGTGTAGTCACATCCAGCATTAGGGAAAATGGGGGTTAAGGTCTCGGGCCTGTTGGATGTTTACACAAGAGAGAGAGGCTATGTACACACGTGACATATCAATTGAAAATGAACAATTAACGAACGATTAACGATTGTTCACGATTATTTTGAACAATCGTATAGTGCACGATTCTGGACATGCTTTAACGATACCATTGTTAAAATATAATCCACCTAAAATGTACACACACTAGATATGATCCTTTGAATGATGCAGGAAGTGGCGTGAGAAAGTGTACCGCAGAACCATCCATGATCACTGAACGACTGTACACACAATAAATAGCGAACGATCATTGACCTATCAGATCTGCCAGGGTGGTCGTTAATTTCCAGCGACATTCCTCGTTCATTGTCGTCGTTGGACAGTTGTTCACTTTTTTTTGTTAATGATTATTTGACGATCGGTCGTTAATCGTACGTTTCCAACGATAGGTATTGCACGTGTGTACATAGCCAAAGGCCCGATCAGTGTACCTGGACCATCCATTTTAGTGAAAGGTCTACTTTAAACAGCTTTGTAAAACAGAACTCAGATTGGGCTTGGCAAAAGCAGCGTAAGGAACCCATATTATTTGCTGTCTTTATGCTGATTGAGACATTTCTCCTTCATTTACTAATGGCAACAGCATTGATAAAAGTGAAAGGGAATCACTCAGTGACACAATATCTTTTTGGCATCCACATAATAATAATAATAGAAATAATTTCAAACCCGATTTATATAGCGCCAACATAAATAAACAGCGCTGTACATTAAATAGGGTTTACAAATGACAGACCGACAAAATCAATGACCTGCCTAAAAGAGCTTACAATCTAAGAATATCTATGAGCCCTGTGTTTATAACTTTATAATATGATATAAAAATAAGATGTTCAATCAGGCTATATTTGTTTTAGGCCTTGTGGTTGCTAGGCAGCACAGGTGGTTGCCAGGGGAACTCCAATCCCATGTTGCCAGAGCTTACTAATGATTGGATCCTTTTACTTGTTGTCAATAAAGTTTATTTTACTCTCTATTTTCTTCTTCAAGGCCATAACAACGGGCCCAGAGCCATCGGCAGTGTCGCAGATATGCAAGAAATGATATAAATCCCTGGGACTTGTTTACCAGGCACAGATACTGTGTAACTATCAGGGGAGTCCCCGGCTGAAAATAGCTGTGGAGGAAACTGCCCAAGAAGTGAAAAATATCTTGGCACATAACATGTCACTTCCGTGTTTTTCATGTGAACTCGTGTCGAAGGTCATGAAAATTCTGTTATTAGTCATCCAGCCATCAACATGGAAAAATGACACTGCCACATGGCTGGGCCAGCAAAGTCAGGGGCCTGGGCCTGACTGGAGCAAGTATCGGCTCCTTGTTCAGAAAGATCAACAATCGTCCAGAAATGGCCTTTTATTATGTTTATGTTTTTTGGGTTTATTGTACTTTACAATTTTTTTTCTCACATGGTTCTTTGTGTTTATGACGCTGGAAAAGCAGTTTTTAAGCAACAGATGAACAACTAATCACCGCTATGTCACCAGACACCCACCTGTGCGGCTGTCACTCAAGAAAAATTTTTCCATTGGCTCTTCCACAGGCAGCTACTAAAAGGTCATCAAATAGGGGCGGAGCAAAGGACCTGGGACAGCATATGCAATAATCAGAAGAGCTATGACATTAAAGGAGAGGGCTCTGTGCTTAGGGTTTGACTCTCTTGGTGTCAGATTTTCAAGGGCACATTGCAAGAGCAACACAGTGGCATAGTGGTTAGCACTCTTAGTGGCTTTTGCAGCGCTGGGTCCCAGGTTTGAATCTCGGCTAGGACACTATATGGGGTTTGCATGTTCTACCTGTGTTTGCATGGGTTTCCTCCCACATCCTAAAAACATGTGGGTGGAAAGGTGAATTAGGAATACATTTTTCTACTCCACACGTAGTTAACTAAAGCACTCTGGATTGGTTTCATAATTGCGACAATAGTGCCTGCATCAGTCTATAGTCTCTACCAAGATCTGGCATGACAGGAAGATAACTCAGGAACTCACCTGGGTGCCATTTGTCACCCCATAACATACTGTAGACCTTTGTGGTAGGACCAGGTAATGAAGCTGCAATAAAAGGTTTGAAACATAACATAACATCACAATGAAGCTTGTTTTGGGTAAAAGATTGGGTTTTGATCTAATCTAACAATTGATGACCGGTTTGCTTTAAGAAGCGTTCCAGCAGTAGCGCCCCTTGGAGGCTCTGCTTTGTCTAAAAATGGCCAGAGATCAGAGTCTGCTGGCATTACGCCGGAGATTTTATCCGCCTCCTGTGCTTTCTGCTTGTAAAACTGTGGGTGATTTAGTTGTGGCAGTATCTTGTTTACAGCTGTTTTATGCAGACACTAATGTTTATGTTCATTTGGAAGCTTTCGCCTGCCATACCTGCTTTTATGTCGCTGCATCTCAATTTTTTTCTCAGTGACTCATCGATAAAGGGGGCTGTAGGACTGATTTGATATGCCATAGCAATCACAGAAAAGACTATCATACGAATAAATATATTATTGGTTCCTATATGGTATTTTAGGGAAAACTAAGGAATTGTCCAAATTCCTTTAACTTTGTCCAGGGCTCCACCTGACAATGGCAGGGTGTTCAAGGAACATTTGGGGCCCTTGGTTTCTCCCATTTAGTCTAAAACCATCCCTGGTACTGATACCAACGTTGTACTCAAGGAGATCACAGATGGTCATCTAGAATGGTGTAAATACATGTGTGCAGGGTATATAAAAATATATTCAAAAATATATTTTTGAAATATACACTATATGACTATAGGTTGGTGGATACCTGACCAGCACCTACTCATATGGTCGAATGTGAACACCCCTATATTGGTGTTTTCAGTGAGGATTAGGCCTTGTGCTACAAGTCCCACTCCACTTCCCTTTAATCCAAATATTTGCAATGCATTACCAAAACCTTTGTAAGGAAAAATGTTGACAAAGATTTTAAGCCCAGCATCCACACTCATGCAAAACTTGTGGTCACAATTCTTGTGATAAGATTTAGCCTACTTGGCATTCCCTGAGCTCTCATTAGAATGGCGGTGATGCCAAGTGCCTCGTGTGGAAGGGTTTGGCTTTCAAAAGAATGAAGTTCTTCATGTCGAAGGGAGAGAGATAAGGTTGGCATAGTTCAAACGCACCCCCTTTCTTTTTGTTGGCTTGTGGATTTGGGAACATTTGGAGAAATTACTTTTAACATTTTGGTAAGAGTTTGCAGAAGGCCATTTTTTGCTCCAGAATTTGCAAAATTATTGTGGCCTGCTCCATAAAACTTGGTTTAGGGGCTTTGCTGTAAAAGTAACCTATGTGGCCTAAATAGAGCCCCCACCATAACCCTACTGATCACCGGAAATTGACTGGTCTGCCATCAGTACCTAACCTCACAAATGTCTGAATGGGAAAAACTCCCACAGATACCTTAAAAAATCTAATGGAAAGCTTTCCCAATGGAAAGCTTTCCCAGAGAGAAGGGTGTCTGGCAATACCATATTAATGGCCATGGTTTTGGAATGGGTTATTCAACAAGTTCATAGTGGTGTGATGGTCAGGTGACTACAAATGTTTGACCATATAATGTACAATACATTGGGACTAAATTACTCGGTTCTTCCACTCATTTGAACAGACTGGAGAAATACCATGTGTGTGGGTGGCCAGTATGGAGACCAAAGGCTTCTTCTGAAAATCCCCTCCTTGTACAGAAATCTATTAGTGGGTGGTAGGGTTTGCTTTTAGTTTTGCAGCATATGTAACATTATATATTCATCCAAGGGAGGATGCTGAACAGATTTTCTGAGCTGGCATGCTAATCCCCACATTTCAGTCCTGGCTATATATAAATCCATGGCATCTCTCATCCGGCATGTCAGCCATGTACATGTATCCAAAAATAATTCATCAGCAAGCTATTCCCAGGTGTTAGAAATTCAGCTTTTATTTTGCTCAGGGAGTTAAGCATGATGCCCGTCTACACAGGATGCAGGGATGGGTTTTTTTCCCTTAATATTTCTGTTTTTATCACAAGGATCACTTGTTACAAATTTAAAAAGGTCAGTAGATGGGAGTTACAATGTCTCAGTCCTAGCGCAAAGGCAATAGGTGAACGACCCATTGGGAATAGCTGCTGTGCATTTTAATGGCGTAGAGCACAGTTGGGTGATGCTTACTCATCCTCCTCCCTCCCCTCTCCATAGAACAGTACGGGCTCTGTGCATTCATCTGTCACTGGAAATGCTAACAAAGGATCATTTCCAGCAACAATTATCCTATATGTGCCCATAGCCTTAGAAAGCTAATATGAAGACTGAAAAAGATACTTTTTTTAGCTCTGATTCAGTTTAATGATTTCTAATTAGAACATAACCAGATTAAGTGGTCTTTTTATATCTGCCTGTAGATCAGCATTCATGCCGTGCCCAGGGACATTCCAGGGATATCTTCTCCTAATGTTTTCCATTTCAGCTCGCTCTCAATGAAAATAAATATCCTAACGGCCGAGATGAACAATTTCTACGTAAGGAAAATCCTTTAATCATCCGCACGATCACCAGCCGAAGTGCCTTTTATATTATTCTCAATGTTTACATTAGTGCTCCAACTTGTTGGCCCATCGAAGTTGGATGTCATCAGGCGAATTAAAACATACAAGGAATCCTGGAAAGTCATTAATCAATCTTTGTGTATTTGTGTTAATCCCCCGGCGGTTCAGAGCAGCACCAGAAATGGCTATTAATCAGCTTGTGGAGATTAAACATGGAAGCCGGACCTGACGTGGTCTGGATAGACCAGAGCTGTGAAGTGAGATGTGGATTCCAGCAGGTTGGCCTAGCCAGTCACTAGTTGAGTTATGGAGGTGCATTAACATCTGTGTATTGATCACTTGGTGCTGGTAGGTGTAGGTGACATGTCCTGGAGATGAATTAACTCCTCCATGTTTGTGTGGAAGTTACATCAATCCAACACATCCAATCAAGATGACTAATGAAGAAGGAGGAGGAGGAAGAAGAAAGATAGAGGCACCCTGCAATGGTACGAGTCTTGTGGCTTTAGTTCTACTTTAAGAATAATTTCTGCATTAGTTTAGAGTCCACATTCATGTCCCTGACTGTCCCTCAGAGGAGCAGGAGAAGAAATGATCTTTCTTTTGCAATTTGCAGGGACAGAAGAACAAAGTCCCCTACACAAAACACCATTCTGTTCTATAAGGAGAGGAGATAGGAGCACAAGCGAGTGGCACCCCTTTGTGCTTACCTTCATAGGACAAAACAGCAGTTCCTTAAATGGTCCTTGATCAATCTCCCAGGGAGGATTGATTAACGATGTCATGGGACTGATGTACACTCCTAGATTTTCATGTCTTTTTGGACAGCTTTAGGTCAGTTTTGGAGAAAGCCAATCTAACTACCAAGATGTTTTTGGAGTGTGTTAAGAAACCAGAATGCCCATAGGTAAACCACTAAAACACAGGAAGAACATAAACTCCATGCAAATGGTGCCCTGACCCTGGTTCTTCAATCGGAAGATTCTAGTTGTTGAGTTTTTTGCCCCCATGCCATGTATGTGTTTGTTACAATGGAGTTTCCCTTTAATCACGGCTCCTCCTGCCTTGGTACGCCTGTTGTTTGGCACTTGTTGTTTTGCTCTGTATTGACTTTCACTCAATAACTGAAGCAGTTGAGTTTGTCAGTGAAATGCGATCGTCCACATCAGCTGCCATGCTGACATATTCCTATCAGTGGCCGGCGGCGACTCAGGTTTCAGATCCTTCCTCGGATTAGCCGTGTGCCAGGACATCAAATGAAAATCCACTTTGGCTTGAAGAGAGGAATTAATAGCAATGAGGAGGGCTCCTCTTACAGGCTTCAAAGCAAGGCCAGTCTTAGTCAATGTGTATGAGAGAAGCAAGATAGTTAAAGGGGATTTTTATGTTGCCTGTTAACATATCCCGTCCAGTCTAAAATGTCTTTGTTAAATAAAAAGAAGTTTCTATGTCCTGTAAGATAATGGCTTTCATGCTATCATTCCCTGTATCTGTTTCAGCCTTCCAAATCTTGGGATTTAAACTGCAGAACAAAAATGTAATACACAATGGTTTATGAGTCTTTAGGTGGTAGTTGCATTCGTTTTAGGCATTATTTGATTCATTTTGACCTGGTGATCGTCCAGTAACAAGCTTATTCCTAGGGTGACAACACTCACTCTGTTGGTGTATTGAAATGTCATGTTGACTTCCTACTACAGGTAGCATGTAAGAATTACAGATCACCTCCACTGATCATCCTCATATCATAAGGAGGGGATATTCTGTATCACAATGAGAGGTAAAAGGCTGCTGATCAAGCTCAAAGACTGCAAAGAAGGAGATGTCATTGGCTCCTTACATAACTTCCATTACATACTGGAGCTGTATATGTTTCTGTGACATGGGTAACGCTCTTAGATAATGTGTTATTGGGTATGTAAGTGTTTTTGCTGTAATTCAGTATTGATGGTTTAAATTGAAGCCGGTGAGCAGGGCGGATAATATTGGAAACAAACAAGTAAGTTTATGTCAACCCACCAAAAGTTTTTATTTCTGCAACAGCAATACAACAATAAAAAATACAGAACTGTAAGATTAGTTTTAGCTGTCAGGAGAATTGCAAAATAATACTTATGGTCGACCCACTTGGGCTGTGCTCAAAGACTACTGGACCCCTAAACTAAGAATTGCCATCTTGGGTCCCACTGTCCAGTAGAATATGTGCTGTTCTCCCCATCTACTACCTTAGAGTCCTTGGGAACCTTTAAACTTTGGGGACACCGACCATGAGTTCATATTGCCTAATACCCAACATGGTATCTACCATTTCTTACCATTAGCTTATAAAGGAGACTCTAAACTCAGGCTAATGTATATGTGCCCACCAATTCAGCAAATGGGGATTAGGGGAAGAAGGGAAGAATAGGGTAGACCTAAGGCTAGGTACACACGTCAGATGATTCTCATACGATAATCCACTCAGAGCTGATATCAGGCAAGCATCTGGCGTGTGTACAGCTCTCAACATTCGTCGTTCATGGATCCGTCCTGGCGGATTAATGAACGGCAATCGATCGCAATGGAAGTGAAGGCCACATACACACGTCAGATGATTCTAGAGTGATAATCACCTCAGAGCTGATATCAGGCGAGCATCTGACGTGTACAGCGCTAGTGGTGCGTTGTTCATGGATCCCTCCTGACGTATCCACGAATGACGATCGATCATAATGGAGGTAAGGGGGAGAGAGTGCAGTGCTGCTCCGTCATACTTCCCCCTCCCCCCTCTATATAGCTTTTGTCCTTTCCAACACAATTATTGAACGTGTGTACACAGCCTCTTAAATGGTTGCAAAGAGAACTAAAAAAACCCAGATGACAAATCTTATCTCATCTGACACTTAACAGAACTTGATGGGTAATTATTTCAACATGAAGTTTGTCATGTTTACCTTAAAAGTAGACTTGTCCCAATGGCTTGGGTCCATAAGTGGTCACATATGGCTTTGTGATAATAAATGTATTATGTAATGTTCTACGATGGAGCCATCCAGCACTTTTATTTCTTCCTATGATCAGATTTAATGCTGTAAGAAGTCGCCTGGATGATCCTGATTTCCACAATACCCTGTAGAGCGCTAAAACTGCAGCTTGCTGTATACCGTTGTGGATTACATGAGGAAATAGGATCTGGGCCTAGTCCTTTGTACAGGCTCCCATTATCCCATTCATTCTCTATTCTATTAGTTATACCTGGCTTGGCCTGGGATCACAGGCACAGCCGTGCATTCTCATTTGTGTCTAATTATATTGTGGTTTTAGGCCTTAAGCCAGTAATGTCTGTACACCTCCAACGTATCATCTAACGGCAGAGAATACCTAGACTTTAGCCTCTGATTCGGAGGAGGACTCGCCATGAGAAGACTGACACCGCTTACTGTTCCAGTAACAATAGAAGCTCTGCTAAGATCAACGGCAATCGTAATGAACCTAATATATCCGTTTGAGAACATGGTGAATGGCAAAATGAATGAGTTAACAAAGGGCTTGTTCAAATGGATGGTCAGTGTGCAGTTAGCACTTGTTTGGTGCCCAATTTTTGGATATTTCAATTGGCTTAGTGAATGAAACTTCAATTATCTATTCATATGCTGGGAAAATCCACTGTTGTTAGATTTTTAGCATGTGATTGGCTATTCTTTGCAAAGTGATCACCACATTCACTGATCTATATGAATTATCTATTGCAAGGTTATAATTTCTTTTAATTATTCGGTCTTCATCTGCTTTTCTCTTCAAAGGATTCACCCTTTTTTGTTTCAATATGAATAGATAAGGTCAGCATCTACTTCTTTGACGTCCTTTCTGCGTTAATTTGACTTACCTGCCTGACCGCTCTGTGTTTCTGGCCACAAAGATGAGCTGTGCATGCCAGGGAAACCTAGCAATCCCGGCTTTCCTTCGGTGTGCCAGGGACAAATAAACTTCCGCACACCTATGCAGGAGTTACGTCACTCCTTCACGGCCAATCAAGATGGTCAAAGACCATCTCTGGAAGGAAGAAGAGAAGGAAGAAGATGGCATCTTGTAATGGAGCACAGATAGGGGAGTCATGTGGGTGAGTATATTTGAAGCATACTGTTGCTGATTATTGTGACATCAGGAATTTCCTAATATAAAACTATAAAATATTCCAAAACGACCATCTCACAGTAGGTCAATCAGCTAAAATTTTCTTTTATGTGGCCGCCAACAGAGAATATCAAACACCTCTAAATATAAAAATGATCATTCTTACCTTGTAAGATTTTCTTCCCTTTTCTGTGAAAGAAAGGAAATGGCATATTCTTGTATTTAATAAGTAAGCCTGTATTTTTTGGCTGAGCACGGTACATTCTGACCTAGATTATCCATCTTTCCTTTTTGTTAAGCCATTAGCTGTTCATTGTTTCAGTCTATTAAAATTTTGCGGTATCGTATTTCAAGCCGCGTTGTCATCTCCAATTGTTACCCTCAATTCCTGCTGAAGTGGCGAGTCCTCGAGGACTTCTCTCCGATAGTAACAGCGTTCAATATTTCTCCAATTACCATCTTTATTTATCCCCAAATAAGCCACATCGGTGTGCTCCCTCCCCTGGGCTACTCTCTCTCCCCGGTGACACTAATTGATTCTGTGACATTGCAGCTGATGGCTCACCTGAAATCCAATGCTGCTGTGGAAGTCGCTATGCTAACGACCGTGTCTAAGTGACTGCACATACGTAAAAAAGCGCTCACCGTATGGGAACTGTGCTGATAACTGCTATCTTTGACATGAACCTGTCACAGGTAAAGCAATGTTATAGTGTCCCAGAGCAGACTGAGGCAATGTAGGGAAACAATAAGACATGGAAATGCAGCAATTTCACTTTTTATCTTCTATTTCAATCTCAGGTCCCCTTGCAATGTTGGCTAGGCACAGGGTGCATTTCCCTTTTCTTCCATATATAAACAAATATATGCAAACTTTCCTAACTGCACCACTATCAGGCAGCATAGCAAAATCCCTGACCTCTGCTAGCCATCAGTAGTACAGCTTGGTCCAGGACACGCCCCCAGCTTGTGGAAAAGTACCAGCAAGTGCATACACTACTCTCTTACCTTGTCAGCTAAACCTTCCTTCAACCCCACACTTACATCCCTTAAAGCTAAATTCTAAATGTAGAAATAAGATATGTGTATTCGTACTGGAATCCTAATGCATTTTTTCTAGGTATGTGTGGTAATCCAGTATAAAACTGGATAAAGACCCTTCACTACTGCCCACTCTTATCGTGCAAGAGTGTGCCCACTCTAGTAATGGTAGTAATGGCCCCTTCCTTTAGTTGACGCTTCCTACACTAAAGACCAATTTCTAATACCCTCTTCTTTTCTGCAGGGCAACTGATCTTGTATCCTCCCTCTTTCCTTTAGTTGGAGCTTCCGGTACTAATAGACAGTCTCTGTTGCCCTCTTTTACTTTCAGGATGATTGTTCCTGAATGTGCTCCGTCCTTTAGTTAGAGCTTCCTATACTGGAGACCAGTCACTGCTGCCTTCTTTAATTGTGCAGGGTGACTGGTCTTGTATCACTTCCCTTTCTTTAGTTGAAGCTTCCTGTACTAAAGTTATTGCTATTTGACAGCAAATGTTTTAAATCCTCGTCCAGATCCATTACAGGTTTGCTGGATCACCTAGCTTAACTGATGAAAGTGTATCCTCTCCAGCCGTAGAAAGCTTCAATAAATCAGGCCCCTTGTGCAGAGTGACTGGTCCCCCCCCTGCCTTTAGTTGGAGCTTCCGGTACTAAAGACCAGTCATTGCTGCCCTCTCTTGCTGTGCAGGATGACTGGTCTTCCCGCCCTCTTCCTTTTGTTATCTGCAGTTTGTGGTCCTGCTGTGTCCTTCTCCCAACTCTGCTTTATATGCACCAGAGGTTGTAACTCGAATTGCGTGACTTGGGCTTGGGTCCGACTTAAGTCACCTAAAAAATAAACTGTGACTCGACTTGGGGGTTTTGTCCAGCAACTTGCAACTCGACTTGCAGTGAATCTTCTGTAACACCGCCTTCCTCGCCGCCTTCCTTGCATTCTAAGTCCACGGCTTTCTCCTCTGACTGCTGAAAGGGGCGGTGGAGGAAGGCGGTGTTACAGAAGCCTCACTGCCTTCCTCCCCGTCCCCTTCAGCTGTCAGCGGAGAAAGCCCAACTTAGTGGACTTAGAATGCAAGAAATGCGGGGAGGAAGCCATTATAACAGACTAAGTACAACTTGCAGCAAACAACCTGATAAATAAAGTGACTTGACTTGGGACTCGACTTGGATAAGTTCTTGGTGACTTGACTTGGGATATGGTGTCAATGACTTGAGACTCGACTTGGACTTGAAGGGTGGCCACATAGTCCAACCTCTGATATGCACAACCTATGTACAGTACAGAGATGTCTCTACTTTTTTATGGTTACATCTGGGTTTATAAAGGTGTTTGGTACACACAAGGTGCATTTGTATCATTGGTTGCTATGACAGATCTGTGCAAGTCTTTGTGCCTCAACTTTAATGCTGACCATACTCCACACAGCTTTCAGCTACAATTGCTTTCTAGTTGTCACTGACCAAATGATTAAAAATAAAATCCATTTCAGTGTCCTCTACACCAATTGATACCAGTGCAGATGTTTTGGCAATGGAATCCACTGATTTACTATGATGTACAAGACCCAGTAGGGAATTGGGTAACATTTGTCCAGCATTTGGGTAACATTTGTCCAGCATTTGGGTTCTTTTGCCCCATACCGAGCCCTGTTGGCCATGTAGGGTCTGAATGTGTACAAGCAGTAAGCCTACAGCTGAATATTCACTCTGATTGCCTTTCTCTCCCACGCTGTTATAATTAGAACATGTGGACTGAACTTTGATGTCGCCAGTTAGGTCACGGCAGAAAAACCACCTGGCTGTCAGCAGGGACCAGTTTAAATGAGCAACCAGCACAGAGAACCACATCTGCAGCCTCCTCCACAAAGATAAAACAGACCCTATGTAGGTCAAGCACAAAAATAGAAGCCGGGTGCTTGGCGGTATGAAGACGGTAGAAATCATTTCACTGTAGCTGTAAATACAATAGATCACCCGCTGTCACATTTCACATCGGGGTTTGTAAAGGAAAACTCATTGTTTGAATCTCAGATGGAGAGGAACCTTATTAATATTTTGGAAAGCCCTTAGTGGTTGAAATTAAGCTGGGTTGTCACCAGTTTGGTTTTTCATAGATCTGTGATTGTGCAAAAGCTGTCATGTGTCATGAGGCCAAAATGCTTTTTGTAGTTTTGGAAAAAATGGCAATGCATACAGATAGATATATAATGACAATGTTCAACCCCAATTGTTTTTTTAGCTGAGTGGAAAGAAATTGTAGGTGGGTGGTGGCCCTTGTATTGCAACCCAACTCTTCAGTAACCACCCAAAAATAGTTGAGTGGTTTCTAAAAAGTGCCGGGTGGTGCGCCCAGCTAAAAAGGGTCTGGGGAGAACGCTGAATGACATCTGCACAATCAAGTAAATAATAAACATCTCCCTGGTACTGATCATTTCCCTGGAATACCACCATGATGGCCCAATCGAAAATCTATGGAAATACCCCCACTGTTAGCTTTTTATGGCTTGGTGTGGTACAAAGGTATGTGGCCATTATTCGCCCATTGGTAAACAAGCATACTCTGTACCTCCACCCCATCTCCCCCCACCTCCAAGGCTTGATCAGCGAGATACCAGGCAACCCCAAGCAATTAATAATCAATATGTTGATCAAACGTTGATCTTTGAGTCCATAGTCATGTGACTAGCTGTCCCTCAAAGGGACTCACAATCTAATGTCCCTACCATAGTCATATGTCATTACCACAGTCTAAGGTCAGTGTTTAGGGGCAAGCTAATTAATGTAAGTAATGCATGTTTTTAGAATGTGGTAGGAAACCAGATTACCCGTAGGAAATCCACACAAACACAGAGAGAACCTGCAAACTCCATGCAGATATTGTCCTGGCTGAGATTCAAACCTGGGACCCAAGGCCAGAGTGCTAACTGAACCACTGTGCTGCCCATATGCATGGCCTCCTTTGGAATTTTTCTGGTTTGTACTGCAATCTAGAGCTTACCCATCCTCACCTTCTGACCTGGTAACAGCAGTTCTTCCAGACAGGAAGTCATAAAAATTTACAATGGGAAAGAATTAAGAATCGTACTGGGGTTCTACACATCTTCCCTCCCCCAGGGCTTTCTGTCTTGTGTCACTTCTGCCTGCAAAGGTCTACAACAGGAGGTGTGGTCAGAGATGTAAATGAAGCCTTAACTATTGAGTTTTGAAAAGTCAAAATTTACATATCAGTAGCATCTACTTTATTATGCATTTATTAAAGGAGGAATTTTTTTTTTTTGGCTATGGCTAATAGAATGGGTTACTGGGACACCCATATCTTTAAATGCTGAGGTGCACTTTAAAAGCGTACGCATTTCTGCTTTGACATAGCCCCTATAGCTAAATAAAAGCTATAACTTTATTTTTTTTTCCACCCGAATTCAGATGACCGTGCGCCTTTAAATTAAAAGAATACCCTGCTTTGTTTTTCCTCTGCTCAGCTAGATTCCTGCCGCACTGGGCGACCCTTGAGCCTCTGCCGCCTCCCATTACTGGTGAACTATTTGCCATCCGAGCAATATTTGCTAGTTAAATTTGCTCAGAGGGTTGGTGTTATCACAAAGCTGCAATTGTCTGTCACAATGGGCCTCTGCCAAATCAGCAGTCTTGATAGGTGAGAAATAAAAAGACTACGAATGAACTTGTGCAGCTAGTGAACTGTAAAATCTCACCCTGCATTGTATTGCATTTTCCTCGCCGCATCAGAAATATTGTAACTGCCTTTTGTCTGATTGCCTCTCCAGTGTCTGCTTTATAGGCACTGCGTGTACAGCACCGAATTATATGTCAATGCTATCGAAATGAAGTATAATTATAATGCATGATCTGATTGGTCAGATTGTATTGCAATGGTATAAGCATTTTAGATTTTAATTAAAGGGATTTTTTAAATATAAAAAAACCTTTTGGTGCCATGTTTAGGCGTTTTGGATATATTTTGATTGATAGTTTTATTATTTTTGTTATGTTTGTGATCCTACCAGCAGTAAGCTTCCTTTTCATTCATTTTAAATATATTCCTATTAAATTATATCTGCATTTACCATTTTATATTTACCCATAAATGGTTCTTTTTATAGCCTCAAGACTACTACTACTATAAGTGCTGCCATCTTGGATGGGATGCTGACAGACTCAAAAGACACACTATAACAGCCTCACTTATTCTTTTTAACGTAGGGAACCCTTGAAATAACATTTAGGTCTTCAGGGAACCCCTACTATAAATACTATAAACACAGCTCACAATACAGTGGCATTGTGTTCATTGGAACGATGCCTCTTACATTGCTGGCCATTGGGAAAAATGTCACCCTTCAGTCCAAAATATCATTGGTGTCGCTTAATTTGATCTAAGAGGCACAAATTGCTTATGAAACCCCAAGGTTCAAGGGAATCCTGGTTGAGAAACCCTGAACTTATTTTTTCTATTTGCCCTTTCCCTTGCAGCTCCTGGTTTGGTAGGTAGGTAATAGGAGAGACTTTGGGCTGAGCCAACTCAGACAATAATGAGATATTACTGGAACAGAAGGGGGCTATGACATTCAAGGAGGCCAGGGCAAGTTAAGGCTGCGTACACACATCCAATGGCTCAGGGTCGATATCGGAGGAGAATCTGGCGTGTGTACAGTGCCCATCGTCCATGGTCCGAAGGACCGTCCTGCCGGATCCAGGGACAATGAACGACGAGCGATCGTAATGTAAGCGAATTGGAAGAGCGGGCAGTGGGGTGCCGCTCCTCTCCCTCCCCTCTCCATAGAACAGAATAGTGTAAAGTACTCATTCATGCATCGTTCAGTCGTTAGTCGTTGGAAAGGATCGTGAAAGATCCTTTCCAACGACAAATATTGCACGTGTGTATGTAGCTTTAGCCAATGGTTTCCTCTTGGAGTTGAAATCAGCATGGTGCGTTGCAAATAAAGAAGTAATTTATGGAAACGAAGATCACTGCAAAAAAAGAATCTTTTTAAAAATTTGATTTTTCTATGCTTTTACTTGCTGGTTGTGACCTGAGATAACGGTCCAGGGACCTTTACTCCTGCTGGCGAAGGTTGAGGTGGGGGAAGCTGTTAACCACAGCAGATGACACAGCTACAGATAATGTGATTTTCTAGTGTTTTAAGCTGTAGGCCAGAGGTGCTGTGGCCTTATACCAAAGCAGTAAATCAGCTTGTGGCAGTTCCAATGTCTAGAGAGTGACAGGAGGGGCAGAAGAGTCTTGCAGGGACTGGAATGTGTCTCCTTTTTACTATGGCCTTCCTTGTTTTTTAAGTGCCATCAAATACTTTGTGTGTGGCGGGGTGTCTGCAGCAAGCTTTGTTCTGTCTACAGACTTATTTGTGTTTTTATCTGGCAGCACAATAAATGGTGCCCTTTGCCACAGGGCTGGAGGAGGGAAAAAGGGAAGAGGGGGTGTTTTTCCTATCTCTCCAGAGCCGTTCTGAGGCCTAGGAGGGAAGAGCCGTAAATTCTACCCCTGTCCCCTGAATGAGGAGACGGGATATTTAGTCACACATGAGTAGCTGCGGAGAAGCTTGGCCCTTCCTAAATAATGTACTGCTAATTGACAGCGGGATAATGTACGAGTTATTCTACAGTCTGGGGGCTTACACTAAAACAAAAGCCCTCTGTCTGCTTAGTGAAGGGTCGTACAAGTACAGTCAGGGTAGCAAAAAACACATCCTATCAACTGAAAGCTAATGATGTTGCCTTGGCAGCTATTTTGTTGTTGGGGTGGTCACTCACAAAAAATAATTACTCAATAAGAGTCGCCAATGGTTCTTCAACATCATATTTGTCAAATGAGTCAGATGAAGTTTATTCTGCTCCTATTCCTTCACTAGTTCCTCCTTTCCCCCCCATTATCATGTTAATTTTTAATTGCATACTTTTAGACCCAGTGAGGTCAGCAATAGGTCTTTTGCTTCTGTATGCAACGAAGACATAGTATGGCTGATGGGAAGGCTGGCTGAGTACTGAGCATGTCTTTCTGAAAGAATTGCAGCACCCTGCACACAAGTTGTACTGAGCCTCCATCATTGAAAGAACAGAAATCCAATGAATGGAAGGTATGAGCCAAGAACAGCCAGGAAGTAAAATGCCCGGTAAGGATGGCTGGACTATCTTTGTCGAAGAGCAATTTCTTTAAATGCAGTTGGTTAGTGTTAGAACCTCAAGTTTTATTGCTGTGATCACAATCTCAATAAAAAGGCTCTAATTTCCTTTATGGCAACAAGGAACACTCTTTCTCATTACCGACCATAGAATAACTTCCAAAAAGTCAGGCGGCAGCTGATTTTTTTTTTTTGGGCTTCAGGATCTTGATATTGGTCCAGCTTTTTACAGCCTCAAGCACTGTCTCGGCTGAAAAAATGGCTTCTGGCCTACTTGACGAGGCTCCACCATGATGTGTGCCAGCCTGTGCTAGCTTGTGTTTGGCCTGCTCTGACATTTGCTTCTCGGTGTAATTATCTGATGAAATGTCCTCCCAGCCCATGGCCTCATTTGTCTGTCTGCCACCTTTGTGTGTTTACATGAGCCTAACAGATACAAATCCACCCGGTAGAATAGTCTCTTTGCTTTGTGGTGCTCTGTCCCCACCAAATGCCCGAATGAGACCAGCAGTAGAAAGAAATTGGTGCTTTGTCTCATCCTAGAGCAAGACTGACCCTTGTCTGTTTCCCTCCCATCTTCTAACTCATTTATGGTTCGTATATTGGTTGTTTCCACTGTATAGAAGGTTCACATTGGCCCAGCAAATGCTTATATCTATATTTTTTTTTTTTTTTTTGTGATTATTGTTGGGAGCTCACACAGGTGCTAAATAGGTCTAGGACGTGCACTGCAAACTTTGTGCTGGGCCAACCAATCTGATAAATTTTATTAAAAGAGCTAGAACATTGAACACATGGTATGATAATTAGCTCTTCTCTTAAGCTACGTACACACGGCAGATTTTTATCGCCCGATAATCGGCATCGGCCAATTATCGGGCGAAAATCTTCCGTGTGTTCAGTCGGTGTCGTCCATCTTCCGGACGACCGACCTGCCGGATCCACGGACGATAACCGATCGTAATGAAAGGGAAGGGGAGAGCGCGCAGCAGGGTGCCGCTCCGTCGCTCTCCCCCCACCCCTCTCCATAGAGCATGAACGGTGCTGTATGTACAGCATCGTTCATGCATCTTGCAGCCCCTTGTCATTGGAAAGGATCGTGAAAGATCCTTTCCAACGACAAAAATTGCAAGTGTGTAGGCAGCTTTAGTCTAATGTGTCTCATTGATTAGTATTCTGATCAAAAATAAAAAAAATAGTCATCAGTCAGCTGATGATTTCCCTTTAGATCATTCTATCAATTTGGAAGTATAAATTGGCTTGTGTAATAAGCCTAAGTTAGCTGGACCCACTAAGAGCGAATACGTTGCACATGTTCAGTGAAGTCAACACAGAGACACCGTAAAAAGGGAAATAAAGAGAACCAGATTGTGGCCACATGGTTTGGAGACCACAGACAAAAAAAATTGGCTCTCAGAATCTGGGTAGGTTAAAAAAAAATTAAATAAAAGAACTTTGCTTCCTTTCTACATTAAGTTAAAACTATACTTGAACATGTTAATGTAATATCAAAAGTAGTTTTCAAATTTTGTATATCTGCAACCAATACCTGGTCACCCAGCCATGGATGGTCCGTCCCAGCCTTTCAGTTGTGCTTCTGTATCATATCTTCAGAAAATGACCAAGTGGCCATTTCCAAACATGAGATAGGCATGGTACTCTGTTGTCACTATAATATATCCCACCCTAAGAAATACAATGCAGCCAGTGGTGGAGTGCCATTGAGTTAGGGTTTCCATTCAAAGAAGAGCCAGTTCTTATCCAATCTTATTCTTAATATGCTATCTGTATTTTTAAACTATTTTTGTTTAATGCAAATGTTGTGCTAATCAGTACCATGGATGACATTTTTATATGATGCCCCTAGCGATAATCCCCCTTTTATTGGTGCTGGTCAGGCCAAGCCATCTTTTCATCCAAGTGACCCTCACAAAGACGCAAAGACACGTTGTAGGAGTTAATAAAAGGCAACAGGAGCAGAATGAGTATTTTGTCTAGCACTCCCCTGTCAATGCCGCTTGGAACTTTTTTTTTTTTGTCTGACACTTCCATTGCCACATAGAAATGAGATTTCTACATCGCACTTACACTTTGCCTTGTTCCTTTTCCCATCGGGGGTCAGGCGATAGAAACGTCTTCCCAAGGGTATTCCGCAAACCTCCTACCTCCCGTGAGGCTAAAAACTCTGCCACCTAATCGCACTGACATACAGACAAAGACAACTTTTTTTTTTTTTCTGTAATCAGTCTGAATAAAATGTAAATAAATGAACATTTTTTTTTTCAAGCCACCCACCCCCCCTTTTCCAGTCTAGGCTTATTGTAATTGATTGCTACCTACAGAAAGAACTGGAGTGTCCATTTGAGTGTTCGAGTGGAGGATTACTTACTACAAGGCCACTTGGTTCCCAGCCGTAACAAAGAATATTGATTCATAGTGGAAAGGAGAGGCTTTTTTTCCCAGGCTGGTGATATAATGGATTTGGAAGTTATTATGGCATGAAAAAAGATGTTTATTTGTAACAAGTGAACGTTTCTTTCAACTGTATACAGGAGAGCTTGCTTTAATGTTTTCATTTTATAAGTGTCTGGGAAAGTTAGGAAGAGAATTCCTTGGTTTAGGCCTAGTTGCTTGGGAAAGATCAACTAAAGACAATCACCATTTCACTACTACTTCTGATTCCTGAATATTTGCACATACGTTTGTAGATGTAGGTGTTCACGTCTTGGTGGACGTTCCATTCCAAAAACCATGGTCTTTAATATGAAGTTAGCATCCTTCTGCTCCTAAGTTAGCCTCCACTTTTCTAGGAAGGCTTCCAATAAGGATTTAAAGGGTGTCTTTGGGAATTCGTGCCCATTCTGTCAAAATGTATGAAGTCATATGCTTATGTTGAATGGGAAGGCCCAACTCGTAATTAGCATTTCATTTAATCTGTGTTCGGTAGGGTCGGAGTCTGAGCTCTGTGCTGGCTAATCTGTTTCCTCTATCTCCAGGTGGTCAAACCATTTATTTATAGACCTAGCATTGTGTACAGTGAGACAGAAAAAGGATCGTCCCAAATTGTTCCCAAGAAGTTGGAGGCACCCAGTTGTCTTCTTAATGGATGCCATAGCTTACAGCTTCACTGGAAATGCCTAAACTCATCTTGTGGAATTTCCACATGCTTTTCACCAAGTAATGAAAGTTTGAAAGCTGAACCATGGGCATTAATAAATCTCACATTTAATTACGGATCAATAGTTTTTTTATGAATTATTGGGCTGTCTCGATAATCTTAATTTTTCTTAAGTAGGTAACCGTCATCGAGGCCTTGTTTTATTGTCAGCCTGCTTATAGAATAACCCTCAAAAGTCAATACAACAAAACACTATCTGTGCTATGTTGACATCCTGGCAAAGGGTGTGACCTGAAGCTGGATAAATATTTGGTAGTGTCTACTTGTTGCTTTAGCAGTGAAAGGCGTGAACTGGTTTCTGAATGACTTCTTCACCCAATACCCAACAACTATCACACCTCATTATTCTCAGAAATTGCTTCTGCTAGAGATCCTGGGACTTGTGGTTTCCTGGCAGCATGCATTTTATGGTCACCACCACCCTTCCTCTTCCACTGATTTGACCTGTATATCGATAGCATAGCGGTATAAGGCTGTACATTTGATTGGCCACAATATTTTTTTGTATAGTTGGTAGAATGGATCCTGCCTTGCATAATGTTTTGATAATTAGGAGCCTGGAGATCAGCTTCAAATGCAAACTTCCACACATTGGATTTTAGAATTCTTGTTTGGAAATTCTTAGCAAATCTTGACTTCTCTGATTCCAGTGAACAAATTGATAAGCATGATTTGCCACTGTAGTCCTGTCTAGAGGAAATAATGGGAATTAACTGTTGACCAATTAAGCATTGAGGGAATAGGGATGGAGAGTGTAAGCAAATAGCAGTGGGCATAGTTGTTAATTGTTCAATGTTCCACCAAGATTGGTGACACAAGACTTTGGTCTTGGTTGCTAAAATCTAGCACCTGTATGTAGCTTAAGAATTTTATTTCTACCCATCCAGTCCCTAAGATTTACACAGCCCCATCAGACATCAAAGTCGGGTGGATGACCAAACCTTCACCGCTACAATTACGAAATGCAAATGAGGTACAGTCGTGTCCTCTCTTCATCCTAAATTTGCTGATCAGACAGTGAAAAGAGAATGATGAGGTCATCCCTTTGCTCATTGTTATCTCATCATGTTCGTCATCGGCACATTTTTATACAGCACACCTGATTTGATTCCTAGTCCTGACCCTTCTTCTCAAAGTCTGTTTGTAAAGGATGTTTGAACACTATTTGTAAAGGAGATAAAAAGAAGATAATATTAAGTCACATCAAGGTACATAAATGATTTGCCATTTAAAAGAAATACACTGTGTTAAAGATTTACTGTTAAAAAGTGGAGAAACAATGTTGTGTTTATTGCAACTTATTAGTTCCTCTTTAAAGCTTTTCTCTTATATTTGCACCCAGTAATGTGCCAGTAACAAATTTGCCGCTCTAGAGTGACAGCATTTACTCACTGTGCTGTATCATTGGAGGGATAATATAGTCACCCTTAGGCTACTCTTTTAACTTTGATCTACAAAAACTTGCTGCACTCCTTATCTTCTGAACCTATAGAGGTCAGCTTTGTAGAAGATATCTGGGAAACGTGTGAGATGATTTAAATTCAGTGGGATATGTGGCAGAATCAACAGATTTTTCTATTCTTATTCTGGATAGCTGTGATATATTACTCTTGAGTGTAAGATACAATAAGGATGTCATTGTGGTCTGCTGTATCAGTGACATACATTGCTGTCATGTGTACCAGAGCGTGGATACGGTGGGAATTATCCCCCTCTTGCAGGTACTTATTGGTTCCTCCCTCCTTGTATTTAACCACGCTAATTTAGTCCCCTATCTCTCTCGCTCCCGCTTTTATTTTGGTCTCATCTGCAATGCCATGGGCAGTTTTAGACCCCCTGGGGAGACTTATCCGGCCTAGACAGCCAGATGGGGATAGCCCTTGTATAGAGTATTTATCGCATTAAATATTCCCCTCCCCATGATCTCATAGTCTTTACAGTTAGTCCTGAAATCTGCCTTTAACTCCATCATCACCGGTTTATTAATTCTGTACCCATCATATAGGGTTTTCTAAATCTATAGAAAATGCGCTGTTTAGGTATTGACCATATAGTAAAACCAATTTAAATTTGAAAGATTTTGGCACCTATGGTGGTTTTTTTTTTTTTAAACCATTTCTACTCATTTTCTTATGAAATTTACCTATCGGCCTCCTGTAGACCTTATTTAGCAGAACTCAGAAAAAAGAATGGAAAAGAAATCAGTTGTGTTTCAGTATCATATACCAAAAAACAACTTGCTGATCAGAAAAGAAAGAAGAGCTCATCAGTCTGCTGCTGCTTCTTTGACGGGAGAGACAAGACCTGTATGTGTTACTTAACTTCAGCAAAATATATGAAGTGTCCTCCCCTGGCAGACAGGGCAGTGCTGAGGTAAATTTGGGCACGAGATGCTCATTTAAAATTCTTGGCAGGTAACCCATCTTGCTAATATGTATTTTATCTGTTCATCTCAGCTTTAACAATAATACATATAGATGGAACATATATTAAACAATCCCGTGTCCAAATGTACATGTGCAATTGTACTGTCGGCATTAATTTAAAGATTTTTTTTTTCTTTTAGACAACGGCAAAAAAAAAAAAAATCGTTATTCTGGAGCTACACTAAGGCTTCTAATTATTTATACCGTTTTTGTCTCTCATTAAATAGAGAAAAGGAGAAAAACATTCCCTTTTAAGCGACAGCTGGAAAATAGAATTGACAGAAGGGGTGGAGTTGAATGAGATGTAACTATTCATTTTGTTTGTTTGCTTTGGACCTGTTGGGTCTGTCCTAATCAAGGGCCTTTCATGGTTTTTTTTTTTTTTAAACGTCCATTCCAAACCAACCCCCCCTTCCCCATTTCCCCCTTATTCCTGAATGAAAAGAACAGAGAGGGCTCCTTTAGCTCAGCGTCTGGTAGAGTTCGTTTCCCACAGGGACTGGGAAGTCTCCTCAAAGACTGAGCGAAAGGGACAGACTTTATGTATCATTGATGGAGAAAGAGGGAGGATGAAGAGAGGGTCATACAAAACGAGCCGGTGAAAGTACACTGGAGCATTTTGCAGTGTTCAAAGGTGACATCTTCTCTGGACTCTTGCCCAGATTCATGCGGGACTGAAGAAACTAGTTAAAATAAAAACTTAAAAGGCTTTAAAAAAATCTAAACTTTAAAGGTGATTGTCAAACTTTGCATTTAAACAGATCCTGGAAACACAGCCTGCATGCTTAATAGACCTCATTTTTGGCCCTCATCTTGCAAATGAAGTCCAAGCTCTGTGATTGATAGTATGTTATGTACATAGTCCACAAATCCAAGGTCAGAGGTTTGTGATCCATCTGACCATCACAAATATCAACATGGCCAAAAGTATGTGACCAAAAATATTCATGTAACTGAAGGGTATGGTTTGGTAAAGGCCTTTTCTATGCTGACTGTGCCCTCATGCACAAAGCCAATGCAAGACATGGATTGACCAGTTTGGTGTGGTTGGAGTAGATCAAGTGTCCTACCAAGAGCTTTTATCTTAACCATCCTGAACACCTTCATGATGTATTGAATTACCTATTTCAAGCTAGGACATCTTTAAAAATGTCACCTGCCCTGCCAATAATTTCCCACAGTCACATTCCACAAACTGCTGAAAAACCTTCCCAAAAGAGTGTATTCTTTTTAGCCAAAGCTCCAGGAACTCTATATTAAAACAAAAATGGAATTCTAAGTGAGATTGATGAATTTTCATCCAAGAAAGGTGTGTCCAATTTTTTAGTTTTTTGTCCAGAGTTTAGATGGTTCCCATTTCTCTTTTAAGCACAGTTTCTGAGTTTCCTGGACAGCCACTAATTGATAAGTTTTTCCTGTTAGAGGGAGTTACCCTTTTGGCCTTCCAAACGTGTTGGAGAAAGATTAAACTCTATGGTGCGGTGTTGTGAAGTTGGGGTCACTCTATAGTGTTTTCTGGCAAAGGCCGTGTCTTGGATGTTGGTTTTGGATTCGTTTGGCCTGAGCAGATTTTTGAAATAGAAGACATCTGTCTGATTCATGTTCTGTGTTTAGACTAGTTAGAGAAATGTAAGATATTATTGAAGCCAGGCCTTGGTATCCCGTTTCTCTTTCCACCGCATATTATATTTTGTGATTAATCTCTTCAGACGTTCACTGGAGGGGCTCCAGTATGTTTCCTTCTAAATTTGTCCATGACTGTGAAACACAAACATTAAAAGAGAGGGTCAAGAAAATATTTTTTGTAAATAAGCTCTTTTCAACTTCAACATTTTTTATTCTTGCCATGTCTTCCTAATACCTGACAATCTCTGCCATATGCCCAAAATTGAAAAGTCAAGTGAGATAGCCAGGTAGACACAATTGTTGACTTTCCTACATGAAGTCCTGGGCCTACTTGAGCTGCCCATCCACATGATACCAGTCTTTGACCTTTCACATTCATTGGTCAATGTGTCTACACATTCAACCGACCTCTATCATTTCAAATATTTTCAGTCTAAAAAAATATAAAGAAAAATTAGAATTCTGGTCAAGTGAAAGATTGTCCATTCTTTCTCCCGTTAAGAATGTGTCAAACGTCCAGATGGATCCTTGAATGAACCCCAGAAAAAAATCACGCTTGAAGATTATGAAAATGGGACCAGGTAATGTTCGCTAATAATAAATGTATGATTCAAGTTCTTGAGAACCTGTGAAAAGCATGAGTTTATATGTACTGCTAGGCTTTGATGCATGTTCCTGTTGTGAAGGAGTCTCGCTGTTGGTTGCCCATGAAAATCCATTTTTATGCTGAGTTTAACGCACTGCTAATATGATCACTGCCGAGAATACTTCCCGTTAGGCCATCCCCCAACCCATCCTCATCTCATCCATTAATGTCCTGTGAAGGATTGGGTTACCTTGCCGATGGTAATAAATGCTCTGGTTAGGTGATATACCGCTATTTCGACAGATGATCATATAATTTTCCCCGAGGGCTTGTTGCTGACAGAGCTGAGTCATTTGTATTTATGACAGTTGCACCGTGATTTAATGTGACCTTACTTTGATAAAAGCTATTTAAGGATCATAAATGTGTATGGAGCTTGGAGACAGAAGAGAGTCAAGGAAACCACTGTGGATCTTTGCTTTTGAGCAGTAGTTAAAAGGAAGTCAATGCAATGGTATGGGGGCTGCCATTGTCGACTTGTTGTTGGAAGCTCAAATTCTAGAGCCTTCATCCTTATTGTTTTTTCTTTTCTTGCTGCTCAGTGGTGGGAACAATTTCAGGTAATAGACTTTGGAGTAAGGTGTAAACCCCAGAAGCTGTACCTTTTTAACGTGAGCCCTACCTGACCCAAAATTTTCCCAAGATGGCAGAACCTTTGGTGCTTGTACATAGTCAAGGCTCTTGAGAGAAGTACTTAGTCAGGGTGCTGTAATGTTAACAAGAAGTTATGTCCATCATCCTGCTGGTCCATCCCACCAGCCCTGTTCTACCTGCATTGCACAGACAAGCACATAAATCCAAACATAGACATCACGGAGTCTAAAATAAGGTAAAAAAAAGTGTTTTATTTAAATATTCTATTAACATGTTGATAATAGAGAAGGGAGAAACCAGGGAAGGCAAATGGTAATCAGATTAAACCTCAGCCTTAAATTATGTTAGCTGCGTTCCACCGAACGCGTGTGGCTTTTCTGTGTTCCCGGAGCGGTTCAGTAATTAGTACTCATGTTTTTCGATGCATTCCCCTCTCTTAGGTTTAGCAGTAGCTCAAGGTAATCGGTGGGATTGTTTGAGTACACAGGCTGCGAGTTCTCTGTGAACAGATGAGCCTGGGCTCGTGTTTCACCAGGAATCCGATCAAAGGTCGTGCTGCTAGTTGGACAGCTGTAGACACGCATTTCGACATATTCTTCCCTCGCTGTGTTACCAACAGTGTAACTGAGAGGCGTGTAGTCAATTAGCTCTCCCTAGTGTTGTGTTACAAATTACACCAGTGCTGCGAGGCTGCTGAGCACAGCAAACGCAGACTTCCGCCATGCTGCAATCGTCGGAGACAATCTGTCGAGGACGGAGAGGTCCCTATGTCAAGGATTAAACCTGCTGGTTTTAATAGTGAACGACTTCTGTCTGCTTTATATTGAGGTTTTCCTCACTAGGTTTTGGTTGACTAAGTGTCAGACAGAAATAATTCAATTTTTCATAGCTGCTTTAGAGGTAAATCCCTCTGTGAGTCTCTTTGGGACTCCAATGGTGGTGAGTACTCTATCTAAGTTTCCGACCTGTACACCTGCTGTGCCCAGTATGAGTAGCTCTCACCATCCCGGTGCTCAGTTCCCAGACCTGTACACCTGCTATGCCCACTGTATTGGTTTCCCACCATCCCTGTGCTAAATTTCCAGGTCCGTACACTTGCATGCCCAGAATGATGGGCTCCTACTATCTCTGTGTTCAGTTTTAAGGTCTGTACACCTGCTGTGCCCAGTATGAGGGACCTCTACCATCCCTGTGCTCAGTTCCCAGGCCTCGACATCTGCTGTGGCCATTATAAGGGTTTCCCACAATTCCCGTTCCCAGGTCTGTACACCCGCTGTGTCCAGTGCGAGAGGCTCCTACCATCCTTATACTTTGTTCTTGGGTCTGTTGTGTTCATTCACTGTTCCTATTATGTGGGGTTCCCAGGAGGATCTGGAACATACAATAATGGGCTGGGAAACCCAAAGCTCCCAAGAGGAAGAGAACACAGTTTGGTATTTATAGCAAAAAGAGCTTACTGTTATATGGGGCCAGCCAATTTTCCTTTTCTTTTACAGAGCTCCGTCACAAGTTTCCACCCAAAACACTTCCAAGGGATAGCTTTGGATGGTAGATTTATAGACAAAATGTTTTTTTTTTGTTTTGTTTTGTTTACCATTTTGGATATGTAATTACTATCATGAAGATACAAGAGAAAATTCCCTTTTAAACATTCAAAAAAACTACAGAATGAAATATTCTGCAGTCATGAACTAGTGGCAATCACAAAATGTAGGATGTGGGATACAGACGCAAAATTTTATTATTCGAAGCAAATGCTTAAAAATTATGTTTAGAAAAACCCTTTAATTTGGCTCTAATTGAGTTTATTATTAGGTTGTAGTCACCCTCCCCAGCTGACCATGCAGGCCTGCGTCCGATGTGTTGCCTGACTCTGGGACAGAAAAGTTAATCGGTTTATGGATGCCTTAGCCAGGAGAACAGCTGCATGGAGGCTTTTGTTTCATAGCTGGCACTCCAGCCTCACACATGTGCCCTGCAGATAATAGTAACTGGCTCACAAACTGACGCGCTGATAATTTGTACGGCGACAGCACAAGCAACACTTTGTTCCCGCGGTAATTTATGACCTGTGTAGCTGAGGTTGTCACCTAGCGATCTCACCTCCGACTTGCGAAGCTCGACATCAAAATACTAGCACGGGAATATATGAATGTTAAGGCAATTACCCGAACATTTCGCCGTTGTTTATTTGTACATTTCTAAGCCAAGCAATACTAGTAACAAAACAAGAACCTTATTCTAAAGCTGGTCTTACAATATATACAATATATCAATTAGGTATTTCAAGGGCCTGCTTGATTTGATGGATTGTTTAGGTGGGCCCTTGCTGTACATAATTTTGGCATTTTTAAACCAGATTGCTCACAGACAATACCATCTATTTGTAATTTGCGTGGTCGTAAGATTTTAGGTTGTAAGAAAAGGTGGCATATTTTGCTGCAGCCTTTATTTGATTGGCATTGGAACATTCTGTACCGATTGAGGTTTGCATAACTTTCAAAGGAACCTTTCACTCTCAAGATACATACAGGCCTAAGAACTCAATACAAGACGTGAGCGATGATCTTCTCTTGGACTGTTGTCATTAGAACAAGTGGCCTTGATGGTGACCCAACATTTAATGTCTTCCCCTATGATCAAAGCATTTCTAATTTTTAATTATTAATTAAAAAAAAACAAAAACAAAAGTACATACCTTTTCCTTCAGTTTTCCAGCCGACCCAATGATGTTACGGCAACATTCTCAAGCAAAAGGTGGCTGCATAGTTTTTAGTGGCACCTAGAGAACATTGAGCTTATTCAGGTGAGGATTAGGCAGTGTATATGGCCGACTGAATTCACCAGAGATGGAAAGAATGACCTGTAGTATCCTTCTGCCCAAAGATGACCTCTAGCACTGGTCCAAAGAGGAAGTCATCAACGTATCTGGAGCTAGGAGAGTAAGTAAAGCTTGCATTTATTTTTTTTTTATTTTTTAGAAAACAATGGAGGGTATATGTTCATAATGAACCTTTGTGGTCTGCTCTACAAATCGCTGTTTTTTGTTAAGTGCCTTATTTAATTCAGTGCAGAGGTTTTTGGCTCTGACCCCTCAGAGAGTCACCTGCCTCGAATGTTTTCTATTCTTTCAGGAAATAATATGACATGACTTGGTTACTGTACAAGCTGACCCCAAATGCAGGTTACACAAACCACAAAGCACGGTTTCTGTAAACTCCCACTCGCAGCTTATGTTCCAGTAAAATGCACAGCTGGCCTCAAGCTGTTACACATGAAAGTGAAAGTCTTTGGGAAATTTCTGATCCCTGCTCGGCGTTAGCGCTTTTGTATCCTGAGGAAGCCTCACCGTTAAGATCAACAACCATTTTACACGTCCCTCGTGCTGAGGCGCAGTGCGGTCTATGTGTTCGGCGCATTGAAAGAGATTATCTACGATCAATGCGGAATCTCTCTGCTCACCTTGGCAGGCTTGGAGAGGTTGTAATCCAGAGAGAGAGAGGCGGCTTTTTGTTTTTCTAGTGGTATTTCGGTTTGTGGGTACTTTTTTTTCTTCCGTAGACTTAGAGAGCAGTAAAGCGTGGGCATTTTACAGCATTAGAAGCAGAAAACGGGTACAAGCTGTACAGAGGAAAATTAGGTTTAAAGATCCTTTGCATATGTAACCCATTCGTGTGTGCAAAGTTCTAAGGCTATGCTCGGACTGGCAGGGAGGTTGTGATTTACGTACTGCTTCTTCATGCCAGTGACCCACTGGCTCAGGGAAGACAGTACATGCAGCTTCTACCTGGCAGCCCAAAAAAGAATGAATGGGGCCAGCAGTAATTTGTTCAGTTCTGTTCACTGCTGCTCATATATGCTGCAGTGCAAATGAACGAGTGGCTGGCACGGCAGTGTCAAGCATAGGGTCGTTTGTTCCACTTCAGGCCTGCACCTACTCCCAAGTCCATGGTCCAGGTCCATCACCAGTGCCAAGTGTGCAGGGCCCCTTATCCAGCCTGTCTATTCTGTTTATACCACGGTGAAATCAACACCTGGATTCTTAGAGGACCCCCATCACTGGAAAGCCAATGGGAAGTCTCCACATCATACAGACCGTGACGTGGATAGCCGAAAATGCTTCACCCTCCTGTTTTGCAAAGGTGCAATAGGGTGCTATTAAGAATGAATGGTACTGCCTTACACACGTGCATTTTGACAAATCATAAATACAAGCCAGCCACAACAAAATTGGAATCAAGTAAAAAAAACGGTCGTGCCAGGGGTAGTTAGGCCTGGGAGTAGGGGGCTTCGGTAGTGATGAACATCCTCCTGCCTGGAAATAAGGCAGGCTGTATCTGACTTGCTGCAGCTTCTATGCCCAATAAGAAGAGGTCGGAAAATGGAGTAAGCAATTTCATTCTCCGCGAGAAGCCAGTACAATTGGGCTAAAATTAGGGGAGGCTAGAGGGCAGATTTAATAAAGGAGAGGCTGGGGGCAGATTTAATGAAAGAGTAGCTAGAGTGCAGATTTAATGAATAATCCATTGCACAATTTAGCCATTAAGTGTCATGTGTGTGCCGCTTTCCCGCACATTCATCATGTCTGTAGTTTTTTGCTTATTTTCTCAAAATCTTGAAATAAAATACACCTAAATACTGATAACCGAGGCCTTCAATATCTTGTCGTTTGGCTTAGGAAAAGGGCTAGGAAATGCCTGGAGTTGCTTTTAGGAACTTTATTTACCAAGAAGTGGAAACTGATAAGGAAAACTCTCCTTGTTGTGTGTTTAAAAATATTCATAAACTTCAGCTGAACAGATGTTATCTGCAATGGCAATGCAGTGTTTTCAGGCACACAGAGGAATTACCTTGATGACTGATAAGTGACGGCTCCACTCATTCTTTGTGAAACTGGTTTATCATCATCCTCCACCCTCGGGAAGAAGAAAGTTTTATTGCACGCTCAGCAATACCAAATAAAAATGATGGTATAATTGTTATAGTTTTTTAGTATTGGAAATGCTGGTGGGGGAGTAGGATACTTGTTGGGTTAGGTGTCCCCACTTGGGAAATTTCCTCCTACTTCCTGTCCAGGTGAAGGTTTTTAGGTTAGGCAGAACAGAAAGCGAGGGCAGATCTGTCAGAGGGGTCATTGCAGGGCTCCTTGGTTTTCAGGGTGCTCATAACCCCAATAAAGAAGAGAATAGGCAGAGCTACCCTTTTGCTTTGCAGCTTTCGGTTTTGTACAATCAAAGCTGAACTGCAGCCAAAGAATATATGAGATGTTTTACTCACAAAAAGATTTGTAGCTTTGTACAGCTAGTCTTATGTTTTACACATTCCTGCCAGATAGCGCATCCAGCTTGGTGACCTGTGTTTTCTTTTCTGCAGCTAAGCAATACAGCCTGGTCCCCGCCCTCTTTCTGAATGGAGAGTGAATGAGCAGCAGAATACTGTGTATTCACTCTGCTCTCTCCTCCCATCTGCAAATGAACATGCAGTCTATCAAATTGGCTCCCAGGTCTAAATCTCGTATGCAATATTTTAAATTAAAGCAACAAAATGATCAAACTTTTTTTATTTTCTATTGATTGTTTTTAGTTAATATTTGGGCAAAACGTCAAACAAAAAAAAAACGCCCAGGCCAGATCTTGTTTTCTTTGATTTGTCCTAAAATCATATTGTACTGTACCATCCTTTTGCACAAGTGAATGATACATTAAATATGAGTCAATCGCAAAAGAGTGTTGTATGTCAATCATTATATCGTTGCATTTTTTCCAGGGTAAATCGCACATCCTCAAATCACACATAGGGGTCAATGTGACTTCCAAACAATGCTCCCTGTTCTTGGAATTTTACGAAGAATCCGTCAGTCTCTGGACACTTAAGACTCGCACACATATTAGATAAATGTTTAAAACGATCGATGCTCGAAAGATGTCCGACTTATCGTCCTATAACCATTTGTGAACGATGAAGGAGGATTTTGGGGTAAAATGAACGACCGTCCTAGTGGATCCGTTCTTCCGACGATCTAGCGTGTGTAAAACTGACAAGCGATCTGCGGTTAGGAACGCATGCGCTTGTGTAGGCAAAGAAGGTGACTATGCCACTATCCAATCTCTTACCAATCTCCTCTGCGTCTGTTCAGTCCCCAGGCATGGTCTGCGAACAATCGTATTTCATATATCGTTAATCGATCATTTCAACTTTTGTCTAACGTCTGTACACCCCTTTATCAGTGTTGCCTCTTAAGAGAGATGAAATGATTATCTTCAGACATAATTACTATGTGCAAAGACTGGAATTAAGCAGATGACGAAGAGTAGAGCTGGCTGCGGGTGTTCGAGCGGCCGGTGCACACGATAATCTCTTCTCAGGTCGTTTGTTTAAAGTCGGATCCCTCTGATGCGTTTCTTGTGGTTAATAGCTGTTCAGTCTCTTCTCCCCCTCCCCCTCCTGCATGCTGAGGGCTGGAGCCTGCAGTCCTACTCATGCGCACAGATGCGTCTCTCCCTCTCTGTTCCTTCATTGTCTCCCCTGCTGTAGCTGTTTGCAGTTATTGTTGGTTTCCAATTACGCCGGGCCAGCCAGACTTCTCTGCTCGGCCTCACTAACTGCTGTGTCTACGCTGTGGGGTTGTCGGCCTAGGGGCAGAAGCTTCGCCCGCGTCTGCCGGTGGGGTCAGGTAAGAGCCGAAGTGTGTGCGGCAGGTCCTCTTCTTGCTGGGAAATGTAACCGAAAGAGTATCTGACTTTGTATCGGTTACCTGGATAAACAAGCGCACGCCTGATTACCTCTGCACACACCAACATTTTCATATCTGTCCACAGGTTACGCTCTGCGGTGTGCGGCGTTTATTTAGAGCCAACCTGCCACGCTATATAAAGCGGCGCTGGCAGGTGACGGCTGAGGATTAAAATGTATCTAAAGTCAAAAGTTTTGGTATAGTTTTAGATCAAGATTTGGTTAAGGATTACAGTTTCCTTTTTCTTTTAGCTGTTTGTGTGCAGTTGGGGAGTTTTGTCTTTATTTCCCATCCCGTTGACGCAACAGGAAGTAAAAGGAGTTCTCTTTAGTGTAAAGGGAAATCCTCGCTTTGGCTAATGTTGATGGAACTTATTAACGATGATCTGTGGGGACAAACCTGCCGGGGGTCCAGAGCACTTTACACCTTCCATAGGGCATGCTGATGGTGCACAACATTTATGGGAAGGCATCAAGGGTGGGCTTAAAGGAAAACTCCAAGAAAGATCTTCAGGCCTGTGGTAGAGTAATTAGAATATGTTGACTTTACTTAACCTACATGCTTTACTTTGAGATAAAGGTCCCCAAAAGTTCCAACAAGGGTACCCGTACTGTTCGCTCATTCCTGGATATTCCTTTGCAATCTTCTTCCGGCCTTCATGATAGAAGTCTACAGGCAGCCATGATGGTTACTGGTTCCATTGAGATAGGGAGCAGAAATGTTCCTACAATAGCGTTTCCCACCCATCAAAGGATTTTGGAAAGGCTTTCATGAGGGTGGGTGGGGTATTAGGGGGTATTAGGGTATTACCACAATACATTTACATCCTGCTGTTCCTTGTGAAGGTAATTCCTGCAGACTGCCATTGTTGAACTCAGAAAATGCCAATGTTCTGGCTGTCATACTGATCCAACTGGATCCAGATCTTTGTGCATGCTTGCTCTAGGTCAGTGACAGGAGTCCCTCACAAACAAGAAATGCATTTATTTGTCTGAGCTAAACCTGGAAACAAAAATGAAAAATATTGCTTCTTACCATTTCCTAGATGTTGTGTCTGCATTAGTTTTTTTTCCAGGTTTTTGTTTCCCTTTTTTTTTTTTCACTCATTGGGCCTACCCGTAAAACACTTTGTATTATGGTGACAACACTGTCTGACCATGCTCTGTCTATGGATCAACGTTGTCACCCATAGAAGGAAGTTTGTTTGGACTACATATGTCTCTTCTCTTATGAGAATTGAAAAAATAGAATTTCACAGGATTTCTGGCAGGATTAAGAACTATAGGCAGCTTGAAGTTGAATGTTGTTTTTATATTGCAAATAGTTTTGGGAAGGTTAGAGCCTCTGATTTGCAATTGTATTTGCAGAAAGGGGATAGAACCCCTGTCATGTTTTACTGTCTTTAAGTTCTCTTTGTTGACTTCATTTGTTTTATTTTTCTCATTGAATTTGTGTCTCTCCTTTACTCTGGTTTTTATATACCCCCAACTTTAAAAGATAACTACTTACTCTTAAAAGTTAATTTATCCATTTACTCCTACGGTGCATCCAAAAACTAAACTGGACCCGTCTAGCGTGTCCAGATACGAAAATATAGGACTACTGCCGCCTAGTGCCCCTCTAGTCCACTTAACTGTTACCAAAATTTATGTCAATTCCTGTCTATCAAAGGAAGCTTTGAGATAAACAGGAGGTGGAGCCTTTGGTAAGCAGGGGTGGGGAATCTGCTAGTCAAGGCGGGGCTTCCATAAGTTTTGTCCTAGCCATACACTGCCGCTACTTATCAGCCGAAAGCCTGTCTCCTTTACCTACCTTGATGGATATGATGAATATAAAAAAGATAAATTATAAATTTAAAAATATTAGAGTAGAGCAGCCTTTTTTTTTTTTTTACTTTAGGGAATGCCTCTTACTTAGCTGGCCATTGGGAACAATGTGCCCCTACAGATAGCCAACAAGATCAGTGAGGGGTTCACTTAAACTGACCTGAGAGTCAAAAATTGTGCATTGCTTAGGGAACCCCCCAGCACCCTCAGGAGAAACCCTGGTTGAAAAACACTGGAATAGGCTGATAGATATGATGATGGATTGATGTATGGATATAATAAATATGGTAAATTGATAATTCTGAGGATAGATTGATGGATAGATATAAAAAAGTGTAAATATATATATATATATATATATATATATATATATATATATAAAAAAAAATATATATATATATGATAGACATGATGTATAGGATAAATATGTAAGAATTGGTAGGAATATTGATAGATATGATGATAGATTGATGAATAGATATTAAACATATGGCAAATACATTGTAATAGATAAATGGATACAATAGATATGAAATATGTTATATACACGGCAATAGACTGATATAAGAATAGATACAATAGAGATGATAAATGGCTAGATCTGAGGGTAACTTGATGATAAATACATTACGTATGATAAATATGAGGATTGATCGGTGGATAGCTATGATGTGATTGATATAATATATACATTACAACAGATGGATTGATCCAAGGATAGATGGAAATGAAGATATAGGAATAGATAGATATAATAGACTGATGAAGAAATGCAATGGATATGATACATTGATAGATATGAGAATAGATTGATGGATATGAAATATATATTTTCTAATGTATTACTAAATCATATATAATATATATTTCATAAAAGTCTGTCAATCCCCACATCTATCCATATATCTCTCTATTCCAATGGATTTATCAAAAGGATTGAAATATGGATAAATTGATAAATAAATATGATACAATAATAAATACAGTAGAAAAGATAGAGAGATATGGAATATATGATCTATCTATCCTCAGATATATCTATTTATCATATCCATTCTATCCATACATCAATCTATTCTCTAAGTACATCAGGATAGATAGATGATATGATGGATATAATAAATACATTAAAATAGATGGGTGGATATGAGGATAGACTGTTGGGTGGACACATATCATGTAAGTGATAAATGTGATGGATGTGTATATATTATGTTAGAATAGATAACTACATTAGAATAGAGAGATATATGGTATATGTGAGGGTAGATTGATGGATCACTATGATTTATATGATATATACATTAGATATTGCTGGATATGAGGATAGACTGATAGGTTGATAGCTCTGATAGATATTATATATATTGTATATGACAGACATAGATGGGGTGTATGGATACTGGAAATAGCAATGATATAGACAGTATATATGTCTGATATGACAGATGGATTTGATATTTAGGGATGGATATGAAGATGACAGACATGGATGGGGTATATACGTATATGATAGACAGATGGGGTATATGGATACTGTAGATAGCTATAACATATATGTTAGATACAATGGATAAATATGACAAGTATTATATATACATTAGATACGGATGGATAAGAGGATAGATTAATAGCTATGATAGATATGACAGACATGGGGTGTAGGTATACTGTAGATAGCTATATAAATTTGTTAGATATGATGGCTGGATATGATAAATATTATAAATACATTAGATACGGATATATATGAGGATAGATTAATAGATATAATAGACATACGTGGGGTATTTGGATACTGTAGATAGAATTTACAATAGATAAATCCTGTAGGCAGATTCTGTAGGCGGATAGATACTTCCTCCCAGTATAATTTTGGCTCTGTTAAGCCCCTCTCATGTTTCTTTATAGATCTCGAGCGACGCAATCATTAAAAAAAAAATCTGATTCCCTGCCAAGTCTAAGCTGCAGCAACTTGATAATGGAATCCTGTGCTGCTCTGGTGTTAGCAAGGAGGCCGTTTGGCAGAACAGTGAAACGTGCGTAGATTGTAAGCGCTCATGGACGCCGCCTGCTCTTCTGTACACGGTTGGGTCTGGGGTTTCCCCTCAGCCCTCTGTTCTTCTTTACTTGTCTTCTTCCTCCTCTCTGTTCCTTTTCAGAAAGAACAACATTTTACTTTGTGTGGCCCATCTGTCCCTCTGTTTTTCTTCCTTTTAAAAGCCGGCGTTGTCTGTAGAGTGTGGCTTATGTAGTTGACATATGGCCTTAATTTGGGGAATACTAAACATGCATTTAAAGAGAACCTGTCGCCAACCCCCCAAAAAAAAGTTGGTAAAAGGAAAAAGAAATGAATCCCTTTTTTTTTCCTTTCCATAATTTATTTTTTTGTTTTTTATTGTACCTTTGACATGCTAGAATGCTTGACACTTTTTGCATATCATAGCCCTTTCCTCTTCTAGGTATTTTTATTACTGTTAGTGCTAGCCAGGCTCCTTCTCACCTCCCTACATATTTCTTTTTGTATCTGCTTGTGAAGAGGAATATTATGCTTAGGGCATAATATTCTTGATCACCTTTTCCTTGCTCCACCACCATTTAGACACCAGTATTAAACAACAGATTAAGATAAAATATTAAAAATACTAAAAATTATCCATTGTCCTCTATATTCCCCCTTCTCTCTTTAGCCAATCACTGACCCTCCACAGATTAAAGGCGTTCTGTGATTGGACAAGCAAAGGAGGTGCCTTATTGTAGGAGAGCCACTGTTCTTGTCAGAAAACCCAGGTATGGTCTGTCCTTGGCACAGTCGGTAGCCCAGGAACGGTGTGTCCTTGGCACAGTTGGTAGCCCAGGAATGGTCTGTCCTTGGCACAATCAGGAAGCCCAGAATTGGTCTGTCCTTGGCACAGTCAGGTAGCCCAGGGATGGTCTGTCCTTGGCACAGTCAGGTAGCCCAGGGATGGTCTGTCCTTGGCACAGTCAGGTAGCCCAGGGATGGTCTGTCCTTGGCACAGTCAGGAAGCCCAGGGATGGTCAGTCCTTGGCACAGTCGGTAGCCCAGGAATGGTGTGTCCTTGGCACAGTAAGGTAGCCCAGGGATGGTCTGTCCTTGGCACAGTCAGGTAGCCCAGGATTGGTCTGTCCTTGGCACAGTCAGGAAACCAATGAAGGCAATTAGGTTTATTGGGAAAATAAATGATAATTGTTCAATGCATGGCGCTTAGCAAACAAAATCATTTCCAGGTTTACATCTACTTTAAAATGTGTAATTGCAACACATCAGCTGCACAGATCTGAAATTTGCAGTGTGTGCAAATTCAAATAATGACCTCCCTACTGCTAACAAAAAAAAATGTGAATTTGTATAGGTGCTATTTTATCTTAGAATGTCTTCCGTACATTGTGCTGATTCTCATTTTTGTCTGTGCAGAAAATATTTAAGCCTAATACGTTTTTTTTTTTTTTCATCTTGAAAATTGATGTCTTTGACTTTGACCTTTTCCTTGTAAAGATCATGAAGGCTGCTTTGTTATGATCTGTCTGTTCCGGAGTTAATTTGCAAGCGCAGAGCCTTTGTAGCCCACGGTCCACTAGGCTGCGTTAATCTGATACCCTCACGGGGAGAAATGGCTGGTTTGTGGCTGAATCTCATTAAGGTGCAGGCTGGCTGCATTGTGTACTTTCTCCTACTGTTCAGGTGCAGCCCTGGGCTATGGAATCTATTCTGGGCGCCATGAGTACCCTGAGGAAACTGACACCGAATATTACACAGGATAATGCAATAATATGTTGATGAAAATGCCTGTCGAGTAGACTGAGCTTAAAAAGGGAAGGGAAAAATATTATTTTTAAACTGATCAGCCACAACTTTAAAATCACTTGCCTTATATTCAGGGTTGCTGTCTGGATGGTAAAAATTGGCAATATTACTTACCGGAAAAGGTGACGACTCTTTTTGTAATGTGTTGGTCCCCCGTGAGCCACCGAACAGCTTTGACCCATCAAAACATGAACTCCATAAGGTCTCATTTGGTGTCTTGTGGTATCAGCAACAAAATGTTAGCAGCAGATCTTTTAAATCACTGTTTTCGCCAGCCTGTCTGCTTTCCATAGTGCATCTTTCCAAGAGAAAACGGTCATCTTCCATTGATCAATTTTTCAGTTCTTATTCTCACTTGTCTATTGTAGGAGATTTTATATATGGATGGGGCTCATCATGGGCACTCCTGACAGGTTTGTGGCTATGCAACTCTATGCCCAGCAAGCTGGTGTGCACTTTGTCTTCTGACATTATCTCATTTACTGTTATTCAGCAATTTGTTTCTTGCAGCTGTTATGTGAGAGTGAACCAGACATGTTCTGGTTCACCCACCCACGTATCTATGCGCCTTGGCTCATTGTAGACCAATTTTGGCAGGCACTATTCACTGCATAGCGGGAACACCCCACACCTGCCTTGTTGGAGATGCTTTTGCCCCGTTGTCTAGCCAAAACAACTTGGTCCTTACCAAAATCACCCATACACGTTCCTATTTTCCTGCTTCCAGCACATCTCCTTTTAAGAACTGCTTTCTAATATTTCGCAGTCCATAACAGAAGTAAGATAATCAATGTTATTCACATCACTTGTCAGTGGTTTTGGTTTCCTTGAAGAAAACCATTGGCAGTTGTACAAAGACTTCATCTACTTACCTTTTGTGGTTAATTTCTTGAACAGCCAATGCTTTGTTCCTGTCCTAGTGCTTCTGATCTTTCTTTCCAGATATTTGCTGCCTGCATGCACAGCAGCAATGACTGCATGGTATTTTATAGGGCATATTTCCCCAATGGTGACAACATAAAGTCTCTGTGTAAAGTCATCCATTGAAAGCCAGATGGACAGGTTGTCAAGAATACTGGGAAATGGCAGAACCACCTACTGTTCTTTAGAGGAAAGCTGCAGATCAAAAAGTATGGAAAATGATATTAACGTATCGAAGCTTATATGAGGTTTTTGTGATTGTGGGCTTATTAATGCTACAGAACGACCTCATAGTATGTATAAAATGGTTCAGGCTCCAGCTGTCTGTGGAATAAGCATTTGGTACACTGTTGATCTATAATCAGCTCTCTTGTTTTATACTGTATATTGTTTTATTACCTTCTAGTGCATCGCAGCCTTATAAAACATCAATATCTCCTGTCCGCTCATTATACAGTGGCCGGCTGTGTATTGCTTTTTTATCGATCGGCTTTGCTGTAATGATTCCAGCAGGTAGAGAAGGCCAAGGCGGCAGGGGCTCTGCTAGCGCTGCTTGTAACAGCATTTTGTTTGGAAGCTTCTGTGGGTCAGACCTGCCGATAACTGCTGTAATTCTCTCGTGTTTAAATTGCATGGAAAAGTCTGCCAAGGCACTGATGGGAAGTAAACATTTTACAGGTACAAAACAAAGACCACACGATTTATCCACGGAGCACTACACAACGATGGTGTTACCCAACCTTATGCTCTGTCCTTCTATTTACATCTTTTTTTTTTTTTTTTTTATATGGTTGATGAATATTAAACCCACAACTGTCCCTCTTTATAGAGATAATGGCATATATGGGCCACATTGCAGCTCCATTGATCTATAGTGTAGCTTGTCACAGCTGACGTTCAATAAAAGAATTTTACATCTATATTACCCTGCTCCTGTTTTTTCCTGGAAAATCGTTAACGCACAGCTGTTCAGCACAATAAAGACTTCAGCCAATATGATCGAGGTGTATTGTGGCCATCTGTGAGCCCAAACCCGATTTAAAGGATGACTCTGAGTACAGAATGCAGCAATTAACAAGCAGCTTGAGTAGCTCTGCCTGCAGATTAACATCTTATGATTTATCAACATCCTACCTATACATGTCTTTGCAGCATCCTCCCCATAAGACTGTGGTTCCATCCAGGAGCAACCCTTCTTCTATCCACTGACAATCAGAACTCTATTCCTGGCATTTACAATGGTCAATTTGTGCATGATCAGGTATGAAATCTGAATGAGTATTGATCAGAACTACATGTGTGAGAATACAGCTGGGAACGCTCACTGACAACCACTATCCAATTGGAATTGATTCCTATGTCCTATGGTACACCATGACAGGGCTGGTTATATTCATTGTCTGTTGTTCAGGAATACAAGGAAAGGTGCTCCTAATGTCCAATGGCTGTGCCGTATTCCAATGACTCCCAACAATTGCCAATTACAATACAAAACCATGCGATCATCAACATCACTCTGTCCTCGTCTTCAACCTATGTTGTCACCCTATCATGTATAAAAACTACAAGTGGTTGTTTCAAGTCACATGAAGCAGACAATGCCCTTCATCATCAAGGAACCCGCCCTAAGAAATGCTATGCAGCCATCTTTGAAGTTCATTTAGAAGGGATGTCTGCGCGGAGAAACAAAGAATAAAAATATGGTAAAACAAATAAAACCCAAAAGTATTTCTTGGCCCCTGCTTCCTATATATCTGCAATATGCGTCTCAATACCAAAACGGGCCCAACTTGTGCACCAGCCGTCTGTCACTTGAATTGTTGAAATGCTTCATATTATTTCCATTCCTCTGAAAAGGAGATTCATTTTAAACCCAGAAGAGCCTATTCTATGCTCAGCAGCTTGTGCTCTTATGTTAAATCCCTTCTCAATGCTGTCAACGTTTGGTAACCGACATCTCCAATAGCAGGCAATGGGCTGAATAGGAGCAAATTAAATAGTTGAGTGTTATTTTAAGTGTGCGTTGCCGGCCTTGGCTGTAAGAACACCAATGACTTTGTCAATGGGTTTAATTGCAATTTTCTGTAATGTAGTTGTACACAAATTGCTTGCAAACCCCTATCTCTACTGTGAAGATAAAGGCATTGGATACTTTATATCTTCATATGTCCAAACATTTCCAAACCAATTTTACTAAATTCTGTAAATGAAAAATGCTAGAACCACCCTTTCTTTTAATGGCAGTTGGGATCTTCTGTCATTAAAGAGCAGAGTGTTGTCTATTGTGCACTGCCTTGTTCAGCAGCGGTCACATAATATATGTATATAGGAAACATCATGAGGCTACAAGAATAGGAGACCTCAAAAGAAGGCTAAGGGCTATCAAGCCATTAGCTTTCGAAAAGGTGAGGTGGCCTTAGGTGCTACTTTTTAGTAGTGGATCTTTGGGCCAAGGTTGTTGGGCAACCTTGAATAAAACAAAAGACTATGAATACCTACCAGTCCTGGCATTAGTTGGAAATTGAAAAGTCTTTGATACCTTTGGGTGTCAGGTGTGCCTTCATACCCTCTAGCACAGTAGAAATATTCCGGTCATGGCAAGCCAAGTTTAAACTTTAGAAATACTGCTGAAGCCATTGAAGAACAGTGTTCAACTATCAACTATGTGAAGAGGAACTATGAACCCACTGACATCCCTAGGCACCCAGTCAAGTGATTACACAGAATGAATTGCAGTGGCATTGTGGTGTAAATTATATAGGTGCTCCTTTCAGATGAACAATAGGTAATCATTTGGAGAACTTCAGCTTCATGATCAGTGGTCAGTAGGTTCCATCCCACCAATTAAATGGATGCAAGTTTGACATTTTCTACATTAGGTGGTCACTTTTGCAAAACTTTGGTCACTTGTAGGCTTATTAGGAAAACCAGAGAAGACCACAATGGTTTCCAAGTTCAATAACCCATATTAGTTTGTTTTCTTGTGGTCGGACCATCCAAGAGATGCTTCTAATTGGTTGATTTTGGTTGCTGACACTTTACACATTGTTGTTGCTCTTTGCCCTGCTTCAAGTGAGCCTAAAAAGGAGCATTGTCTTTACTGTATTCCTCACCGTGGAAACCGAGCAGGTCAGCGCCTTCCTCTCTCTCCACCCCTCTCACCCATTGGTTGCCGAGGCGTCATATTTCGGAGTCTAGGTCATCTGCAACCGACTCCACTGTACTATGGCTGCACCAGTGTGATAAACAAGGAGAAATTCTTTCTCGGATTAAAGGATTAAGATCTGAAAGGTGATTCAAACTCTTCCCCAAGCCGAGAAACATAAATAAGAGCCAGAAATCCTTCATATTCTTGTTTTGCTCAACTCATTGTCCCCTTTAATTAATGAGAGTGATGGGGAGATTTTCCAGGGGATTAGATGCTGCTCATTAGCTTGTCCTGATCGTGTAACAAGTACGGACATTATTAAAAGGCCGATCAGCATACTGTATTTATCATTCTCTACATGACGCTGATGGGTCACCATTTTGTCTCACAAACTGCGCTAAGCAAATCAACCAACGATAATGAGAACTCTGCGGATGAGTGAAGGAAGAAAAGGGGTCTTGTAAATGATTAACGTCTAAAGCTTCAGTCTTAGTAGTGTATGGGTTCAGCAATGGAGCCACTTGTACAATGTTAGAATGTTTTTAAAGGATCAGTCCACCAACAACATATAGGTTAGTTTTTGGTAGACGCTGGATATTTAAACCCACAGATCCATAAATCACCACCCCCACTTCCTCCTGTCGGACTTCACTCCAGGACTTCCACCATTCCTGCTGGATTCATTGGTTTGTTTTATATCCTGGGGAATGCAACAGGAGGAGCGAAGACACCCAAAGGTGTGAAAGGTCACCCAAAACTTCCTGATTATCAGCAACTGAGGTTGGGAATAAGGGCAGGGAGCCCTCGCAGCTCAAATATTCAAGACATAGGAATCCAGGACCTGACTCCAACTGGTTCCACCATTAAAGAGAACTATATAACACTTCATCTACCCTGCAAATTGGATAGGAGATTAAAATATAAGTTTTTGGAGGACAATAGAATTATTAGGTGATTCTGCTATGAAGGTTGCTGTTTCGGCACTTGTTATAGGGTGACAACCATTTGTTTCTATGTCCCATGCGCCTGTGGTGTCATCTTATTACACAAGCTTACAGTGGAGACCACAAACGTTCATTTCAATACACATTACACAGGCATGGTCTATTGTTGAGCGATAAGAAAACTGCCCTCCAGCTACTGCCTGGAGGGTATGTAGACAGAAAGTGACTCGGAGAGATCAACAGCCCTAAGATTCACAATCAAAGAAAATAAGAAAATTGTTAATACAATGAAATTAAGGGACCTTTATCATACAATTACTGTTTCTTAATCAGTCACTGTCAATTAAAACACATCCAGAATATTCACCTTCTGTAGAAGTTTGATGAATGTCAAATTCATTGCTTTAGAGGAGTGACCCTGGATCCTATTGAATTAGGGTTTCCATTTACTTGTCAATTAACGGCCAGTGTATTTCTAAAGATATCCTGATGATTCTGAAATTTATACATGAATGTTGAGTGACCATTTAAACTATTGGAACCTTGACCACCGGTGACAACACATTTGTGTGTTTACTGCAGAGGAATATTTATTAGACTCTTTACCAAGAACGTGTAGAGCCTTGCAAACCATCATCTAGTTACTAAAAAAAGAAAGGCACGTCTGCCTGCTGAAACTTGTCATTTAAAGAGAAATCGGAGGGATGCTTAGCATAAGCGTCCCTGCCTTATATAGTAAGCGGAGATGTGCGTATTGTGTATCCCATTGTACGCACATCACTTTCCCTGGCAGTGTATCCACACTCTGCATTAATCATTTAGTGTTTAGCCAGCGACCTGACTTGTGTGCAGGCCGGCCCCTCTACAAAGTAGATTACTTTCCTGAAACAAGCTAGGCCTATTGATTTACACTTCCCTTATCGACAGTTCCCCAGTAGCAATGAAAATAGCTGTGATAGCCCAATACAAACAACGGATCGCAGCACCATTTCCCGCTCTGACGGATCATGAGCCCTGCAACTAGGGTGGCTTTGTTGCTTATTTAAGCAGGTTTTATGGGATCAAAAGGAGTTTTTAATGGTATAATCTGTATACCAGCTTAGTGTTTTTAAAGTGTAAGGTGTCAAAACATCAAAATGTCTCTGCCAAGCTGCAGACTCCAACTTGGCATTTTACACAGTGCCACTCGTGGTAGCGTAGTTCTTGATGTCGCCTGGTATGTTGGTTATGCAATGTGCAAAAATCTTTTTTTTTTTTTTTTGGAGATGGCACCCTGCAACACCAGTTATCTAGTGTCCAGTTTCTTGACTTTTTAATACCAACTCTGACCATTAGCATCTTCCTTTAAAGAAGAGATGAATTGTCCTTTTCCAAAGAACTGTTGTCCTACCACCAGTAGGTGTGTTCCCCATAGCGGTAGTGCATTGTTTTTTAACCAGGGTTCCTCCACCGTTCCATGACCGATAAGCAGTTTGTGCTTCTCAGGTCAGTTTAGGTGACACCAATGATCTGTTTGGCTATCTGTAAGGTTCTTCCCAATGACCACCATGTTAATGTACTGTGAGCTGTGTATAAAGTAATTATAGCAGGGGTTCCCTGAAGACCTGAAAATTATTTCAAAGGTTCCCTTATGTTAAAAACTCTCATTTAATGGGTGCTATGATCATGTGCTTCACTGATGAACAAGAAAAAAAGTGCTCTACATTTCAGAGAAATGGATTGCACTGGCAAGATGTGTTTATGATTCCATTAAGAATGAACCCAGTGCACCAACGCATGTCATGTGCTTTGGGTCAACACACGTTTCCTCACTCTGCTAGTGGTTGCAAACGTCTAGCAAAGTAATTTACAAATGGGCCTGGACTCAAGAAAACTTACCCTTCAGAGAATCACAAGTCATATGTAAATGATATAACAGCTGGCTTTTTGCAGCTGCTCAGGTTCATGTTATCATCCACAACACAGTTCTGAGTGGCTTCAAGGACGACACCATGTTAGCGAAGGTGATGGTATCAATTTCTGTTCCTAGACTCCACATTCTCATAATACTATCTGTGTAAACCAGTAAGCAGAAGCAAATTTTATTGGTTTATAGTTTCCTATGGAAATGCAGTAGTCCAGAGGTCAGCAAATTCCAGCCTTTAGACCAGATACGGCCTAGCCGGTAGTTTGTTCCAGCCTAATGCCCCCTGGCCGATATGGCCTAATCCCGGCGGCAACCCATGGTGGCGCCAAAGCTCTGGAGCCGCATGCGGCTCTTGAAACTCCGTGTTGTGGCTCCCTTTATATTTACTGCGGCCTTCGTTAACACTTCCGCCACCAGGGTAAATAGGGAACATTCCCTCTTCTCCATATGCATTGTGGAGCAGAGGGATTCCCCTTCAGGGGGCGTTCCTGGTGGGAAGGGGGAACCATTAGGGCGGGACTCGAAAGAGAGTCCGGCCTAGTGTGCTCCTGCCTACCCTTGAAATGGCCTAGTGGCCCAAAAAATTGCTGACCTCTGCAGTAGTCGGTCAGGCATGTCTACCAAACTCTTTTGATCGTAGGGTACCAGCCATATGTGAATGAATCAAGAACTGCCTGCTGATGGTGCCTTCTTATACTTATTGCTGTCACATTAAAATTCTAATGAATCCACATATACCACCACCAAGGTTTCAATTTTAAGGTATAGGTTCAACTAAAAAAAATTTTGGTAGTAAAACTATAGATATTTAGTGGTAGCAATGAGTGACTATATTTGTTCCCATTCAATATACAGTACATTCCTTTGTTTTCCAACCGGTAGTAGTTCTTTCCAGTGTTCAGCAAAGTCAGAGGTGGTAGCCAGATAGAAACTAAAGGAAACCTTCCTGGTCTAAATCCCTAAACAGCTTCCAGAGACGGAATCTTGGATTATTTGGATTGGTTCCTTCATTTGATAGCCAGGAAGGGAAGTCCCTTAGCACTACAACACCCCCTCACCTCCCTAAATATAAATAAAGGTTTTGTGACCATGCATTGGGCTCTGTGTTTTCCATATCAAAGATTAATGAAATACAAACCCAGCTCCCCCATAATCTGTAATTGAAAGTTTCGTTGAGTTGTCAAAACAAAACGCTAATGTTGTAAAGACAGATAAATACTGTAAACGTGTCCCGGCAAAGCTGGCTTAACAAAGCTATTATTCATGTACAGTAATTTGTGTAAGAGGGGATTTTCCAAACCGCACTGGTAAAGGGCAATTCTACCCGGTACAGAGCAGTTTTTAGATGTGTCAGGAAATGATTTTTATATTGTGGCGTGTTATCTTCGAGATAAGGAGGTGCTTTAGCAGGTACTGGGCTTTGAACAGCAAATGTGACGTTACTGAAAGACACAAAAGAGATTTTCACATGTGTCTATATATAAAATAAAGAAAAGGTCAGTTTGGTATTCAGTGGAAAATGTATTTTTAAAGCCCAGTTGAACGTTCAGTTTAATTCGGTCAAGTTTCAGATTCATCAAAATTAAAAGTCATAAGCCCCTTACAGATGTTAGATTTCTTATGCTGGAAATGATCTTTAACAATCATTTTCAGTGACAGATGAACGAACGGCCGTTGTACGTGCAGTGCCAACCTGTTCTATGGACAGCAGCCATTCTCAATCCCCCATTGTGGATTGATGAGTGACATCAGCGGACTGCTTTGCATATGTCTGATTTTCATCCAAGACGAGCACGACCATGACAGTCATCCGATATGTGTATGTAGCTTTATAGTTCTTTTTTGTAGCGTGCAAGGAATCACACCTATAGCTATGCAATTCCAACTATGTCCGCAGGGGGCGTATCGGACCTCTGTAAAGATATCACAGCTTGCAAGACCAGTTGCACTTATAATTACTTGGTGTCTGTCTCCTTCCAAAATCTCCCTGCCAAGCAAAAATCAGGTTGCAATTGAACAAATCGCCAATGCCAGCCAATCTTCAATTGGTAGTATAGTGCTGCCATTATACCATGTTTTCAGCTACTGGATCAGTAGGGGCAGACAAAGCTTGCATAAAGGTAAAAAAAAACTATGTCGACGAGTCGACGTCAGCAGTCCATTGATGCTCATCTGTTCACCAAGTTGGCTGGTTAAAAAGGCTGCAGTAGTAAAAAAACGCTGTTGCCCTCCTAGCAATAAAAAGTCATATGTAGTTTAAGCATGAGTGAAATTTTAATTAACGTGCTATCATTGGGTTTCAAGCAATTACAGTAGCTTAAATATAAAATAACACACCATTAAGGAATTTTGAACCAATTTGGTTAATTTGGATTAAATAATGGTAACTGTATACAGTCTGCATGCTCTGAACATATGTTTGCATTTCCCTTTAAATCTGGAGAAGGCCGCTAAATATTTTCACATTGATTTCACCTTGCAGGCCTGTCATCAGGATGTCGACAAATACAACCAGATTGGTTTATCTATTAACTGTTATGAACTGTGAGCGGTGGAGATAAGGGGCCAGCAGCTTTGATGAGATATCAACACTTACAAACCACAAAACAAACAGACGTTGTCAGCCGCGAATCTCCGTGGCTGCAGCCACATGCACGGCCAAGATAGATGATTACTTGGAGTTAAGGATCCCTCGCCTGGTGTCATGAAATCCTTATTCGGGCTCACTTATCTCTCTTCCTCCATTCACTCCTATGCTGAGCTCCACTGGCGCCTGAAATGAAATATGTAAATGTTTGGATGTATTGTAGAGCTTCAGGCAAATGGAGACACCTCTGTGAAGTCTCTCACATATATACATCTTATATATATGCTATTGAAGGAACTGTAGGTGCTGTTTTCCTTCTTCTGTACGTGGGGTCGTTGGCTAATCTGAAAATACTAGTTGATAGTCATCCTTGTCCAATGGTTTCTGTGCTAACCTAGAACAACTAGGGCAGTTAGGAGTTCTCAATTTAGCGTCATTGACTCATGGCCCCAGGTCAGGTCTATATAGATGGTGTGGACAAAAAGTGGAAAAATCTCTGCCATATATGCACAGTTCCCATTTTTATGTGCACGGGCAGCTTTGGTTGCCAGGAAAACCTGGTAATCCTAGCAGTCCTAGCGTGTGCCGGCGATGAATGCACATTATCCAGACACGGCCAATCTGGATGGCCAAAGATCGAAAGTAGAAGGAACAAGAGAAGGAAGATGCTGGCACTCTAGAATGGTACTAACATTTAATCATAGGATCTTTACCAAAAGTTAGGTAGATGAGACTAGTCACCAAACCACTGGTCTCTCGCTGAGACCATGTGGACTCAATAGCTTCCTATTTATATTAATATGAATGGCAATGCAAATATTCTGTATGTTGCATTGGAAGAAAAAGGGTCCTGTGTTTTTGTTTTGTTTTTTTCACCCCCGGTGGTGCATTGGCAAGTCATTCTTAATGAATGGACTGCTTTCATGTAGCATATATTAATGCTTAAGTGTCAGCTTCCTTTTTTGCTTGCCTATTGCCAAGATGAAGTATAGGAACAAATCAACCATCACAATTCAGTTTACTGATGCCAAGTCATAAAACGATGCACTGCAGATTCTTTAGGTTCATGCACTTTGCAGTTTGGCTCAGTCAATAAACCTAATTGTTCCAAAAACAAATCTTGCTTATCAAGAACATGTTCCATTGACATCACCGGTGCCGTGACAAATCCTTTTCTACCTGCTTTTCCTACAGCTACTGGCAGCATCATTATTTCTATATTTTTTTTTTTTTTTTTAACTAACTTGCAGATTGAGTTTCTTCCCGTCTTTTTAAATTGCCTGTATGCAGAGACTGTGCAGTAATTAACCCCCAGAAGCCATCAATGATGCACCATTTTTTAACTTTTACCATGATTGGAATATGAAAATGAAGGGCCTCAATGGTGCAGATGTTTTAAAATCACAGCAGACAGCAATTAGTGACATGAGAAGCAGCTGCTTATCTCTCTAGATAAAGCTTCTTAATAGGGAATTACTCTTGCTGAGCTATTACACAGATGGATCTGCAAATGATTTAAAGAGGGGAGGTGCGGCTTTCATTTGTGCTTTTTTTTCCTTCTATACATTTTCTTTCTTTATTAGCTTTTTTTTCACTGCTTTAAAACCTTTACAAAAATACCTTTTGGATATTTGCATATACAGATTCGTTTTAATTATGCTGGTAAGCCTTGCATTTTTAAGAAGGCCTTTCATTTATGGACCTCAAACCCCCAACTCTAGGCCAAAATAAACACTGTTCTCACCCCTCCCTTTCCTCTACTCTAATACATTTTGCACTTTTTTTGCTTCCATTTTGAAGAAAGATGGACTTGACAAGGCCCAGTTCTCCGGTCACACATCAGTGCCATTTTCAGGTGCGGTGGATAGCTTTTCCGAGGCTCCAAATGTGTCCTTTGTCACCATTGCGGACTCTTCTGGATACTGAGGGGACACTGGATGGCCAATAGGGAGTGTCCACTGGGAAGGCAAGAGGTGATAAGAGGAGCCCCGATATCGGCATTCCCTTCAGTTCTTGTCCTGCAGACACAACAGGACAATGGAGAAAAATTCTCTAATTATTCTTCTAACAGGTGTCCTCCTCAGTTACTTTTTACCACTGTTTGGATAGCATCTCAAAATTCTGTACTTTCCCTCCTGTTGTCAGTTGAAAGAGTAGATCTTTATTGCAGACCTATTTTTTTCACTCCTCCCCACTCTAAAACAATGAAAAACAATTCAGATACCCTTTGACCAACTTTTCTGCTACCTTAGGCTATGTCAGGATCACTTTAAACTAATCACCTTCGAGCGTATTGGAGGAAACAAATTAAAAGACTATAGTTCCTCTTTTTAAGTCGGCTTTTCTGCTGCATTCATAAATCTTTAACCCCGATGCGCTTCCTGACTTCATAACTGGAGCAAATTAACTGATCCTCAAATGCCTTGTACGTTTTATGAGCGCAAAATATGAGAAGGTATTAAAAAATCTGTGTTAGAGTCTCCCTTAGAGATTAATGGTCGCAGCATATAATAGGTTAAATCAGTGTGATTAATACTCGTCCTCCTTAATTAGACAGCCATAATTACTTTTTCAAGAGCGCCAATAAATCCCTAAACTGTGTAAGAACTGGAAGAACCTGGATGTCTCGAGTGACATGTAACGTGTGCAGGCAACCCACGTCCTGCAAGGATTTTATTTCTCATAGGGAATGCTTTTTTTTTTTTAAATTAAAGTTAATGGTGAAATAAAAAGCATGGTTATGAGTTGGATTCTTCAGAAGAAATACATCTTCCACTACAAGGACATAGTTCGTAATGTATTTATCTGGCATCCAGAGTTTTGGGCTATTATATATAGCTTTTTTTTTTTTCTTGTAGTCCTCACAATTGTGCTGGGGATTTAAAGGAGGCTACTGGTTATCAAAACAATTATGGGTTTCATTTTTTTTACTGGTGCATTATATGTGAGATAATCTCCAATATCCACTCATAACATATTGTAGTAGTTTGTATAGAAGAACTGAATTGTAGAAAACCACCAAGATTTTGCAACTACCTCCTATGCCAACTCTTCCATTCCTCAGCCAATTACTCTGAGTGGTTTTCTTTTTTAACAAAACCATAGTTTTTTGAATTGGAAGACATCTGTCTGCACCATTTTACATAGGTACCCACCACCATTCCTTATGATATACAGCACAGGTGCGGCTAACACTTCCTATTTTAGGTGAAGAGTTACAAATTATCCATGTGTCTCAGGAATTTTTTAACAAGTTGGAAAGTCTCTCAGAATATTAGTTCTTTTGATAATTATTGCCATCTAAAGTAAAGGCAATAGGATTGCAATGTTTAGAAGTTCTCCTCTGTTTCAAAATGGCAGCTGCTTTACCTGTAGTTAATAAATGTAAATTGCTTAGACTTAAAATGTAAATTTCTGCTATTTTACACAAATGTAATGTTATTTGAGTAAATATGGTGTTTTGAGATAATCATCATTTTCTATTTTTGTTTTAGGTGCATGAAAAACTACAGAAGCATTCTGGACTGCATTTTGACTCTGGAGTCCCTCCAGACATCACCAGTGACACCTTAAAACCAAAGCACCAGCAGAAAAGTAACCAGCATCATCTTGACTGGTTACCGAACTCAGACCCTGGAGCCTCAGCGCAGAGCAGCTTCCTGGATGCTGAAACTGGCAAGGAGGCACCTAATGCCACCAAGAGTCCCAGGCCAGAAATGGCTTCTCCATTTCTCAAGTCTCAGTCAAAGAAAACGAATGTGGGAAGTCCTTGGAGCCAGCTTTCAAATGCAAAGGATAATTCAGCTTCCAGTGCCATTACATCACCAAGCAACAACAGCATTTTATCGGTAGCTAACAATTCCGAGTCAAGTAATGGTCTTACAACAGATGACCAAAAAGGTGGGGACTCACAGGAGCAGCCTTTGTGTACTGCAAAAAAGAAAGGTGGCAAAAAGGAGCTGAGTCAGGCTGTACAGGTAGGAGAACAAGAACGAGGGAAAAACAATACAAAAGTAAGTGACCATAAAAGTCATGAAACTGTGGACAGTAAAAAGGATACTGATGGTTCTGCTGCTACACAACAACGGCAAGATACAACTTCTTCGAAAGCAGATGAGAATGATTCAAGCCATGTGAGGATATCTCTTCCTATAAAATCTACACCAGTAGATCCACCCATAAATAGAAGGAAGAAAAAACAGTCAATTAAATCAGCCCTGGACAAAAATCTGCCAGATGAGGACCAACATCCTGGGAGACCTTTAGTTAATGAAGTAAGCAATCACACAATTTCTCAACCCCAACTAGCCAAGAAGGATAACAGAGTGGTTAAACAGGGTAAACTTATGAGTAATGAATTGACATCAAAGTTGCCAGATATGAATGGAAGTGTGGGAAAAACGTTTGTTAATGGCATGACCCGTCTGCAAAAGTCAGCTGCTTCTCCTCCTGTCTCAAAAGCCATTTCCGAGAGCTCAAGATCGAAAGTGCCAGATTTACAGCATCCCAAATTTGCTGCCAAGAAAAGATGGGCATGTGGAAAACCTAAAATAAATGCTCCTCATGAAAATTCAGTTTTGCATCCAGAAAAAATTTTGGTAGATCCACCCTCTGCTTACCCAATAACTCCCTCTAGCCCACTTTATACAAATACAGATAGCCTTACAGTAATTACACCAGTGAAGAAAAAAAGGGGTAGACCAAAGAAACAGCCTTTGCTTACTGTTGAGACGATCCACGAAGGAACGTCTACAAGTCCAATAAGTCCTATTAATAGAGAGTTCCCTGGAATCAAGAAAAGAAAGGGGAGGCATTCCCTTTCTGAGCTGGTCCAAATGCCACCTGTATCTGAAAAGAACATTGGAGAGTTAGATTTTCACAAAAAGGTTGGAAAGCTTGGAATGTTAGATAAGAAAACCATAAGAACAATTAACAAGATGAAAACACTGAAAAGAAAAAATATCCTAAACCAAATTCTGTCTTGCTCAAGCAGCATTGCCTTGAAATCTAAATCTCAGCCACAGTCCAATGCAATAGCAACCGTAACCACAACCCTTGACGCTAGGTTAGGCAAGCAGATTAATGTCAGTAAGAGAGGAACAATCTACATTGGAAAGAAAAGGGGAAGAAAGCCAAGAGCAGAGCAGGTTTCCCAGCAAAATGAACACAGAACAGCCATTAAACCAACCAGGCCTGTTTCTAGCCAGCCCGAAATCCCAACAGTGCCTTCTAACTTGCAGTCATTTGTGGCATCTTCACCAGCAGCTATTCACAGTTTTGCAACCCAGCTAGTAGGTTCTAATGGCAACCTTAGTCCTGCCAGCACTGATACGATATTTTCAGATTTAAAAACAATGCCAAATCTACAGCCAATCAGTGCTCTTCCAACAAAAACACAGAAAGGAATTCATGGCAGCTCTTGGAAGTTGTCTCCACCAAGGTTATTGGCTCACTCCCCTTCTCACCTATGTGAAATAGGCTCCTTAAAGGAAGTCACACTGTCACCGGTGAGTGAGTCTCACAGTGAGGAAACCATCCCAAGTGACAGCGGGATTGGCACAGACAACAATAGCACTTCTGACCAAGCCGAGAAGAGCTCAGAATCCCGTAGAAGGTACTCCTTTGATTTTTGTACCCTGGATAACCCAGAGGTTATCCCGTCTGAAACCAGCACAAAGGGCAAACATGGCCACCGGCAGAAGCATCTCATTGTTGACAACTTTCTTGTCCATGAAAATGTTAAAAAGCCAAAGCACAAGAGAAAGCGGAAGGGTTTGCAGAACAGGGACAATTTGCAGTTTCTTGCAGACCTTGAAGACCTAGTTAACAAATTTCAAGTCTTCAGAATTTCCCACCGAAGTTACACCTTCTACCATGAAAATCCTTATCCCAGTATCTTCAGGATTAACTTTGATCACTATTACCCTGTGCCATATATTCAGTATGACCCCTTGCTCTACCTTCGCCGGACCTCTGACATGAAATCAAAGAAAAAGCGTGGTAGACCTGCCAAAACCAATGACACCATGACAAAGGTGCCTTTTTTGCAAGGGTTTGGATACCCTATTCCCAGTGGAAGTTACTATGCACCATATGGAATGCCTTACACATCAATGCCTATGATGAACCTTGGTTATTATGGTCAGTATCCAGCTCCTTTGTATCTGTCTCATACGCTAGGAGCAACTTCTCCGTTTATGAGGCCTACTGTTCCACCACCCCAGTTTCATCCGTCTTCTCATATGAAGATGTCTACAGTCGCCAAGCATAAGTCAAAACACGGCGTGCACCTTCAGTCACCAGTTAGTATGGGCTTAGGTGACATGGCTTCTAAAACAGGAACAGTTGGACTTTCAAGCAGTCGGCTCCACAAAAGGAAACACAAACATAAGCACAAGCATAAGGATGATCGCATCCTTGGGGGACACAGTGATTTTGGTGGGTTTTTTTCTGCCAAGTCCACAAGCTTTTCAGGTCATACTACAAATGACAAGCTCAGTCCTTCCAATAAAGATCTTTCCTCCGTTAACGAGAAAAGCAAACACAAAGAACGACAGAAGCACCAGCATTGTGAAACTGGACAAAGAGGTTCCAAATCCACTTTTGAGGTGGACACACTTTCGTCCTTATCACTTTCAGATGGTCAGCACTGGACTCAGTCAAAGGACAGAAATGACTTAAGCAATGAAGCTGTTGATAGCTGCTTAAAAAGGTACTCTGTTAATGACTGCAGTGGCCGAGTGGACTCTTCTGACCTGTTTGGGGAGATGAATTCATCCATTGACAGGAGAGATGGCGACCTGAATGGGAATAAAAGACGGACCTTTGAAGGTTTTGGATCCTACAGAGAAAAGGACCTTCAGTCGTTTCGAATGAACAGGAAGGACAGGAATGCTTTTGAATTATCTGGATCAAGTAAGACTTGTTTGTTATGAGTTATGAATTATTGATTTATATTGGGTACAATGATATTTTGGAAAAGCCATCCTTTATTTGAGGTAGAACACAATGATTTTGATAGACTGGTGGGGTAATCATGGTAAGAAAGAGAGAGTGTCTAATATTTCACCCCTTCAGGACTTGACTAAATATCTCACAGTTTTGTCATACTTTGGTAGTTTTTCCTTTTATATCACCATAATTTCCTCACGTTTGCTGAGGTATCCCCAGGGCAAGACATATAGATAAACAGCATTCCCAAACATTTTCCACTCTATTAAAAAATGAGATAAAGTTGTATGTACCGGGCTCTACTTTTTTACTCTATAATGGACTCCCAGGAGCTGGTATATCGTATTAGTCACGTCCTACCTCCAAATGTTTGGTTCTATAGTCATTCTTAGACAAGCAGAGTAATGGTTTTATTCCATTCCGTGCCACAATAGGGAGATTTTTCTGTCACTTCCTATTTGTACAGAAAGTATAAGGATATCTCTCCAGTAGGGACACTGAGAGACTGAAACAAAACCCTTTTGCTGTTAGGGAACAGTTGGCAACCACCGCCTTTGGTTTGTGTTGATGCAGAAAAATAGGTAATCTGTCTGCATCACAGAGACAGACATAGTAAAACAGAAGAAATCTATTATCTCCTTATGTCAGACCTAAACTAAAAAGGAAATTTGGTTGAAGTTGTGTTTAAAAAAAGTAAGCAGGCATTGCCCACATTTATTTTAAAACTTTCATTCAAGGCCAATTTCCAAAACATGTTTTTCTTTTTTTTTCTTATTCCTGTAGCAAGAAACAGCTTTTTATTAGGCTTGTAAAGTTGGAAGACCCATTTGCTGTAAGCTCAGCTTCTATTAACATAGGCACACCACCACAACTACGTCTCCCAAAAGCCCTTTCCCTACATACTCTGTAAGGACAGGTTCTTGGGAATCAAAGCGGCAACATTGCTTTACTGGAAAAAAATTAGTGTATGCAGTAAAAGAAAGGAGCAGGGGGGATAGTTCTGTAGTCCAGCAGGCTGGACAACACTGCTGGAGAATTGTGCAGTAAAGACACTAAAGCTGCGTACACACCTGCAATTTTTGTCGTTGGAAAGGATCTTTCACAATCCTTTCCAACGACAAGGGAGTGCACGATGCATGAACGGTGCTGAAAATACAGCACCGTTCATGCTCTATGGAGAAGGGAGGGGGAGAGCGACGGAGCGGCACCCTGCTGCGCGCTCTCCCCTTCCCTTTCATTAGGATCGGTTGTCGTCCATCGTCCGTGGATCCGGCAGGACGGTCTTTCGGACGATGGACGGCAACGACTGTACACACGGCAGATTTTCGCCCAATAATTGGCCGATGCCGATTATCGGGCGATAAAAATCTGACGTGTGTACGTAGCTTTAGCCTGATTTGTTAAAGCTCGCCAAGAATGGAGACGATAGACTGTCATGGGTAATACAACAAGCCTGGAATGGTTCTGGTCCAGGATTGAAATTGTTTACCATCTAAAAAAATTTTTATATAAAAAAAATCTATTCCAGGATTGATGGATCACCCAGCTTCTCCCATGATAGTCTCCAGATGATCTTCTCCGGTCTTGGAGAGATTTAATTAATCAGGTCCAATGTGTTGTGAGTTCACTAGATTTCTGGCCATTCAACAGGTGTGTATTTATTCTTGCAGCATTTTAACTAAAGGATCATGAAGAAATATTCATGTTATGGCAGAAATGTTTTTAATGTATGTATTTTTTACCCTGAGACAAAAGACAAAGAAAGATTGACTTTTCTAGATAACCCATTTGTAACTTAAAAAAAAATTAATTTCTCTGAAAATTTCAGCGCATAAAGCCTTAAGAAATTATATATTATTTAAAGCTCATTAGGATCCATACAATTTAGGAGCAGTTTCCTGCTAAGGGTTACTTTAAAGAATATTTACATTTTCTGCCAGGGCATAATTATATTTTCAGTGTAATTAGAACAGGGGGCATGTTACATTTAAGTCGATTTAATGTTTTCAGGAAAAAAAAAACCTCTCAATTAAAATGTTCATTGGCTTTCTGATTGCAAGTTGCGTGATTGCTCTTTGCAGAAGTTATTACCCAGCTTCTATTGGAGAAAAAAAATTGTTCTCTTAATTAAAAACTACAGTGAAAATGAAACAGTAATTAAATGGACTTCAGTATTCAACAGCGAGCTGGGGATTTGAATCCTCTTCTCTCACTCGTATTCTCAAATTCCTGAAGATAAAAGAGTTAATCTATTTCAAAGGTATTTCCAAAGGCACTTTTAGTGCATATGCTTTGTTCATAAAATATATTAGGATGAATTGAGAATATTTCTTGAAAAGCATCCGTTATTGATGGTAAAAAAAGCAATTTTGTTTGTAGAAATATTGGACACTGGAGGCCATGTTGTTTTTTTTTTTTTTTTTTTGACTATCCAATGAATTTCTCAATCAGCACTAGCGTGTCTTTTCAGTGGTGATCATTATGTTAGATTTACTCATCATCAGCACCCTGGGGTTACATGTTCACTTGTTGCAGTGTGTTGCAAGCTTAGTAGGTTAGTGGCTAAAAAAATCTTTGGCTCTTTGTGTTTGTGGTGGAAAGCTGCATACCAAACCGCGGTTATGCGCCAGGATCGTCAAACCACTCCACAGGTCAATACATTTGCATTTGTTGCCCTTGTGTTTGCAGGGGTGATATGGTTTCTCCTCTAGAGGAGAAAAGGCAACAGTATGGTCAGGGCAACAGGTTATTTCCAGGGCCCGTTCCATGACTCCAGACGCAACCATGTGGAAAAATATGCACAAAAGTGTTCCCAACACCTCCGTTTGGTGGAATGGGAGCAGTTGGGTGCACAGTTGACCCTGTAGTACATTGCTACAGTCAACCACACATCTGAAATGGTCAAAAGTGTAAATTATTAAGGGAAGGTATAGAAATGTCAGTTGTACCTAAGCAGCAGCTAAAAAAATTACCCTTTCTCTTCTTTCTCTTGAATTCCTCCTGAAAATTAGCAGTATGGTATGCGAGTGTACCTACTGCCCCATAACTAGATCACTGCAGTATGAGAATAATGATGGCATTGCTGATTCTGACCTTTAGTCCCAGAAGAATTTGAAGTAAGGTTTGGTGATGCCACTACTGCTCTGCTCATGATTGTTTTATTTACTTCCTTTAACTTATAGCTGTTGATTGCTGTCATAAATCCAGTACTGCCCTCCGCATTCTGCAGTCTTTTTTTAAGCACTATGTTCAGAAGCAGTAGCAGTCTTATCAGTCCTGCTTTGCTACCTGCTTGCTACCTACAGAACCCCTACTAAATTATGAAGTAAAGAAAGGCGAGTCTCTTAAATAGTCTCGACACATGTCCTGTCCTATGAAACCGTTAGTACAATATTCATTATTCTGTTCAGCCAACCTTTTTGGCTCAAAATGGCAATGCTTAGAGAAATATTTCTTAATCCTAAAGTCCATCCAGAGGCTGCTCCCTGTTTTTTTGGACACTGGCAGATAACTCTTTTGGCTAAATAATTCTGGCACCAACATCACTTGGCAGAGCCAGCAGCATGGAGCCGCTTTATTACTTTTAAAAAGAAAGGAACTGCCGATACCAGATTTATTTTTTGCTGCCTTTGAGAAAGAGGGCATTCGTTCCTTGTCTTGATCATCCTTGTCCTTTAACATGGTATAAAGGTTAAAAAGGATTGATTAAGGCTGTGCTTTGGATTTTCATCACTCTTCATGTCCCTGTTTAGGCCAGTTTTTCTTGACTTTTTTATCACGGGGGGACCCCTTGAAATAACTTTCAGGTATTCAGGAAACTCCTCCTATAATTACTATATCTACAGCTCACAGTACATTAGTGTGGTGGTCATTGGGAAGAATGCCCGTTAAATTGCTGGTCATTATGAAGACTGCCATTCTTATAGATATCCAAAAAGATCATTGATGTCACTGGTATTACAAACTGCTCATTGCCCAAGGAACTCCTAGCGACCTCTGGAGGAACCCAGGTTGAGAAAAACTTTTTTAGGAGATTCTTCAGCAGCTGAGATCTCCCCTTCCTTTGCATTACATTTGCCCCCACTAAACCTAAATTGTGTCAACGGGAACTGGAACTCTTACCATCTTAACTATATGGTAACTTACCGGCTCCTATACTAAATTCAAACAAAATAGGTGGAGGAGTGAAGCGGTGTTCTCTCTTTCTCAGTCTGCTGTTTGGAAAGTATCGAAGAAGCAGAAAACTGGTGAGGTCTTCCGCTCTCTAAGACTGTCCCCTGTGCAGGTAATTACAGACAACAAATAAAAAGCCACAACTAGATAATTTTTGATATATTCATGTATTGAAATATGCATTTAGGCTACTCAGATTTTAGTCAGTAACCATACCTTTAGTGTAATACACCTTATGATGTACAATAATGTTTGATTGAACATCACAACATGCCAAACAACAACAATATGCCAAAAGTGGTGAGTTGCCACCATCCATAGAGAAAACCAATCCCCACTCCCCACTCCCCCTCCTCAGGGTACTGCAACGCATACAATAAAGAACATTTGCATTAGCTTGTGGTTGGCTCTCAAGGAACCAATGAATAAGAAACAAGATACAGAAATGCATCTGTAATGTATTTATTAAATGCAAAATTAGTGGGTTTTTTATCTGCCTATTATCTGGATTATTAACAAAAAAAAATTTGAATCCAGTTTTTACTGATCCTATGAATTCATTCCTTCAAACGTCTTGAAATAAGTGTTGGGTTCAGATGGTATAGTTACCTTACAGAAGGAAAAAGCTTGGAGCTCAGATCAGTGAAGTGATTGGGGTAGGAGGATCAGAGGCTCGGAGTCTATAGAATTTCTTCCTAATACAAGAAATATGTATTAGGAAGAGCACAGCAGGAGTTGGGCTTTGGAGTTTCGCCCATTACGATTCAAACACTTTGGCAGGTAAAAAGAAATAACAGGTTTCTTGAAGTGTAAATTCAGTACTGTTTGGTTGGATATACCTGATCCTGTAGGGAAACGGAGTAAGTACAACATAGGAGTGCATTTTTGAGAACCTATTCCTTTTCATGCCTAGAGTACTGTTGCATTTTTGGCCATAACCCCTAAATTAAGGGTTAGTTCTAACCCTCTAAATGTCATGTCCGTGCCTGGCACTTTTTGTTCCTTCCTCCTTTTGTGGTCATTTCAAAAGTATTAATTGAAGAGATTTTCATTTTCGTGTCTACAAGATGCTAAAAGAAGCCTTGGCACAGTGCACTACTTCTCCTTGATGATTGTGTTCACACTTCCTGTTTTTCACTTTGACAACAACCTCGGAAACCTCAGTGTTCTCATTCTCAGACCACAATCGTACATTAACACAAAGGTAGAGATATCTTGTGTAATTTTAGGGAGAAACTCTTCACTTTATCACTATTGTAAATGTGATTACTTTGGGTTATGTTCCACTGCAAGAGTTCTGCTCAACTTCTGGTCGCACCCAATATTCTGTAGCCAATTAGGTAGGGCTAAAATTACAGACCTTAGTTGTCATGGCCTTTATTTGCTGTTATGCTACTGTAGTTATATTAAATTTTTTTAACTGTGTGAAAGTGTTCACATCAAATTTGGCACATCTTTTGGGAGCCAAATAAAATCAGGGGGGTCTGAAAGTTTATGGACTTTGCCATCGTTTTACTGGTCCAATCAATATTTATGGTTTTAATATAGATATTTTCCTGGTTACCCAGGCTCCTTGTATTTTCCATCACTTTCCATCACCAGGACAGATAGGGTAAAAGGTCTTTATAATGGGGACAAAGCAACACAATTCTAACAGAGACCGCAGCCCCCTTACCACACTAAAACAATAAAAAATTGTTGGCTTTAGGTACAGTTTAATATAGGAAAAGTGAATGGCACAGAATTAGGTTAGGAATTGCTGCAGTCCATTGCATGATATACAGCTGGCCAAGAACCAATATGGCTTGAGAAATTTTCCAATGGCATATATGTAGGGGAATATTTTCTAAAATTACAAAATAAGTGGTACTTTTCCAGTATTTGGCATTGAACATTAAAAAATGTCATGTATTTTTTTATTTCATTTTTTGAATTCCCTAGGGAGATTAAAGTTAATGTAGAGCTATACCATGGTTGAAGGAAAAACTCCTCCAAAAATGCTTTTCTTAGTTTTGCCTGGGATTGAACCTAGTCTCCATCTTTACTGCTGTTGGGGACTCCAACAGGAAGTAGTTGGCAGAGTTACCATTGTCACCAGCCTTTGTGTATTCCTTATATTCTAAATCAAGGAGCCCATAACTGGTGTAACACTCATTTTTTGTCATTTTTGTGCATGGCCATATGGGGATTATACTTTGGTCTCAAAAATAGGATTATCACAGCCAATGCAACCAAGTAAGAAGTCCATGGAAATTGACCTAGTAGTCAACAAAAACCTTGACACAGTTATTCAAACTGTAAGAAAATTTAGTCAATTTTGATTTTGGCCAATTTTCAATTTTGATTGGGCCAATCATTTTTAAATTTGATGTTAATGGAAATCTAAACCGAGCTTTAAAAAATATGTTCAGCAAACCACCCAGGGTTTTGCTAAATAGTTTGGGTAGGCTCTGGTGGACTGGATATGTAGTCAAAAATGGCTTGGGCCTCCTCCATTCAAAATTCTACCAATGATACTAAGATAAAAGGGTGAGACCTGGCGGCACTAGCAGTCAAGCAAAGGGTGCCCAAGCAATTTTAATAGGAACTTTATGGAGTAGCCCTTGGTTCTTTAAGAAGTCTTTCTGTAATCCTAACTACCACAAATCATCCAAAATTTGCGTTCGGCTCGATCAGTTTGGCCAACTTTATTATTACAAATGCCAACATTTAACTATCATTTACCTACAAAGATTCAGGGTATTATGATATTTATCCTCCATCTTTTATCATTCCTGATCCCTCCCTGCCCCTATCTAGATTTGATGTACCTGCTGGCTGGACAAAACTTTCCATTAAAATCTTATTGCAGGTAGTTCTCAGGCGGCAGTTTCTTTTTTTAATTTTTTTATCGCCATATATAAATAGAACACCATGACAGCTACAAATTCCAGCTGAGGCGATTAACACATTATTATATCATATAAATGTATTTCTTTTCCGACAGCAGGCAGGTGCAACTCCATGGCATTTTTCCCGGAAAACTCATGGTGGTAATGGGGGGTGGGTTTGTTAAATCACTTCTAAATTTAGTATTTTAGGTATTATTTGCTTTGCCACATTTTGTGAGTTCAGAAGATGAGGTTTAATTGTGTTTGATTTGTTGCCTGTTGTGGTTGCCTATTCTGCAGAATTGCAATGATGTGGGGCAGCTGGGCTACCAGGGGTGTAAACTCAGTAATTCCATTTCCAATTCTCATATTGAAATATAAAATATTAAATGTTTTAGACCACCAAATGTTGGGATCAATTGGGTTTGAATAATATGTATTTAAAATGTTGCCTGTGTCAAGAAAAACCTTCTCACCTGACATACACATTAACCTATTCTGGTTTTGGTTTTCGAGAGAAAACCTAAACCTTCGAAAGGGAACCAGTCAAACAGGAAGTGAACATATAAGACTAGGTGCCATCTCCAACGAATATTGTAAATGAATCCTCCATGCAGCAAGCATTATTTGATTGATTTATTATAAAGGATCTCAAATGATCTTCACAAACCCCAGACACCAAACCTAACAACAACTTTGGGATCAATTAAAATGCCTTACACCAGTTTGATCTTCTCATCCAGCATCAGCAACTGACCTCACAAATGTTCTTTTTGCTGAATGGGTGCAAAATTCTCAAAGATGCATTCCAAAACCTTGTGGAAACGCTTTACAAAAGAGTTGAAGCCATTATGACCATGAACAGGGGTCATTAATATTTATATTACTAAACAGTATTTATATAGCTCCAACATATTGCACAGCCCTGTACATTAAATAGGGCTTGCAAATAGCAAGCAGAGGAGTGGACCCTGCCCTGAAGAGCTTACAATCTCAGAGGGCCATCCTAATATTACGGCCCGTGGTTTTGTTGGAAAGGTGTGGTGGTCAAAAAGTAAACACTTGCCAATATAATACATATTTACCTCTAGATCATGCATGGCACAAGGGATTTAACAGTATTTGGAGTTTTTTGTGGAGCTTGTGGGATTCTTTCATCCACATGATCCAAATCCAGTCATTACACCCAACAATTTGTAGAGTTCAAGACATTTCGGGATTTTGGCAAGCATTTCACCCCAGCACTTTGTAGCTGCATCAGGAATCATTGTACCCAGCTATGCATAGCCAGAAAAAAAGTCAGAAAGATTCATAGCTGTTACATTGTTTCTGGTATGGCAGGATCCTGACTCGAGAGTTTACAAAAAACTAAAATAACAGTTTCAGGTGGACTGACCTTTTTGGGTTTTAAAAACAATTCTGCAGTAAAGTCAGCTTATCTTTTTAAATAATCTGTCCTGTAACAATAGAGACGTTCTGCTCCAGAAACGTCCGCCTCTCGTGTGTGTCAGTGGAAAGGATTTGGTGATGTCTGTCCTATGGAATGCACCGCCAGTTCCAGTAAAATAATGACCAGTTACTTTCGTACACACTGTTCTCATTTTCTTCCTGGGAAGGTATAAATGTTGCCCTTTTAGCTTTCCGTTGTTCACATTTTTATCTAAGTTTAGGCTGCTGTCATTGTTTCCTTAAACATTTTCAGGAAAGATTATGTGGGGGCCACCAAGCAAATATCAACAAACTTTCACTTTACATGAGTCATAAAGGACTTAATGTAAAGAATGGCTAAATCAAACACTACTCGCACCTAATTCATAGGCATAATAGCATAACCCCTATGTAGGTTGTCAAAGAAAAAAGAATGTTGTGTCAAAACACCCCTTGTGTGTCAAGGATTCAGTGGTGGAGAAAAGTATCTGTTTAGTGCCCGGAGGCATTCATTCTTTACCACTCTCCCATAAACCTGTAATTCGTCTCCAAAAAGTCCTGCAGAGTTATATGGAATAATGTCTGACCTATACCTTGACCTGCACATGTATGTTCTGCAATGTATGTAGTTCTAAGTATCGAGTGGGTTCCATCCACTACATATTCACAATTCCTATGGCTGCTGCAGGTATATTTCACATTCTTTATATTGTTTAGATGTTATTTATTTACTGGTTCACAAAAAGTGGCCGGTGTGATTGCACCTAGCAGGCTTTGTTACTCACATACGTTTTATTGCACGGGGTGCCGCACAACCATAAGTAAAACAGATATATTTTTCCATTATCAGGGATCAAACAAAAGGAATTATGCAAATTAATAGTAATCATTTATTTAAGAATCAGATTTTCAATTTAGTAACAGACTGTCAAGTGCCGCAAATAGTTGGAGCTAACAGTCCGCCAAGCTTGTATTAGTGAACGGATAAGTCGGTGTAAGTGGTATAATATATCTGCCCATCCAAGAGGCTTTTAGTGGGTAGCAGAAGTTTCCCTTCCGGCTCTTGGCACGAACACCAACTTAGAAATGACTTTCATTTGGAGCCAGGGCAGGTTACTTTTCTCAGCACCAGGTAAGTTGTGCCAAGTTCTCATAGCAGGTGAAAAAGAGGTCAGCGTCATTAGGGGCCAGGGCTCTTATTGCTTTTTGAGTCATCTGGCAGCGTCAAAGGCCTTTTCCTGTTACTCCAATGTCTGGTGCTTCGTGTGGACTGTCGATGAGTTTTGTGTTTTGCAATCTCTGTGATTTTTCCTTGTGTTTATTTTGGTCGGATTCCTAGAACGCAATAATAATGCTTTCCGGATTTCAGATAGAAAGTACTTTTTGTGGTAGAAAGGTATTTTGCTCCTGGTAATTTTCCATGCTGGGGCTGAATTTCAGTTACACGGGCACCCTGCCATCTCCGAGCATGCCAGAGAGTTGTCGGTGCCAAACCTATACCAGTTGTGGACTGTTTGTTTACGGTCACTTCTTTGTTTGGGGATTGTCTGGGAAGGAGTTTAAAGGATAACAAGTGATGCATTATGGTTGTTGTTAAAAAACATCAACATGTTCTGCAGTGTAGACCAATAAGCAGACATTCTGCTGTCATCGCAGTGGGTCAGTAACATAGAATTAGTAACTTTTACTTGGTGCAAAGCAGCCAAATTATTATATGAGGATGGGGCATTGCACACTTAAAATTCCAAAGCTCTCGCGCAGTATTTCCAAGGAACCCTAGGTTTCCTCCAGAGGTTGCTAGGGGTTCCTTGAGCAATGAGCAATCTGTGCCTCTCAGTTCAGTTTAACTAACACCAATTATATTTTTGGCTATGTGGAAAAGTTACATTCTTCCCAATGGCCAGCAAGAGGCATTCTCCTCACTTACCACCATGTTAATGTACTGCGACTTGTGGATATGGTCGTTAGCAGGGGTTCCCTGGACACCTGAAAATGTATTCAAGGGTTCCCTCATGTTAAAAAAAAAAAAAAAGATCAAGAAAGACTGCTCTAAAGTTTGGCTATGGGCAAAGGATGACCTGGATTGGAGTAGCAGTCATAAGTTTGTGACTAGGCTATACCTCGGGCTAGGGTGGGATGTACCAGGCACAGTACTAATACAACAAGACAGCTTTTTTCTTTATAGTCATCATTTACCCCGTCCTCTTTCGTGATCAGTAGAAATATCATATTAGCTTACCTAAACAGTCTCTAAGCCAGTTTCTGTGTTTGGGTTTTGATCCCAGTGGATACTTCTTTGAGAACCACACAAGCTCCATTTATGGAATTGGATGACTGTGAATAAAGAGAACCTTTTGGAAAAAGTTTGTTTGTAAAAAGAAATTGCTGGATCACAGTACACATTCTCAAAATGTAAAAGTTCCACCATTTGTAATGAATACTCAGTCCATGGGCTCTGGTCTCACTCTAGACTATTCACAGGGAAGCATTTCCTCAGTCTCTTCCTCCTGCAACTTGGTAGCAAGTCATAAATTGGGAGGCTGCAGTTGGACCTGTATGGCATTTGTGAATACAGTCAACACTTGTACAGTGCACCAAGATTGACATGGTTTTGCCATCTTTCAGATGGTATCTCAGTCCTAAAAATAGATGGTGATGCTGCATGATGCCTCAACAAAGAAAAGGAAAAGAAAAACCGATAAAAGGCAAACAATGTCAGAGAGAGGCATGTGATCACTCCAGGAAATAATAAATAAAATTTAACACATTATACTTAGCATGGATGCACTAAACATGAGAAAATATATCTGATGGTAAGGCCACCTAATCAGGCAAGTTTGGTAACCAAATACAAGCCAATAATAAAAATAGCTGAGCAGTATTACAAAATTTTATTTCCTAAAGTAAAACCATAAAATTATGAATTTAGTTGGCACTTTTTTTATGCTACACGCTTGTAAGGGATGATTTATAGAAGAATTATTATTATTCTCACTAACATAATTATCACAATGGCGAATGAATCTTCTCGGGTCTCTAGCACGCCAGATGCGGACAGCTTTAAGCTCTTCGGTAAATACTGGAACGGCTGAAGCCTCCTCGCAGTTTGTGCCCTTGTGTGACATCGGGTTACAGCGCGCTGCACAATGTTTTCTCTGTCACACAGAATGCTGTTATTTCCCTTCTTAGCCAAAAGCTTCCCAGAGGCCAAATAAATCTTCTGCAGTTTAATATTTTTGCTCGGCCTTGAACCGTAGCTGTCTATCATATATAATTTTTTTTATTTCCCAAAATGGCAGCTGGATCTTTTTTTTTTCCTCTCTGTCATATTTGCCTTTCCCAGTCTTACATTCAGTATATCTCTTCTGTATGACTACAAATTATTGTCTCAGGGTTGTGTTAGTCATGGGAACATGGTCTAGGCGTTCTAAATGAATTCTTTTATGGGGCTTTGATAACTGATGGTTTAAATGAGCTCATTACTAAGTGCAGAAAACTTACCACAGCTTCAACTTTGTGACAACTTTGGCCTTGTTATCTAGCAATGTGTTAGTATGCTTCCAATACCTAAAATTAGCAGGCAATTATAATGGACAACTCATCAATAATTATCATTAGTCTAATAGTGGTGTATGAGGGCTGTGTATGTACAGTGTAGCCTGGTATTGGCCTCCTGCAGTCCCTGCACAGCCAGGCTGGAGGGTGATAGGAAGAAGAAGCATGAGGAGCCTGGAGGATCTGTTCATGTTCTAAAAAAACATGCAAAGTTGAATGACTCAGAAATTAGCTCATCACTGTCATGCTTCTTATATCAATGTCCATTCACAAGGCAGAGCAGGTGCAAAACCACCTGAGTCTAGATCAGGGCTTTCCAACTCCAGCCCTTAAATGCTAAGATCTACACACATTTTTAAGTTTACTTTTATTTAGTAAATTGTAGTTTATATGTAAATTCTGGCTTGTTTGTGGCCCTCAAATACTGGAGTTGGACGGCCCTGTATTTGGGATATAGAGGTGAATAATGGACTGGGGGCCATCAGAGGACATTCAGCTGCAGATACATGTACTGCAAAGTAATTTCTGAACTGACGTTTATCTTTTTAAAAATGTTATCAGGTAAATAACTAACTTATTTTTCTTGGGGTTTTGCTTTAAGTGCTTGTTAAATACTGTCTGTGAATTGTGTGTTGTTAACGGTCCCTCTGATTATATACCAATTGTTTTCTAATCTACTGAATGTACCTCTTTGTCTACCATATTAAATTCCTCCTTTTAAGTAGAAGACAGACAGCACCTTGTTATCAATGGTTCCTGGCAGTTATTAATTGTGTAAAATATTGTCAACACTTCCTTTACTTCCTGTACTAGAGATTTATTAGGAAGTCAGCAGAAATTTCCATAAAGTGAAGAAGTCCCACTGTAATTGTCACTGGAAACTTTGTTCCCATTGGATCAGTTTCTCAACCTTTTAAACATGAAGAACACCTTGAGATAAGTTTTTCAGGTGTTTAGGGAACCCCTGCTATAAATACTATATACACATCTTTCACTGTATTAGCCTAGCGGTCAGAAGGAAAAATGCCTCTTATAGTACTAATCAAGGGATATAATGTCACCCTTACAGATAGCCAAAATGATCATTGGTGTCACTTAAACTGACCTGAGAGAAATAAGCAATTCATGGCTCAAGGAACCTTTAGCACCTTCTGGAGGAACCCTGCTTGATAAACACTGCAATTTACCTTTACCTCTGGAACAAATCTAAAGTTTGTGATTTACTCTTAATTCCAGTCCAGGTGAAAATAGTCACCAAGTCAGATAGAGAGCAGATAAAAACTTGAGTATTGAAACTAGAGGTGTTAAAATGTACTTCGGGTCAGAACCATAAGTAAATAAAGAAAACCTTGACAAAGTCAGATAACTCCAGGTCATGCTTTCAGATGCATTCATCAGAACATGAATCAAGATGTCAGGTCCAGAAAACATTTAACTGGAGGGTTTCTTTACTTATGGGTTGGATTGCCCCAGAAGGAAAAGAATCTCTCCAAACTAGCTTCAGATTAAATCGAGTCATGAAGAAACATTGTGTCCTGGTGGACAAAGAGAACTTCTTGAGATCTCATTGAAGCCACCTAGTTTCTTAAGTATCAGAAGATCCCTTAGGCCTAAAGGTAGAGTGTCTTCGGTTGTCCAAGAACATTCTCGTGGATCTTTATCTGCTGCCAGATGAGAATAGGCCAGGATCTCCCTAGAGCAAATCTTTAAAGTGGTAACACTTTTCAGACACCACAAGTCGGTTGTCCTTCCAGACCTTTGGCAGGATTGCATTACAGGAAGTGATCCAACCATAAATTTTACTTCTAGCCTTCCTGGAAGATGACCAGGGAGATTCAGAGTGAGTGGTGCCAGTAAATTCTTTTCCAGGGGCCTCCTAGTGCAATTTATATTTATTCCCTTTCCTTCTTCAGTTTTCCACTCACTCGTGGTTGAAGAAAACTGTTGTTAAATTTTTTCTTGTTTTTCCTGCTACAGAGAAACCCAACTTTTGACCCAAACCATTTTTTTTTTGGGGGGGGGGGGATTTTGTTATGAAATTCCTGGATAGAGATTTGTCAAGCTAGCTCTAAATGTATGGGGTACGGCAGACTTCAGTAGACCTGTGCTATATGGAATCATGGATAAGGGAAATATGGGGGTTACATTTCAGAACTTTCTTAATGATGGAAGACTGGTAAAAAAAGGGTTTAGGTTTACCAATAAATTTTAGGCCCCAAAAAAGCCTAATATTATGTAGGGCCCAAACACATCATGACTTGTCAAGGCATGGAATCCACAAGGTTGCAAGTGTGTGTGTATGGGCGGGGCTGTAATTTGAATAGTTACAATGCCAAGTCACTCGACTCGGCTGTTTCTGTCCACAGCACAACCTATTGCCTCCTAGTGTTGCTTCTTCTTCTGTTTTATAAGGCTGATACCACGTCAAACACAGAAACCTACACTGCTTGACTTATGATTTATTAATTAATACATTGCTGAATTTGTATTATTTTTATCTTTTAGCTTTGAATAAACAAAATGTGTTTCAGGAAATATTTGAAAGGCCAGACAATGGGAAACTTAGGAATTTATTGAGTACTAAGACAGTTTTGCTCGCGCTTGGCTGAAATTTATGGCCGGACAATAACCTGTCCCTGGAAATTATTTTAAAACGTTGTCAACTATGACCGTAATATAATGATGAACATTAAACTCCATTTCTTAACCCAAACCCTGGTCTTCCATTACGTTTAATTCCATCCACTCCATAAAAACCTTATCTGTCGAGTTTCTCTTTAATTAGTCTTTGCGGCTATAAAATACAATCCTTAGTGCTGACCCCTGCACGTATTTATTCTCTATCTCGTTCCACTTGTACGTATTAGTCAGACATTGTTTATTGCTGTTCCCCCCATCTCTCCGAGGAATATGATTCACACGTTTGCAGATTTATTTGAGCAAAACGCAATAAATATACAGCTTCAATTTTCCCTGCTGGAGCTCTGCCAGGATTTTTAATGAATCCGGCCTGTGCTATTGAAGTGGTCTAGAATCTCCAAAGCTCTAGGCTCTGTTAGATTATACACATACTCTCGCTCTCCTCACCCCCACCATCCCTCCTCCCTTCGCTTTTCCTTCCCCATGGACCGTATGAGTCACACACCAGTGAGGTTTATTTTTCAGACTTGGCTCTGGTTAGAATTAGGAAGAACCTTGTTATAACTAAAGCAGAAGAAGGCCTCTTTCTCTCTCTCTCTCATCCGAGTAGGCCGCAGCTTCATCCGTGCAGGAATTTGGCGGCTGGGCCTGTAATAAGATGACCCACGCTTTTTTTTTGTATAAAACATTAACCTTATTGCCAAATCTCCTGACCCGTAAATGGCTGAGGTTTTAATCGCCACACCTAGAATAGCGCTGGTGAAATTGCAATGAGCATTCACCGGCCTTGTGAAGATTTAAATGATATTTTACCTACCAAGCAACTGTTAAAGGAGACTTTGCACTTTATTCAAAGCCTGCTTCTTGTAGTTTAGTAGTCCTTGCTTGAATGTGGAATTATTGAAACCCTTTGCTGATGAAGCTCTTTATGTACTTGCCCATTCGTTGGGTCTGCAACATTGACCTACTTGAGCATTTTTATGAATTCTGCTAAGAGTCGAAAATGATGTTGAGCATATATTATAATTCATGAACTTGGCCATGACCTGGCTAACCACCAGTTGGGGTTTGGTCACCATTCAATCCAATAGGAAATTTGGACCCAACGCCTCCATCAGGGGGGCAAGGGGTACTTCTGTATTCAGCCCTAATCAAAAGGACTTGAGCTTTGCAACACTGGAGTTTTTAAACCTGAGGGAGTGAGTCCAGGGGTTTTTGATAGTGGCGCTGGGGTGGACCCTTATCTGTTGCCATGGACTATTGAATAGCAAGCACATTTTTTGTTACCTTAGTTCTAGGTGTATGTGCAGAGCATATCATTAAAATCCGTGTTTTGGTACTTTTGCTTGAATTTCTTAAAAACTTTATTTCCCTATTTCTAGTCTTTGTTCAGTCTTCTCTCGTTGTACTCCCTCGTTCTACAGCAAAGTGCACAGTATGTCCCGTGTAATGTGCTTCTAACAGCAGCGTGTGTTATGTAACCTGCAATATTAATAGTAAGTTATTGCTGCATGTTGCGGTGTGGCAGGTTGTTTAACACTTGGCTTATAGGACAAGATGTTCTCCAGGCAGTCAAGATAATTACACCCTGGAAACTGTCAGAATAGCACAACCTACAGACACCCATCTAATTAATACATCAAGTAGTGCAAGACTAGCAACTTTCTTGGCATGCTGGTAAATATCTTGAAAGCAATCTTCGGCCAACAAAGTGCTAACCTTTGTGCACAGGCCAATTTTGGACAGCAAAAAAAGTAGATGTAAACCCTTTCAGCATGACATTTATTTTACTCAACACTTTGTGTTATATACAAATATTTTCTCCTCGTTTTTTCGAACCTTTGTATCTCCGTAATGCTGAATTCTTGGACTGTTTGCTCCCAAGTGCATGCATAGTATTTCTTACGGTGGGTTTAGCTGCATAGTATTTCTCATGGTGGGTTTCATATTTTACCGATGGACACAGGTCAAGATAATCCCTGTATAAAGTGCCCTCTAGTGGTTTCCTAATAAGAATATATGAAAAGCTTCAGTTGTCAGTGGTTGTTTGTCTGACTGCTGAGGGTAAAAAGGAAAGCATCCCTGTCAGGCTTCCAGATTTCATTGAAGACATAGAACATGATGGAAGTTTAGTCCACTGTACCCAACCCCATGAAAACCACTTTGGGTGCATTTGCTGAAAAGTCATACTAAACCAATTATGGGTCCAGGGCAGGGATCATTTTCCTGTTCATTGGTTTTGCGAAACCTGATGGAGAAATTTTCCATTTGTGTTATATATGCAAGTCAAACATAATGGGCAGGTTGGCTTACCCATTATGGAGTTTGATCTTCAACTGCACGGCATGGAAAAAATGTTCTCCAAACTTTTGTTGTGTCCCCTAAAAAGAACACTTGATAACTGTAGTTCAACATCCCTTGGTCATTATCGTAAAAGAACAGTGGGCAGCATCTAAGCCCCTGTAATGTTTTTTTTAGTTATTTCCTCCATTCCCCATGCATCCTATTTAGTGAAAAATGTAACTGAGACAGAATGTGGAGAGAAATCAAAAGGGACCATTGATGTAACATTTTCTCCTCAATAATAAAATTGCTAAGTTAGCTCTCAGCTGCTCTTCCTTTTGCTTCTTTTTGGGTATGTTTAGTGATCAGGGGCAATGAAAGTTCAATGTGAGTTACTAAAGGTCTAAGTAACACATGGCTGTGAGCTCCCAGGACTAATCGGTTATGATCGGCCCAGCACATGGTGCAAGTCACATGTTCTTCCATACCTAGGAAACTTTTGCTCTGCCCCCGTAAAATGTCAAGCATAGGTGTTATGGTGGGTCTTTGTCAGACCAGCTATTGCAAATCTCCCATCCGTGGTCATTCCTGTCTGCAGTGGGCCTGTGTTCTGATTAAATAGTGTCTCCAGTTCACACTAAAAGCTTGTTACAGTCCACAAATGGCTTTCTCGTCCCGCGTGTCTGGAAATTAGGTTCATTTTACCCAGCGTTGATCAACTGATGTCCTAAACACCATTTATCTTCTCACACATTATCTGCTGCATTAGTCTTACCATGGCCGTGATCTCTCCATCCAATTGACAATATAAAGTGGCTAAGTAAAAGCCTTTTTCTAAGTGATCGTTGCTTAGCGGAATGCTCTCCCTCAAGGCCAGTCTGGTCCCTTTAAGTAGCATCAGGAAACCTCTGGCAGAGAGATAATTGAACTCTTATGCTGGCCAGGGAGATCTGTTTTGTTTCAGATTTGATTTGTAACATGAAATAAATGTACCAAGAATAGCACGATATAAGGGTGCAACTGATTGGCCCTTTTTATACAGACTGCTTTAGTAGGCCCTTCTATATATTTTATAATACTGGTTTTATTGCTCTTCAGTGCTCCTGATCAATAATATACCATCAAATAACAAATTTATAGTTAACACAATCACATTTGAACCCATTTAACATTGTTGGAAGGTATAGTAGGCTGCTAAGGTGATAGAATTGGCCAAGGCTGGCAACACTGTTGGGTTTTCAGTGCAGACAACTACATTTAGATCACAGGATTTCTGGCATCAGCCATTTTTCTGTAATTGCAACATTTTTGAAAAGAGAAAACAAGGAAACGTGCATGTATTGAAGCAATAGAGAAATTTTTGCAATGGGCACTGTAACCCAGCCATCTGTACATATTGGTAACGCAAATATTTTATGCTGTTTTCAGTCCACACAACTTAATCTTTTTATTACTGAGCCATTTCATTTATAGATTTAAGCAAATCACCAGAGGATAGCTGTCCATAAAGAGGAGCAGGATCCAGGTGGCAAAATCAGATTCATCCTATAGAAAGAGGATGTTGGGAGTTGTGCGGTTAATATGCGTCTCCATTTTGTGGTGCAATCCAATGTTGAAGCTGAATTTTATCAGTATTAGGCGGAGCGGTGTGCCTCTGGACATGCTGAAATTGATCATTCTGGTGGAAGGAGCTCAGTGGGTTTATTAACTGGGAGTTTATCACTATCGCTCAGCTGATCTAATTCCTGGGAGCTTTCAGAGCTATCATCAGCCCTTTAGTTCTTCTAAGTGAGTGACTCCAGATAGGGAAACGGTGGGGTGGGGGGTAGATGCCGGCTTAGTAATGACTCGTACAACTTACGATAACTGGGTGCAAACAACCCGCACTTGTGTTATAAGTACTGCCATCTGTTCACACACTTAAGTATTGGTCCAAAGGGAGGGAACCCCAATGGGGGTCATTAAAATCCTTCTTTTGACAGTAAATTACATTATGTAATGACTCATTTACCTGCTCCATGAGCTCTTCTCCATTATGCCTGCTAGAATTCTGGTTTACATCAAAGTAGGCCCATACTTTGACCCTCAGAACTACGCAACATGCTGCTCCCTTCCACTGCTGAACCTTTCTTTAATCCCATTTGCACCATTGTCTGGTAGTGCAAAGTCAACCACCCAATACTTTAAGGTATGGATGGATCATGTAGCTCTTTTTTCCTTTCTCCCATGATGCAGCCCTGGGTCCCTAATCTGCCAATTAACAGGCCGTAGTAGTGACACATGGGCTTTGATGCAAGAACAGAATGGTGGGGGGGACAGTGCAAGGAGGTCAAGTACCAGTATCCATAAAGGAGAAGGGGCAACTGCATAGGCAACTGTGGTGCTGCTTCTGCTGCAGTTGTTTCCTCGGACACTGACCATAGGAGAATTGGGCATTGTCCTTATAATGGGCATTTATTATCCTTACTACAGGGGGAAAATAGGAATTGTTAAATTAAGAATATATTTGAGGGAGGGGCAAGTTACATACATTTTTTGAGCATCTCCCCACAGCTTCGTTGGCAGCCTATAAAAGATATCTTTATTGCTTTATTACAAGAATTTGTCTCCAAGTTCAGAAAGATTAATGAATATTAAATGAATTATCCAGACCTTGTGCCTTTTCCATAATCTTGCCATTTTGAAAGATAAGTTTGCCTTTCTCGGGCATGAGGTCTTCAATCGAACTGCGCTTGTAAAGTAACCTTTTTTATCTCACTCGCTGCTCTCTTATTCAGATATTCTTAACAAATTACAGAAGGTGTCAAGTTCAGTAAATCATTTCCATAAGTCCATCTGTACATGTGCAGTGAAAGGTTTATGAAGAGTCCTAATGTGACCCACTGTATAAGGTGCTAAATACTCCGCTCCTGACCTTCTGTCGATGAACTCTTGCACAGAGCTTGTTAGGTGTCAAATGATGTTAATCAGAAAGGTAGGAAAAAAAGCCTAGAAGTAGAGCATTGTTCAGCTGATGATTTTGGGCTTTTGTGTTGTTGGGCAGCTTGTGACACTGCCGCTCGTGGTGTTGGGTTATTGTGCACATCTTGGGGGTATTGTTCAAGTTAGACCTTGGGGTATGGTATTATTCATGGCGTTTTTCAGCTATTGGTGTTGAGGTATGGTACAACTCATGACCCTGGGGTATGGTATTTTTGATTGCATTGTTCAGCTCTTGGTTTTGAATTATGGTACAACTCATGACCTTGGGGTATGGTATTTTTTGGCATTGTTCAGCTCATGATGTTGAGGTATGGTACATCTAATGACTTTGGGGTATGGTATTTGTATAGCATTGTTCAGCTTTTAGTGTTGAGGTATGGTAGGACTCATGACCTTGGGGAATGGTATTTTTATGGAGTTTTTCAGCTCATGGTGTGAGTTGTAGTACAACTCATGGCCTTTGGGTATGATATTGGTGTTGGTACGTTCGGAAATCTCTACAACCCAGGTCTTTAAGTATCCTATAAACTTTCTATTGTTCCAAGTGTCCTATCTACTCTACCAGACCTCTCACCCATTATGGGTTTCACTCTACTATTCAAAGATCTTCATTATAAGGAAAGACCATCATTTTCCATTTCTCTCTTCTGTCTGAATACAACATGTGGGGAGGTGAGGAGTCTGGCATGGTGGTTAATATGCCTATATGCATGAGTTTTTGCTGTTTGATTACTTAAAGATGAGGAGGATAGAATGAACCCTATAGCTGTCCTTCACCCACAAAGTGATCCTGGTTTATAGAGCCAAAGAAAGCCTGGAATGGTGCAGCTCGGCTGTGGGCTTGTGTACTTGATGAGCAGGTTAGGTTGACATTGGTCAACCGATAGTTTTGCTCCAGCGTATTATGAATAATTTGAGAAATTGCAAGACAAGCAATAAATAGGCTCGGGGCACTGCTTCTCCTGCCATCACTTCATTTTATTGTTGAAGGAACCATTTTGCACCTCCGCCCCCTCATGTAGTTCATTGTCATTGACCTGAAATGGGCTTTCTTATGAAACAACAACATCCTCCCTTTCTCAAGGGGCCAAAAATCAGTTTACTCCCTGACCTGCGGCGTCTTTTCTAGTCGGAAGCACAGCTGTCAGACGCTGCGGCCTGTCATCGAATCTGATTTGGTAGTAGTTTAACCTTGAACCCGGTCTCCCTGGTAACAAAAGGCAGGCCCTTAATTTCCACCCACCAGGTCTCTGGGTGATAATTCAGGGCTGAAGAGTCTCTGAAGAGGTTTTGTTTAATGGGTTAAAACACAAACATCGATTTTTAACTCTGGCTCATCCTGCACTTCAGTTGGTTAAACATTTCAGATGTCTCCTACAATCTTAAGTATCCTACAAATTTGCATCAAGGGGAGCTCTATCACTCGGCATTATGATGATTTATTGCATAATGCGGTGTTTATATGAAAATTTGGTGCCGGAACAGAGCACGCTTTTAATGTAAATATTCAATGAAAGGTATTTTCTTGCAAAATAAACACTTATTGGTGGTTTAAATTATGTGAATTCGATTTACCAACTGAGGGCTAAGACAGACTGATAAAGCTGAATTTTGAAGTGCATCTTTTGGTAAATAAATAAAATCAAATATAATACAGTGACCCTAGTAATACAATCCCACATAACATAGTTTCATTACTGGTTGATTCTTCCTGTAGATGTATATTTTTTTCTTTCTTTACCAGGCCAAGTTGTCTAATGACTGTTGCCAAGGGAAAACTAATACGTTGCTAGCTGCTGTTAAGTTTCAATAAGTTGTCCCTTGCATCTACGTGGGGACTGCTACCCTCTGTGTGAGAGCCGTGGTCCTCGTTTGTATCGGAGGGGAAGTTTAAGATTTTATTGTAGCTTTTTAAAAAAAAAAATGCATTCATGCATTGAGGCTTTGCCTTAGCTAAAAGACAAAACAGGGCTTCTTCTCCCATGGAGGCAAGCAAAGGCAAGGGACGGAAAGGAAATATCAGCTTTAAAGTTGTATTTTTCGTTGTCACAAATTTCTGTGCAAATTATACCATGAGATTTGCTTGTATGAAATTCATTACAGATTTTTATAAGGATCTTTGTGTAGTTTGTAAATATATATATATATGATCTAAAAATTTTTTTTTTCTATACAGGTTTATCAAGTATTCATCAGAAAGCTGACCAGATGTCTCAGCATAACAGAAACGAAACTACATCTTCCAACAACTTTACCAAAAGGAAGCCAGCAGCTGAATCTGCCTCCGTGCCTCCAAACCCACTCTTATCCTTCTTCTCATCATCCAACAAATCAGGTGAGTACTCCACACGCTTGCCCTGCCTCCTGTTTGTGGTGGGGGTATTTATTAGAGGACAGTTTAGGTTGCTTTGAGCTTCTGGTTTCAGTTTGGGGAAAAATGTTTCTGTTTCAGGATGGCTGTGCCACTTTACCCCTGGAATGGATCTGATCAAGATTCAAAACATTTGCTAGCAAATAGCAAATGACTTTTAGGAAATCCATTCCAGGTTTGCTGGATCAACCAGGTTCACTAATGAAAATGTATCCTCTCCAGCCTTGGAAAGCTCTCCCCCCTAGAGGTAATCCCGAGTGTGACCCGGGGTGGATTTTATCTGCAAATAGCGGTAATCCTCAGTCACACTCGAAGTAGCTTTACCTAAAAAAAAAACCCCACTTACCTTGCTTAATTGTCGTCCCCCGTTGTCCTGCTGGTCCCTGCAGGTCCTGGGGACACATCCGTCTTCTTCGATCTCCAGCCGGGGACTGCAGAGACAGTCTCCGGGGTTTCCCGGTGATGTGGGATGTGGGAGCATGCGTCGGTGTGGACGGGTGGATCATCGGGAAATTTAAATATTTTGTAATGGAATCAACACAAAATAGCGGTATTGAGTTCAATTCATATAAAATAGAAATTCATATATATATATATATATATATATATATATATATATATATATATATATATATATAGAAATTTTCATATATATATATATATAATTATTTTACATGTTTTAACTATTTTTTTTAACAGATTTTTGTGTTTTTTTTATTTAAAGTTTATTAATAAATGTATAAAATGTATTAAATATTGGACATATTTTGGTGCGTTATGCCTAAGAATTATAGCCTACAATGTAAAATAAATTTCCATGCAAAAAAATTTAACGCTTTTTGCATGGAAATTCAGACAGAATTCGAATGCTAGGGGGGTTAATAAATCAGGCCCAATGCTCTTCTGTGCAGATAGATCATGACTGGTTGGAAGTGTCTACAGGGTGATCTGGCTCCAAGGAGGAGGTATGCAAATATTAAAATGGGTTGATAGATGAATGTCACTAAGAAGTATGGTTTTAATCTGAAAACTCAAAAATGTGTGTTCAAAACTTATTGGCATTTATGCATGACCTGGTTATTAAACATACAGATTGCCCTGACGGTGTTCTGATCCACTGTTTTCTGCAGCTCAGGTGATCCGCTTATTGTCACACAGTTGTCTGCATCCTTGCGTGACTGCAACTATTGATGCCAGAATATGAGCTTTACATCCAGGCAATCCGCATTCTTTTGAATGCATTTAGCAATTGCCGTTTATTTTTTCTGGTATTGACAGGCCCACTTTGGTGCACCCTTATGTTTCAAAAATCACAATCTGTGTCCTCAGATTTCCATTAATTGTTCCAATGCTAAATTAACTGCATTGTAAATGGCTGTTGAATTCAGAGTTTGTTTTATTTTAGTTCCCATTTCATTTGAACATCATAGCAACCTGTAATAATCCCAAAAAATGAGAGACCCAATATACTGCAAAGTAAAAAAAAAAAACATTAATATTACCAAAAACATAAAGATTGTTTCCAGAACTGTTGAACTTTGGCCTTGCAAAGCCTGCATTCACTACAGACTCCAATGAAATAACGGGATATCTGCTGTCCAGATGTTAAGATAATTTAGAGAGTATGCAAAAAAAAAAAAAACTATTAATGGAAAAATTAGTCTGCACCATGAGTTTCCTGTAACTAAAGAGAACCTCTACGAAAACGTCTTCCTTGGGATGACTGCTAAGATGGGGGCCCAGATGTTGCTAAAAAAAAATCAATTTGCCCCGAGGAAAAACTAAACTGATAAACTGTATAATGAGTTTTGAGTAATTAAGACCAAGATTTAATATTTAAACATGCTGCACGCCGGTCTGACTGCCCTCTGTGCTGTATAAACATAGGTGCATGAGCCAACATATGGAAAATATAAATTGTGTTTTAAATGATGAGGAGATGTGTGGAAGCATTGTATGTTTACACAAGATGGCTCTTCCTTGTTATGATGCAGTTTGTATAATCTCCGCATACGAAGGAAACACAGCATAACATGCCCAGAGGCACGACATGGCACTTGGAAGAGCTGACCGTTAAACAATTGTTCTAATTGTTGGTTAAGTAAACCTGATATCTTGTATTATCCAGCGGTATTCTGGTTTCTTTCAGGACAGGTTTTACAACTAAATTGACCTTTTCATGAACAGATCCCTCAGGAACAATATTAATAAAAAATATTATTATTATTTTAATAGTAATAAACAGGATTTATATAGCGCTAACATATTACACAGCGCTATACATTCAATAAAGGTTGCAAATCACAGACAGATGCAGACAGTGACACAGGAGGAGTAGAGGACCCTGCCCCAAAAAGCTTACTATCTAAGAGGTGGGGGAAGTATCACACAATAGGAGGGGAGATAAGGAATGGTGGGTGAGTAGTGAGGATTTTAAGAGACCGAAGAAGACGGGTAGGCAAGTTTGAAAAAATGGGCACTCTTTTAAATGAGCACTCAGGAGGAGCAAGCTGACTAGGATGAGGATGACCATTCCAGAGAATCGGGGCAGTTCTAGAAAAGTCTTGGAGCTGTGCATGTGATGAGGTTATGAGTGAGGATGTCATTAGTAGGTCATTAGAGGAGAAAAGAGAGTGGCTAAAGCAGTATTTTTCTACAAGGTCAGAAAGGTAAATGTACCCATTATCATGAAAAAGCCATACTTAAGTTCCAATCCAGTTACTTTGCCTAGACTTATGCTATAAAGGTCATTTCAGACCCATGGTAAGCAACATAATTATGGCATTGGTTAAACCACCTACATTCCAGTGATTGGGAGTGGTTGGGAATTCCAGATTCCAGTGCTGCTCCTGCAAAAGACACAATTGCTGTTGAAAAAAATGTACTGCAGCTGTCTGTAAAAGTTTTTACCTGTAGTGCATTTTTCTGCTCCAGGGCGCACCGCAAACAAAGATCACCCAACCATGCAATTTTCCACCACAGGTGTGAAAAGGTCCTAAGTCTGCAATGGCAGGATGAAACATTTTCTCAGCCACCTTTCCTTCAGTATTTCTTCCAATGATTAGACTTTACATTGTAACTTCATAACAATTAACATGGTGATCTATGCCAGGTTTTTGTAAACAGGTCCAATAACATGGACCAAGAATGCACCAGGAATTGGCATCTGTGAGCCAACTCCACAGACGTAAAAGTATATTATGACCCTGGATGATGACTGAGCCTAGATGGCTTGGTCCTCCTAACACGTAAAACAGAAAAAAAGTATTGTTGGAGCGCTGAAACATCTTTTAGGGGTACGAAGTGTATGCTGAACATTAGTTAGCATGTACTTGACATGCATCTAACTAGGTTAACCCAACCTCCAGTACATTTCTGGGATGAGGGTGAGAAGTGGAGCACCACCATTTACAGATGTCATGGAGGTCATGCAAACCTAATGCAGATAGTTTTACCATAGCACTGAACTGATGGCCCACATGCCGCAAGAGCATAGTGCAGGCCTGTACAACTTCAGCCCTTGAGGGCCCACCCACCCATTCTTTTTGTATTTCTGTAAATAACTGAATTTAGTAATGTATGGTTTACAGAACATAATTCTAATTATGAATATGGGGCCCCGTTTGTTGCCTTCAAGGGCTAGATTTGGATATCCATGCTATAGTGCTCACAACTAAGACACATATGTTGAGCTTATGGGTTGATTTATGTTTTTTTTTTTTCTTCCTCTTTTACCAGCCAATGCGTCTCTTCGGAACCGCTTCAAACGCTGTGAGATTGAAGCCATCCAGTCTGAGGTGAGAAAAATGTGCAACTACAATAAAATCCTATCCACCAAAAAGAATATGGATCACGTGAACAAAATCCTAAAGGCCAAGAGGTTACAGAGACAATCCAAGACCGGCAATAACTTTGTGAAGAAGAAGCGAGGCCGCCCCAGGAAACAGCCAATCTTGTTCGATGACGACTCAAGAGACCAAATGCCCATCCTGGAAAAATGTGTTGACCTCCCCAACAAGCGAGGTCAAAAATTCAGCTCCCAGGAGAACTGTCAGGATTCGGTAATGGACACCATTGAAGCTGTCATACATATGGCCAGAGAAACCCAAAATTCTCGCATGCAGAGAAACGGGAAACGGAGACTCATCGAGGAGGAGGAAATAAAGGCAAAGCGGCATCGAAAGAGACGAGGGGAATGTGAGATTTCACCTTAATATGGGTCATATTTAAGTTGATAATCAGGCTGACCATAGACTTAAAAGGTGTAGAAGAACCTCTAATTGAGGCTAAAACACCCAATCCTTTTGTTCTTTTCTTTTTTTTTTAAACTTTACAAGATGACAGCTTTTTACAGTGGATTTTGTACGGCTCTTGACTCGACTTCAAACCTGTATTTTCATTCTATGTCATATGTTATGTTGTCAGTAGAAAAATGACAACTTGTTTTGGATGTGGGTTTTTGTTCCAGGGTACTGAAGTAGGCCTCTGAGCTCTGGTGGAAGGTCGGCCCTTACTGGAAAGTTGCAATCCCTTAATTTTCACTCATAGAATAAACGGTTTCTGATGGCCAGTGACAATGGGGAAAAAGAAAAGCTATCTGTATATAAAGAGGATCTTACTTATATTATAACTCACATCTATGGCTCAGGTTATAATATAGATAGGGTTCACTTTAAACTGTCAATCTTTCCATATTAGAACACACTGTGTTTTTTAACCTCCCCCTCCTCATTTGTTAGATTATTGACACAGATTTACATGTATTTCACACTACATGTAGACATCGATGTGTATGAAATTTGTGTGTTGGTTAATAACAACATATATGTATCTTATAATATGATACCGTGCATGGAATCTCGACACAAAGTGGTTTCAGCTGGACCATGTGTCCCTTCATGAATAGGCCTTTTGTTTTATATTTTTACATTTCTTTAATATAAGATGTTGAATGATCTAAAATCTAGAAACCTTCATTCAAGTATATCATTAGAAAATCAATTTATCTGAATGTTTATCCAGTATGTAACCTTGAAGGTTTTTCTTTTGCAGTGCTTACACAGTTTTTCTTTTCCATAATTTGATGCCTTCTCTTGATATTTGGATGGTATACATAATGGTAGCAAATTAGCTTCAGCCTGCAAATATTTTGGCTTGGTTATAAAGAAAACTCTAGTCTGTATTCAACAATCTCTAGTTTTGTATTTGTCTGTCGTTCAGGTTCACAAAAATGGATGATATGCTTTGACCTTGATGTCAATCCTACATTCTTCATGTTTGACTTTTTAGCGTTTGTGTTGGCTTTTAAGTTTAATTGCTCGACGGCTAGGTAATTTTTGATGAAACACAACGTAAAGCCACAAGATTTCCAGTTCCAAAATCTGGATACCAGAAACGTAACTGGTACCGCAACCATCTCCAACTAAGACAAGGACTAGGCCAAGCAACCCACCACAGTTGCCATGTTGTCAGATATAAAAAGTAACACAGCTATGAAAAGATATATTTTGGGCAAGTTTGGGATATTTCTGTTAATGAAAACAATAGTTTATAAGGAACATCATATAAAGTTGTGGACCGACAGTAGTTTGTTACAATATAACAAGTGTTCTTACAGTTCATAGGATTTACCTTCTTCAGATGCCTATGCTTAATGTGACTCTGCCGATAGGTATTAAGGTCAGCAATGGCCATCAACCCACTCAATGACCTTGTAGACCTTCAAGACTTCTTGATACTCTCCGAAGGTTGCTCTTCACCAAGAGTGTCCTCTCCTTCCCTGTCCTGCTCTACCTTACACTCAAATTATTATTTGGCCTATCAATATATTTGGCTATAATCAATTGGAGCCTGAGGGTGAGGACGGGCAAGGTTTGACACTGCCACCAAGTGCCGAAGCTACCCCTAATCATAGTGGTCCAGCGGTGCTGGATGCAAACTACTTATGGCGTCTTGGTTAAAGTGATAGAGTAACCTTAAGGAGAAGCAGTTATATTTGAGTTGATGCAGGAATTGGAATATTCAGTGTTCCGTATAGAGCTCTATTATAATAATATGAGTATGACTCAAACTTCAGTCCTACCTGAGAGGCCCCTTTAAGTTATGCCTAATATCATTTGTTGTCACCTAACTCCTGATTCCACATAGCGGTATAAAAAGAGCTTATGTGGTTGGGGCAATGCCAACAGCAATGGAGGCTCTGGCTCTTATCAGATGCGGGTATTAGCCTAATTCATATTGTTTATGATAAATTCAATTCTTGCACAAGCCCAAATGTGACTCGCCTTCTTTCAAGTCTTGTTGGGATGAAAGGCTGGTACCCTGCCTTAACTGACTAACTTTTTTTAATCCTTTTTTGTACATAATGTATGTGTATAACATAATCAGTTTGCATGAATGCAAACTGTCTGTGACAGCCTGTTGGTTAGACATCAACTTTTTTTTTTTAGGAGAAACAAAAGCACCTATTAAAGTGAACCAACGGTAGAGAAATTGGTAAATCAGAACTAATAAATAATAGGCAATGCCTATACCTATCTTCCTGAGCAGGCAACTAGCTTCCAGCTCCAAAGTCAGCACTTTGGCATGGCCACCCCCCCCCCCACCCCATCCTCAATGTACCATAAATGAGTATATAGAGGATTTTTAATATTATTAATCTTTAATATGTTCATTATCAAAAATCTTATTTTTTTATCAAGTAAATATAAAGTGTTAACTGTTATATCATATCTACCACTTCCATACAGGAGGTGACAATTTAAGCTCTTTATGCCAAAGTTGTGCTTAAATCAGAACTAAATCCGATGACGGTGGCACCACTTTGTTAGACTGTCCTAATCATTCAGTTTACAAAAGCCACCTAAAAGCATTCATGTAGTGCTTGGGTCATCAATGTACCTAAAATAAAGACACACTTGGCAAATGAAGGTTTTATTATTATTAATAATATTAATAAAAAACAAGAATTGATATAGCGCCAACATATTTTGCAGCGCTGTACTTTAAATAGGGGTTGAAAATGACAGATACAGACAGTGACTCAGGGGGAGAAGAGGACCCTTCCCCAAAGAGCTTAAAATCTAAATGGTGGGGAAGTATAACACAATTTAAAAAAGAGAACCCTGATTTTATTCCACACCTTGTTTTTAACTTCAGCCATATTCACCCTTCCAGTTCCTGCTATCAGTTGTCTCAAAAAATGCTCATATCCATTATAATTATATTGGCTTATTGCAGTCCAGTGGTGGAAGGTGGTAGGAACATTTTAAATAAGTCCACTGGAAATGATATCCTATTACCCAAAATGTTTGCACTTTTAAGCCTTGTACTTAAGCCCCGTACACACACCATGTGAAGGTAATGTTCAGGTTTGTCCTCAGACAGGGACCGCCTCGATTGATAAATCAGGGTGTGTATGCACTGCCTAATGCTTTCTTTTCATTTTTTGTTGGCTTTTCCTTTTTTACAGGTTTACCTTAAGCCTAAAGAAGTAAAGCATACTCTAAAATACATACATTCTATAAACTGAATAAACAGTAAGCTATACATTTAGGACAACCCGTTATCCTAAAAATCAAGATAAGAAAAGACAAAGTACAGTTTGCTTGCTATAGATTTCTAGAGCTCTATATCCAAAAAATAAAAATGATAGGCCATATTGTAAATGTTATCTGTTGTGTACATCATTGCTTTATAGGTTGTTTGGTGAATTAGTTAAATCTTCAGCCCATTTTTGCAAATATACTTTAGGATGTTTTCATGAAATGCTATGATCCTGCCTCATGTACAAAAAGCACCATATATACTCGCACTTATTACTTTTATTTTTTTTTTTTTTTTGTCCAGATCGACAGAGCATTTAAAATTTACATTTATATACATATAAAGCCGTAATCTCTTTAAAAAAATGGTTTTCTATAGAAATGAGAGACCTATTGTTTTCAAATATGTGTATCATTTCCAGTAGGTGATCATAAGGATAGTTTATTAAAGGAGTTGAGAATCATTATGGTGTCATAAACTCTGAATAATAACTTCAATTGTATAATCATATGCAAAAGAAAACAAAGCTTGATTTCCTTTTGATAGGCTAATTGAAGTTATTCTTTACCCACTCTATTATGTGAACATCTCAACTTCTTTTGTAAATTAGCCGTAATAAATCTGCTATGCTAAGTACTTTTTTTTACTAAGTGCTTTAAGTTTTTATTATATGTTTGAGAATATGGCATTAAACATTTAGCTGTTGGAGGTGTCCAATCTTTAGCCTTTGCTATCCGGGTCACTGGGTTTTCGGTTGTGTAAGAACATTATTATTATTAATATTATTGATGAGCCATGATTGATTGGCTTTGTGGCCTGATGATATTTATGTATTGCCACAAATTTAGGAAAACCCCAATGTACCTAAAAATGGTTTGCCACCACTTAGAAAAAATTCTTTTCCACTTGTTGGGTAGTTTCTTAGCTGATTCAGGCAATTTAAAAAAAAACACCTATCTCTCCTGCCATTGGTAACAATTATCAGGTGGACAACTAATAAAAGATAACCCAGCTGGAAGGATTGTAAAGGGCACCTCAAATTTTAAATCTAATTTAAATATGTTTAGTTCTTTGACGCATCAACAATAACTTGAAGTAGGCTCCCTTTAGCACTTAGTGGAGAGCCAAATGTTTTTATGGGGCCATCATGAATGCCATAGATGAATTTGCGTTGCACCTCCAAGGTCCTATTAGCTAGTATTTAATATAGAATCCACATCTTGATTTATAGTTCTACAGGACTCCTGTTGGCCCACATAGCAAAACACATGGCCTTCACATCTAACCTTGCAAGATCTTTGACCATTTCTAAGTCCAATAAGCTACCAGAAGCTATCTATGTTCCTTTGATTTTCATCAGGACCAATATGGTTATTCTTTACACACTAACAAGTCTTCACCTAAGCCACTTTCTTCAACCATACGTCTTGTTAGGATTTTTTTTTTTTTTATCTCAACAGTAAGCATGTAAATCCAACCCTCTTTTATTTCTTTCTGTGAGTACAAGCTTCACTCTAACCTAGAGAGTAGAAAAGAACATTTTCATTGTCTGTAAATAAGCATGTTGATGGTTTAAAACTAGGTTCAAACAGTGTTACTTCATTCTAGGGTTTTGCTTTGTAGGAACGAATACAAGTGTTTTGAAGGTACAATCAACTAAAAGACTGTATATCCGCCTTGTCAGATAGAAGTTAACAGCAAATTCCATACATGTCACTTTGTTACAGGCTTTTTATTGTTTTATTTTTTTTTTTGCTGTTACGGTTCAGTCCAGTTTATGTTGCATGTCCCCAAAACATCTTTTTTGATTTAAATATAACATTCAAAATTGATCTCTTGGTTATTCCAGTAATTTACTCACCGGTGACGAGTGGACTAAACCGCGGTCCCAGTTCAATTAGAAGCACACCTCACCCCCAAAATTGAGTTTCCAGATCTGCTTACATCTACACTACATGGAAGACGCTCAGTGGACACATGTATGAGCTGCCAATCCAACAATATGGGGAGCGGATATAGCCTGCTCTCGTATTGCTTTGTTTTCTAAGCTATTTCTTAAGTAATGCACATGAAATGTTATATATGTATATATTTAAGAAAAAGAAGAATGGGGCACAAAATTGTTTTTCAAGTCGTGCTGGCTAATTTTTAGTTTGTATTCATAAGTGGTTTTTAAAAGCCTTTTTTAAAAGTGTACTTGCATGTCCTACTTTGATTGTATGTAAACATATTTTAGAGCAAAAAAAATGTATTTGTATTTTATTGAATATAGAGGCAAGAAAAAAAATTGTACATTGTTTCAAATGTTCTTTTTGTAACAGTTTTTATTCATGGAGCATTTTTGTACATTGAAAAAAATGGAATTATGGAATTGCTGTTATATGATGCATAGGTACATCTAGCATGCTTTAATGTCATGCTATGTCATGATTCTAGATGTTGGTTTTTAAAACATTTTTTTTTCTAAGAGAAAGCTCAGTTTTTTTTTTCCCGCTACCAAATCAGGTTAGCAGTATAGAGCACTTAACTAAAAAATAAAAAAACAAAAAAAAAAACAACAAAAAAAATTACAAAAAAATTATCCTATTCATATGTTATTCATTGTGTGAAATTAAATGAATTCAATTCAGAATAATTTGAGTTCTGTTTTTTTTTTTAAGTTTCTATGTAGATGTTTTTATTAGAAAATATTAATTTTTTTACTTAATGAGGAACTAGACTGAAAAATAAGAAAATCACATTTAAATCCCAGGATCGTGCTGGACCTTTCCTCAACGACTCGTCCTGGAATTCTCCTCCGTCCCAGCAGCAGCATCTTCACCCTTCTTCTTCCTTCTTTTGGTTATGTCACCTGATCTTGCACTGTGCAGGTAAATCTCTTCACACCCTGAACCTTTATCAAACTAGTATTGCCTGTGGTTTCTGAAAAGCCATCTTGGTAGAGGCAGGGCTTTGCTTTATTTTATCAAACTGCCCCGTAGTGATCTGATGACGGCAGTGAGAATATTTAAAAAGCATCACACACATCACAAAACTACGGAACTAATAAATGAGAAGCAGGGAGATCCTTGCACTTCAGGTTCTCAGTTACAGGTTGCTCTCCAGCAAGAGCAGCTTTATGTGTTTTTTTTAAGTCATCGGGGACTGCAGGGTTTCTTTGCTATCAAGAAATAAGGAGGGAGAAGCAATAAGTCACAATTTGGAATGATTGTAAAGCTGTAGAAGTAGCTGTGAACCCAAAGTCATTCTTATTTTATCAAAAGTCAAAAATCAAGGTCACTTGAGTTGTACTGCATGCTCAACCACTACCATTCAGTTGTATGGAATTGGTTGTGTCACGGTTCATAGAAGGAACAAAGTTCCTAGAAGAAATGCCTGTGCAGTTGTCTTTTTTTTCTGGAGGAGGAATGGCAACACACTAAATCACACGACAAAACATTTGTCATACACTACAGAAAAACTGCCCCTGGGCAAATAACTAAGTACTCATGCCTGGTTAACCACTCAGTTTTCAACTTCCTGTCTAAAAGGCACATATGTCAAAATTACATGTCGATACTTGGCAGCCATGAGTTTGTCCTAAAAGAAATGGCCAGTGCATTAACCTTAGTCAACTCAGAGGCCTACTAAGAACTGTATTAGTCAGGTTAAAGAATGTAAGGAGCCTCTGGCTTTACATATTGGGAGATAGCAGTTCTCCACAGTATGCGTCTGGCGCGTTGAAAGACCAACCAATAGCTTGACCACATGACTGTGGCAAAACATAGCTTTGCAGACTTGCATCCCCTGACTATAACACCCCCACCCCTTTAATACCCCCGTTCCACCGTAGGCCTTTATTATAACAAAATATTAACTATTACTAATAATATATTTAACAAAAATAAATAACCAATGTAAATCTAACATCAATATAAATAGGTGTCAACACTTATTAAACACATAATAACAATAAGTTAACTGTAAATAAACCTTAAAAAAACCATTTAATAACAAGACATAACAAACATAACACTGACTCCCCAACTTCAGTTTTACTGGTTGCTGGTTGCCAACAGCACTCTATCCTCGAGGACTTCAACCGCCCCACCATAGGTCTAACCAAAATAACTCCATCATGCCACCTGCTAGCCTTACCAACCACTCAAGAGGGAGAAAGGGTGGTAAAAACTTTCCCTGCTCACTGTCTCTTCAAAACGAGCCCCCCCCACTTTCTCTTCCTTCTTTTTTAATTCTTCTGACCCCTCGTATACCTTCCCCTTCTTAACATCTTACATCTCGGTGTCCAAATGTTGAATCTAATATGTAACAGCTCAGTAATTTCAAAAGGATTACCTACATCTTTCATTGTTATCAATAGAATCCAATGTGTCTTACTTTCTTCTCAATCTAAAGGGTGTGGTGGACTGGGTAAAATAATACAGCATTCCTCCTGCTATGCAGAAGTCCAGGACATAATTTTACAAACTACTTATCCCGTCACTCTTTTAAATACTCTGCCACAGTCACTGTGCATGATAGAACACATCCCTGGCATTTTTGTTGCATGATTTTTATCTGTACAATAACACAGATTACCTAGCTACACAACACCAAATGGTGGCCAGCTTGGAGGAGCAATGCTCCTCTTGCCTGTGCTAATGTGTAGCTTGAGTATATAAAAAATTATTGCACGGCTAAACAGCCAGAAACTCCTAAAAATATTAATATTGCTTTTCAGGCATTTGAAAATCATTCATATTTAGGTTTATTGAACCATTTGACATGTGCACCAACTGTAAGACTCAATATGAAGCACCAACAACTAAACCACACTACGATGACAACACCAGCAAAGAAGCCTCTTCAACCACTCACATTCATTTTTGGCTATAAGGAAATGTTTTGTTGTTTCTCAACCACACCACAACTATCAATATGAAGAAGCCCTAAAACATAATTCTATTCAAAACATTTTTTTTAAAGTTTTGGATAAAATGAGGTGATTAGAAAACATGTTTTATTGCAATTTCTGTAGACACTGGGTATTTTCCCTCCCCTACTACTGTGGTTTTTTCATCAAGACTTAGCGCACCGAAGGTTGTGGACGTACCAAGTTTTTAATACCATCTTTATCCGCAATGGGTTTCACCATCACCATTAAAGAGAATGAATATGAAGGATAAATCTCCCCAATACGGTAATATAACTTTAACCCAAGCCGAAAAAATTTGCCTTTGCTTTATGAATTCAAAGACATTGCTCATTGACGTAGGTCCATCATAACATAAAGTTGTGGTGTTTCTAGACCCAACAGGCCCATGTGAACACTCGCCCAACCCAAATATTGCCAAAAAAGGTTCCACTGGAAACACCCCCGGGCCTTGTGTTTGATACCTGTGCTCTACGCTATTGGAAAGATTGTAGGAAGGAACTAGACCCCGTCAGTTTTTTTTGCTGTGATCCAGTAAACTGTACTCATTTGGCAGTTGTGATGCTTCTGCTATAATCAGCAAATATGCATTGCATAAAGGGGACTATGGCACAGACCTACCTGTCTGTCTACCTGTCTACAAGTCCAGGATTCTATCATCACCATGTCCTAGGAAGCGGCCATGTTCACCACTAATGCCACAGGGGACTTCTGGGTGCATAGAGATCCTCTTCAGCCCCTGATCAGGTAATTCCTGCACATGGGTATGAGTTACATTCTCCTTGACTGCTTGGCTTTGTGTGTGGTGGTGCCGCTGAGCTCTCCAGTAGCTGGCACATGCTTTGTGCATTGTAGAGCTAAAAAAAAGCCACCAAGAACCAGGGCTTTTTTTTCGAGTATTAGCACTATCATTAAAGAGGCAAAAAAAAAATAATGGCATAAAGAAACTGAGAGCTCCCTCTAGTGCTTGCATGATTGCCAACATCCCCCTAACTCATATGCTCTGAGCCCAGACGGTCATTGACACTTCCCCCAGGGGTTGCGTCATGGGCATAAAGTAAAGTAAGCGCTTACACTTTCTTATATGTGCCATTCAGACTACCCATTATAACTGCTAAAGACTACACTCAACCGACAAGAAGACCCCTTGGAAAAATGGTAGGCATACACTAATTTTTATTTGAATAATAATAATTATAATAGGTGTGGGAGGATTGTGGTAACACTGGAATTCCTCCATATTACACATCAATTTCCATCCCTTTAATGATAATCTCCATGCAGATGGAAATGCACTCCTGTCAGCATTATTGCAATTTTAGTGTTTTCTCAAATATAGGCAGAGTAAATATCTAAATCTGACTTGGTATCAAGAGCTTATAGCCCCCTGTGCAGCATGGCTTAAGTCTTAGAGGAAGCAGCACATGGATGTAGTCAATGAAACCGATAGGAGAAGATGGAGAGGTATTATTCCTATTTCATGGTCCAAGCAAAGACCAGCATGGTTCCAATACAGCCTAGGTTGAATGATGCTGGTTATGAAACTGAGGACATCTGGTGGAAGAAAAGAAGTCCTGCAGGGTACAGCTTCAGTATGGAGGTGAATATTGCTAGAAAAGCTCTTCTTTTTCCTTTTACTTATTAAGTTAATTAATTTTTACTTTTTTTATTATTGTCTGGAGTGCTGAGTTACTATAATTGATAGGAACTAATATATTTTATTCAGATTTAAAACTCACAATACAAAAATATGCTATCTGGTTTGCACGAATGTTTTATTTAAAAAGCCTAAAAAAACACATTGCTTGCTTGCATTTATCCAGGCATTAATAAACCAGGCAATCTGCTTGCCTCATAAGTAACATCTAGAATGGTCAGGCAATGCCCTTTGCAATCTTCCTTTGGCCTTGAGTGCTTACAAGGATCTATTCAGCCCCTGGGTTTAGTATTGCTTTCACTGACAGCTTATGAAAATGGAAAAATCTATATTGTCTCCTTTTAAAACGACATCTGAGACTCCAGTGGTTAAGGATTATATGAGACTTTAGTGATTGGGTTTACATATATTTTCATCTATATCCAAAGCCTATGAACATCCTGCATCTAATTTGCTCCAGAATATCCTCGCCCCAGCACACCTCGGTTCTATTTTAGCAACACAAGATCCTGCGGGCTGAAAGAAAATTGCATGATGTGAACTGGCGTTTAGCCTGACATCAGCAATTCAGAGAGTCATCATTTATGGACTCCCCGGGTGATTTATATTCAGGAGCAATGAACAGCTCTAGCCTTGACAAACTGTCGGCCGCCACTTCTAAAACAGCGGGCAGACTTCCTCTGGAGGGTAGATAGCACAATGACATCCTCTAGCGGATTCTTAATAGGAATATATGGAAAATACACTGGTTGGTGACACAATTAGCTGAGCTGTCAGCCAGGCTCTTTACACCAGTCTGCCAAGAGTAGTTAGGGTTTTGCTAGGACAGTAGTAAAGAGGGGTTCTGCAAAGAAAATATATACAGTATAATCATAATAATACATATGCAATGCAATAATCACACCCCAAGCAATAGGTACATTAAAAACTGTGCAATAAAAAACATGTAAAATCATATAAAGGGGTCTATTTAAAAAGCAGTGAATCCGACATTCCTTGCTGAACTTTCTTTAGTGGAGAATCTTTCTGATCCACATGTTTCAATAGCAGTAATTGATTCTTCACCAGGAAATGGTTTAGGAGATTTCAGATTCATTGGTTTAAAAATGTCCCTCAGGAATATACAGGGCTAATTTGTTCACTTTGAATAAATACAAAGGTAATAAATACATGTGAATAAAACATAAATCTTGATTATGAATTATTATTGCAAGAACATGGTCTATTCTATATATGGATAGCTGCACAATCAAGTCAAAGTCTATGTAAGATAAAATTACATCAGGGGTCGGCAAACTCGGGCCTTTAGGCCAGATACGGCCTAGCCGATAGTTCGTTCCGGCCTAATGCCCCCTGGCCGATCCAGCCTATTGCTGGCGGATCGGCCAGGGGACATTAGGAACTACCAGAGCCGCTGGAGCTCCGGTGCCTTCCCCTTGCAGCTGCTCCCCTATTTACCACGCCCGGCAGTAATATTCCGCCCCCGCGGTAAATAGGGAAAGCTCCCTGAAGGTAAATCCCTCTTCTCCACAATGCATACGGAGGGAAGGGATTTCACTTCAGGGGGCGTTCCCTGGTTGTGGGAGGAGCCATTCGTTTGGGTCCAGCCTAGTGCGCTCCCGCCCACCCCATAATGGTTCACGACTACTGCAAAATTGGAAGGATGGACTGGTTAGTGATGTCCTAAATGGGTCAAAATGACCCATATCATATTATATGAGATCACACAATCATTTCAGCATCTGAATTGTGCATACATTCTTAGAAAACACTTATTTTTTGTACTTACTTTTTCTAAAAGGTGTGAGCACAACTCAAAATAGGATGCACAGACTCAATTCACTCTTGTAAATCGGGGTGATAGTCTTAGCATGATGTAGTTAAAGTAAATACATATTTTTCTAGTGTCTATTTATTATTTAATGTAATTATTCATCAGTTTCATAAACGGGTAACTAAAAGGCAACAAGTGAATAAATTATAATGGCAGGTATTCTCCAACCCAAATTGTCTTGAAGAAGATTGAGGTCAGAGACCAAATGTGGATAGAACATTAATAAATCTTTTAATTGTACAAAATTTCCTAAAAATTAAATTGTTCACATGAATAAAATGACTACAGAGTCCTAAACAATCATAACAGGTTATCACTATCTATACAGCCATGTAAAGAAGTAAGTACACTCCTTAGAAATTGTTTGACTTAACATATTTGAACAAACAAACATTAGATCTTCATTCAAACTGCCTACAGATAAATGTGAGATACTTTAAAAACAATTTAATTTGTGTTGCATTTCTGTAGCTCTGATGAAGGTCTTTTTTGGAGAAGGGTTTTGATGAATGATCTTTTGGCCCCTGAAACGCGTTGGTGGTATTGGACAATAAATTTCTGTTGGACAATAAATTGTAAACATAAAGAGGTTTGAAGCTTCTTTCCATATCTGTTTGTTGGAGTCTACTTAACACATACAGTTGGCAAGGCATTCATTATCATCACCTAAATCAGTGTTTCTCAACCTTTTTAACATGGGGAACCTCTTAAAATATCATTCAGATCTTCAGTGAACCCCTGCTATTATTTTATACGCAGCTAAAAGTAGAATAGTGTGGTGATCAGTAGAAAGAATTCCTCTTATATTGCTGACCAGTGGGAAGAATGTCACCAAATTGATCATTGGCTGAACTGACCTGAGAGTCACAAACTGCTCATTGTTCATGGAACCCCTAGCACCATCTGAAGAAATGCTAGGGTTCCATAGAACCCTGGTTGAGAAACACTGATCTAAATTATAAAAATGCAGACTTATTACCTCGAAAAAGTAAATCCATTTCTCACTAATGCACAGAATTATAATCAGGTGTTCCAGAATAGGTGCCAAATATTAGAACCTATACAAGGATTGATTGATAAACCCCTTATTGTTAAATAGTATCTACACCCATAACAATGTTCTTGAGACAACCTTTGACCAGGAAGTGGGGGAACAGGGAAACAGATAAGAATAAGAAGCCAAAATTCCAGCATTTCCTTACTTAACTATGCTTTGGTCTGAGTTGCTGTTTGATAGATTTCCTCTCACTTCCTGTCTTGGGGACAACATTTTTAACATACAGGAAGTTAGGGTATCTTTCCAACACAGCCTCCAACTGTAGTAAAAGCTAATATCAGTTCTAATCCTTTACTGCTCTATCCAAAACTTTATATAGATATAGATATACTTCAATCCTTAGATATAATATCAAGGGTCTAGTGATCCCTTTGCCCATCTAATGGACTCCTAGATAACATTAAAACCCAGCAGTAGCTCTACTAATCAAAAAAAACAAAAAACAAAAATCAAATTAGGCAGATAATATTGGTATTGAGGTCAGCAACTAAAATTCATATAAAGGACTAAAGTCAAAGCATATACAATGCGTTTCAAAGGTCAAAGCTGCTTCTTCAGGAAAGGGAGGTCATAATTTGATCAATAATAGATTTCAACGTGTCATATAGGTACGGCTCTGGGTGATGAGACAAGTCAGATTAGGAGATACTAAAATGGCAGTTAGGAATAGAGCCAAAAAGTATAGACAATTATGAAAAAAGGGACCAATCTGCATGAAAGCTAAAACCTCCGCTCTTTCTGTTATGTGGAAAGAAAAAGCTCCATGCCAAGTTTTGAGGAAGGTATTTCTTAAAAAAAGTCGTGGCCATGGTAAAAGGCTGGATGAGTTTCTGGAACCATAGAATATACTGGGTATTAAAGTTTAAATGGAATGGTACCAGAGGCTGTTGAGCTAAGGAATCTCTAATTGCCTTAAGGGATCAGGAATGATATTTTGCCCATAAATTTAATGTTTTTAAGCAGGGATGTACATAGCATACAAAGTGTGCCACTGCATGAGGACTCTGGACCTTCTCCAGCCAACAGATGCTGACATGAAGGCCCTAAATCAGTTTACCCCGGGGGGAGGGGGGGGTTGGTAAGTTCTGCACAGGGCCCACTGTTGGCAAAATCTGCTACTGTTTATAAGGGTTTTTCTCCTGCCTCTGTATCAATGTATGTGTGGTTCTATGTAAAATATGCCGGTTTTCTAGTATGCTTATTTATTTCCCTAGTGGTTGGACTTGTGTCTCTTTTCAACCTAACTTTGTTTTGCCGAATCTTAAATATGCTGGAAGGCAAAGAATCATAATGTATCGGAGCAAATGTCCTATGCGTAGTGTATCTGGGCAGCACGGTGGCTCAGTGTCTACCACTCTTTGCAGTGCTAGGTCCCAGGTTCAAATTTCACCCTGGACACTATCTGCATGGAGTTTGCAGGTTCTCCCCGTGTTTGCTGGAGGAGCCCTGGTTGGGATCAATATTACAACTGATTTATAAAGATCCTCGTGACCAATTTTTTGTATTCATTGTACTATCCTCCTGTTTGATGATTGAGAATCAGAATTACAAAAGGATTTGCCTTATACCTTATCAAAATCAGTTATAACTCAAGCAGTGGTTTCGATTTGATGGTTAAGCATTTAACAAAAAACATTTTCAGTGAGCATTCTGCCCAAATATAATCAAATAAAAATAAAAAAATAAAAAATGTATTTGTTTTGTTTATTTTTTTTACCTTTTTCTCTGCTGTAATACATTGCATACTGTAAAGCTTTAGCACACTGCTTGCACATAAGGGGCACGGGGGCAAACCACTCATACACATTAAGCGCCTATTCTTGGCGGTCATGTGCCCGGAGATGCCTTGTAAGTGTTTATTAATCCGGCCTTATTAATGTTGACAAGCTTGTCCTGTTAATAATGACTTTTCCTAGTTTACATATGATTATTACTGTTTTTCGTGACTTCAGGCGGGACCTGTTACTGTTCTGTTTTGCATTTCATTTACAATGCTCTCACTGTGATATGTCATTTGAATCTGTTAGACCCTTTTATTACTGTAAAAATTCTATGCTGGTTTATTTGTGTTTTGGCGGCTAGCCAGGCAGACTAAGTTCAAGTGATAGGAGGCCAATTAAAACAAGCATGCTGAACAATGCCGGCTCTGTTGCGTGGCTTAGAAATACTTATCTTGAATATTATCCCTCTTCTACTTCATATAGTTAGAATAAGCCTGTGCTGTGCTTATTGAGATGCAACATCTGAATCTGCAGCTTGTTGTGTTCTGTGTCTGAATGGTGCTTTCATTTATGATATATCAATTCAAATCTTTTTTTTTTTAATGCTTAAGCTGTGTACAGACGTTAGATTTTTATCATTTGAATCATTACATTTATTAAAAAATAAAACCCCTGCCTAGCTGGCCCCCAGCGTTGTTTAGTGATCTGTCCTGCTGGAACAAGGACAATGGGGAGGATGCAACGGGACGCCCCTGTTTCGTCCTCCCCATCTTTAAAACAAAAACAGTTCGCTCCTAATTTTTTCACTGTTCCTACTGCCTGAGATGATCGTTAGCTATTATTTCCAGCAGATATAATTGCACACTGGTACATAGCTTTAGATCCAAACTCAATCATTCACACATTTTAACATGTTAGTGTATTTTCAAAAGTTGTCCTATGATTTAAAATCTTCTGCTTTCTTTAATAGATTTTCTTTTCTGATGATACTCCTATTGAGGTGGACTTTCCTCCCTTATCTTCATTCTTCTAAGAAAGTTTCTTTTCGTTTTATGTTTTTTATATTTCGGGTATTATTTTATTTTTCGGTTTATATTTTAGGCAAGAATGCAAGAATTGCTAGCACACCGGCAAGCTATCCTCATGCCTCCTGGCATCTGTAGAATGGATATCCCAAGAGACTTGAAGAATCCAGCAACCTATCTCATGCATTCGGTGCATCAATAGGAGTGAGGCAAGTGGTAAGTGACAACTGGAACCTGAAACCAAGATGCTGGAGAGGCACAAAATATTTATAAGAGCATCAGGTCAGGAGAGGACAACGCTGGGTCAATTGAAGTTACTGTGTTGCATAAAGAACCACGACAGTTAAGGGGGCATATGGAAATTAAGTTTCATGGGCATGGGGTGGAAGGTCCTTGTTTAGGCACTTCCTGTTATGGAAAACAACTCTCTCCCCATGTTACTCCTGTACTGTCACATGTGATAGAGCCTCCAAGTAGCTGTGCCAATAAACATTGTGCAAGCACAGTCTACTAAGAAGGTGATTCAGGGCAATGATGTTCAGCCAATGCTAGTACAAGTGCATGTAGACAAGAAGTAGTGAAAAGACACCTGGAGAGGATCACAAACACTGAGATGCTAAAAAATGAGATAAAAGTATAAAGGGCAAGAATAAAATAAAGCAATTGTGAATACACAGTGATTTATCTACTTAAATATTATCTATTTGTGATTAACATCAACTTTAAAGAAAATCTGTAAATTGAATATGCAGAGCAAAGCAATATATTTGCCTAATACAACTTCCCTGGTACCACTACCCTTGTACCCCTCCGTAGTGATGAGTAAACTTGGCTGCATTACTTTTACTGGTTGACCAGTGAACATTGTTAAAGTTCAGTAATGTAACAGTTGCCATGAGTTCCACTGAAGTCTGTTAGAGAACCTTCGGTTCTTCAAATTTTTGAGGCTAATAATCATGAAGTCAGGTTGAAAAAATACATAAGTCCATTGAGTTCAACCACTAGGGAATTCAATCTACTGGAAAACCTACATTTTCTAGATAGCAACCTATACGTACAGTTGATCCACACTTATTTGGAAAAAAAAACATACTATCTCAATAGTGGGGAGTCCCCATATTTGAGGGTCCGTGTATAATTTCCCACAGCCTGTCCCTAAATATTGGCGAGGTCTTTGGGCAGATGGCTTATTGGAATTTGAAATTTCCCTTTATTAAAGCGTACCTATAGAATTTTCACATTACATAAAAGGGTAAAGAATCGTTTTATGTAGGGTAAAAATTCATTTTTTTAAAAAAGGGTGCAGCATTGCCCCCTAATTCTTGGCCAGTCTAGGCGGTGGAGAATGAATGGGAGTGCAAAGCCTCCCGGCATACCTAAGTCAGGCATCCCAGGAGGCTCTTGGGCGCTCCTTCTAGGCATGCTCGATCATCTCGGGCATGCACAGAAGGAGCCTTTTTGGTCAAAGAGAAAAATTTGCCGATCTCAAGCATGAGCAATGCTATCAGCAATTTTTTTTTTGTTCATTCTACATCACCCAATCTTGCATCTGGGTCGGGTGACTTAAGATGAAGTACCCGGAAGAGAAGATGGTGGTGCCCCGAAACGTCAGCTCTGGGAAGACAGATTTTTTGGTGTTTTTTTTGTGTGTGTGTTTTGAGTATAGTTCCTCTTTAAGTAGGTGCTCAGATAGCATCTGCTTACCCATTCATAGAAAAAGGTTAAAAGATTAGACCTAGAAACAAGGAAAACACCTAAACTAAAAAACACAACACACATTTAATCAGAAGTTTGTCCATCATTTTCACATCATTCAGTATAGCAAATCCATATTAGTCATGACATGCAGCTGAACCTTGTCATGCCACTTTTAGTCTTTTTTGGAAGCCGATGTGAAAACCTAAACTGGGAAATATATATGTTTTGTGTTTGTACAAACATGCCACTTCCCGTTCACAAATGAATGCTCACATTCTCTAAGCCAGCATTTCTCAACCTTTTTAACCTGCTATAATTTCTATATCTACAGCTCACAGTACATTAGTGTGGCAGGAATTCCTCTTACGTTGCTGGCCATTGGGAGGAATATCACCCAGATAGCCAAAAATATCATTGGCATCAGTGGTAAATGACCTGAGAGTCACAAGTTACTCATTGGTCAAGGAACCCCTAACAACCACTGGAGGAACCCTGGCTCAAGCTAACATTATTAAACATCAGCCACCACTTTGTGATTACAATGGCCAGTTTGTTGACACCTGTAGAATCTGGCATTGACCTGTTTAATGAATCAGTCAGTCCTAGGTCAGGAACTGTCTAGCCTAAACCAAAATCCCACCCCAGATGTATTAAAAGGGTATTTTTGACACAGCCCTTAAGTGTTTATATAATTACAAACAATATATGGAAATATGGTAATGTATTGTATATACTTGAATATAAACAAATCCAAATATAAACCCAGGTAGCCACTTTTATCTGCAAAAACAGAAAAACTACATAAACTCTTAAGGACTTTTGCTCTTGTTGAAATAAATCTGTTAAAATGCAATGGCATACCTTTTATTTTGAAAAACAAAATGTTTTATAAATTATAAAAAAAATGTAGGACTTTCTCAGGCCACCTAGAAATTTTCAAGTTGGATTTGAACATCACAGTGGTACAACTCTCAAATCCAACTCTTTTTTTTTGTACAATTTTATTTAGCACTTTGTCCTAGGCGTGGGCCCCCAAAATATCTTGAAGGTTTGAAGATCGTTGAAACACCTTAATTGGACCTTTGGGGTTCCACTACATGCCCTAAAGTTGGTGCCTTCCTCTCATCCTAACTGCTTCACACTCCAACATACTACACTAGTATCTTAGTAACAAAAACTTTGTATATAACACATCTTTATTTAGCTTTGCATCTTCATTTCCCTACACCTTAGATGTACACATTAAGCTCCCATTAAAGCCCAAGTAAAGTAAAAAGCATTCTGACAAGAATTGCAGGAGGCGACAGGTGGACCTATAGGAACATGTCTCAATTGGGAAAAAAATAGTTCTCTGGAATGGTCTTCCTCTTCCTATTTGGCTTGCTCCTTCTTTCTGCTCATTTAAAAGAGCTCTTAAAACACAGCTTTTCATGTTTTCCTACCCATCCTCTTCGGTTTTCTACTTCCCACTATTCCATATCCCCCCTCCTATTGTGTGATACTTACCCCACCTCCTAGATTGTAAGCTCTTTGAGGCAGGGTCCTCTCCTCCTCCTGTCTCACTGTCAGTATCTGTCTGTCATTTACAGCCCCTATGTAATGTATAGCGCTGCGTAATATGTTGGCGCTATATAAATCCTGTTTACTAATAATAATAATAATAATAAAAATATTAATAATAATAAAATTTCTTTTTTTAATGTCACCTCCAACTTTATGAGTTAATTGTAATGCCTATGAACATTTTTTAATCTCTCTGCCCCTACCCACCTCAACCCCCCAGCCATTATGGTTACAATACTATGTTCGGAGATACTATGTTCGGGACTGGAATTCAAAAACAAAAATTTATAAAAACCCAACTTCAAGAAAGAGAAACCCAACTTGGGCTCCATGACTGCAAAATGTTAAAGAAGTCCTAGACCTCTCACTGAACTTTCTCCTGATGATTACCTTAAAGAATGCACAGACACAAAAAATCTGAAAAAAATAAACAAAACCTTGTCTATTATCGATGCATTGCCCAACTCGGTACTTTCTTGTATTTATAAAGAATTAATTATTATCCGGTCACAATCCTTCTCTCCTTTCCTGTTCATGTTGTTCCACAAGCTGTCACTCACGCTATTAATGCGCCTTATAAAATATCCTCCATTAAATAAGTGTTTGTATTCTTTGACGCTCGAGAGATAATTGTTGTTTTCATGTAAAAAATGTGCATTCCTCATGATGCTCCCTAATCCTATTTCTGCTATTTGTTTTTCTGTATGTGCTTCATTCATTCTTCTGTGGAGCATGATGACATAGAAAAATGGCTGTTTATCATAAAATTGATCCCCATTGCCTCCCTCTCGTCATTTCGTCCATCTTTAAATCATGACTCCATGTCTTATTCCCTCTATCTTTCATTCCTCCCTCCCAATTTTCTTTTTTTTCTGTTTTCTTCTCAATATCCTTTTCTTCCTTCACCTTCTCCATTCTTTTCATTTTCTTTCTTCCATTTTATATTCTTACATTTCTCCATGCTTTTCCCCATCTCTTCTTTCTGATTTTTCTTCCTTTGTTTCTCTCTTTTTCTTTTCCTCTTTTCTTTCCTTCCTTATGTCCTTCCTTGACACATAAAGAAAAAAGAATCCAAAAAATCTAACAAAACAAGAAATCTGCCTGCAGCGATTCAACCATTTCCATATTTAACCTCCTGGGCGGTTCATTTCTTTCCGGATTTATATGTCTAAAAGTGGTACATTGTTTTTCATGAAAATTTATTTTACATTGTAGGCCTGTAATACTTAGGCATAACTCACAGGCATAACTCACAGAAATGTGTCCAATATTTATTAAAGTTACAAATGTAACAATAAACTTTAAATAAAAAACACAAAAATCTTTTAAAACAAGGATACATAAATAAATAACGAAACCTAGAATATAACTGTACAGTAGCATATATATTTTATATATATATATATATATAATTATTACTTTGTTTTGAATTCAATAGTTATAATACAAAATAATTCATAATTCCTGCCACGCTCCCTCGCACGCACCGACTCCCGAGGAACGTCAGCGCACTCACGAGGGGACAGATCGGACGAAGTGGACACGGCCAGAGGATGCGATCAGACGGGCAGGACACTGGAAGACGCTAGTGGGACCAGGTAAGTCTTTATTTTTTATTTTTTAAACTTTTTAACTCGGGGTTACCGCTCAGAAGGTTAACATGAAAAAATGCTCACAGGATGCTAACACAACCAGTAATGTGCCCGGAGAGACACATTCATTACTGGATGACACAGTCAGAAACATGTTTGCAGAGACAAAAAAAGCCTCTCTTTCCGTTTCTTCATTTTCTTTCTTTCTTTACTTTTTTTCTTTTCATATACTTTGAAAAACCATTAATAAAGCCACATTTTAAGGTCCTGCAGAGGTAAATCCAATGCAAACAATCAGAGTTTTGGCAAAATATGCAAAACTGCTAAAATGCTGTCATTGTTGCCCAATCTTCTTCATGGTTTGAAGTCTTCAGCCATCTGTCTAAGGATCATGTAGTTCCCATGCATGCACATGCTACTTTATCTCAGTACTGATTTGCTCACATGCGTGGAATTAATGCATACAAAACAAGAGACAGGTGCAGTACAAAACGGTGGGCAAAAGCAGGCTTAGAACAAACCAAGGTTTTAAATGGATGATCAAAGTCCAAGCACACACAACAAAACTGTAATCCAAGAAATGAAGTCAAAAGTACAATCTAGGTCCCCACAAGCAATAATGTCACAGGTGACAGTTCCAGGGACCCCCAGCAACCTCTGTATAAACCCTAGTAGACAGAAGGATCTATAGCTATTATAGCAATAGCTATAATAGTTTCTTCTGCCTGTAAAAAAAAAAGCCTGTTGGGGGTCGGGATCAGGAGGACTAGTGGGAATAGGTGGGAACATGCCACAAATGAAAAATCATACAATTATTTTATAAATTAAATTTAAAGTTGTCAGGAAAACGATGTTTTCAAGCTACTGACAACCCTTTGCATTATTTGCAAAGCCAATAAAAACTATGTTGGGGAGGGGACAGAAAAAAACATACGTTTTCCAAAAAAAAATAAAAAGTTTTCTTAACTATGTTTTAACCATTTATGGAAAAAATAACATACTTTTTCAAAAATGTTTTATTTCTGGCATGTTTCAACAGGCTCTCTAACCTTCCCACTTCTATTACCCCCAACAATTATGGTGACACCACTATGTTTAGGATTAAAAGTTTGCCCAACCCCAGCACCCAACCCAACTACATGGCCCAGTTGTGCACCTAACAGCAACACGGCTGTCAGCAGTAACTGACATTTGAAATGTATTCCTTTTTTCATATTCTACAGGATGTGTATCTGTGTATCAGGAGGTTTAATGAAGTCACTTCAGCTATCTTCTGAGAACTGTAAACTTGAATTTATGAAGATATTATTTTGTAAATTTAACTTTGCAAAATACGCTATCTTTTATCACAATTATCCTCTTGACACGTTGGGTTTTTCTGTTTAATATTTCTGAGCAATTCTTCCACAGATGAAAAATCGAATAATTATATCAACTTCCCTAGTCTCCGTTCTTCAAGTTGTTCGTGACACTTTATTAGTTTAAATCTGTCTCTCGAATGGCGATGCAAATATCTTTTGTTCTTGGAGATATTTTTTAGCACATCGTAATTATACCAATTTTCATTTTTTTGTTTGTGAGAATTCATAGAAAAGAACTAAAAGCATTTTATTATGTAAGTCAACAGCTTGACAGCATGCGTGTAATCACTTGTTTGGATGTTTTTTTGTAACGTGAGCCACTTAAATGATTTCATTAGATGTTTTGAGATGGAATTATGGAATTTTTCACTAGCAGAAGGACCAAGAGAATACTTTGGGGCAATTTGCACATCAAATGTGTGCTGAACGTTTACAGAATTTGCCTAAATTTTCCAAAGATTTGCCCTATTCACCCATAATTTTCAAAGACTGTATGTTCATCGTATTTAGGGGATTTTCTATATTTTCCCATAATTTTCAAAGATGGTTCACCTCTCACATTTAATCTAAGATGTAGTCATGTACCTGGTTGATATTTGAGATGGTCAGGGTAATCTTTATTGGTTTTCAAGCCCAGGGAAACCTAATGGTGGTGAAGTGGCTGTGTGGCAATGGCGGAATTGTGGCCTGAACTACAAGGAGGATACAAGCTTGGGAGAACTTCCCATTATGTAGGTAGATGATCAATGGCAGATGTGCAGGAACAGATGCCACAGACAGGAGCCCCTTCTAGGACAAGCTGGTTCAGAAGCCAACAATTAGCAAAGAGCAGATATACTAAACTAAAAAAGTGCCAAATGGATAGCCTATGGTTTGTAACTTACAAGCAATGCAGTACAGAACAATAAGCAGGAGCAGCTCAGGTGAGCAGGTCTGTAACAGAATATAGAATATAAACTGAACATAAACCAGGTCAACATAGAGTGTTCAACCTATTGATAGGTTAGTATCTAACCTCAATGCAACATTCTACAGCTTTAAGTAAAGCTTATCCAGCACATGAAAGTCTTGTGAATTTGTTTTACACTAGATGTTGATGGATCATGTGATGAGGTTGAGACATTATGGGTGGAGTTGAATTTCGGGATGCATAATACACAATTCATTATTGGAGTCTGCTATAGGCCCCGCAGTGCTAAGGAAGAAATAGAGAGTCAACTACTAGCACAGATAGAAAAATCAGCAAAATCTGGAAATGTTTTAATCATGGGAGATTTTAACTACCCTGACATTGATGTAATGGCACTACTGTAAGTCTATGAACTTCCAGAACCCCCAGATCCTTTCCATTCCTGACTTCTACAAATGTATTCCCCCTAGACAGTATGAAGCATGCATGTCATTAGCCCCCAAGTGCATAACTTTACATTTATCTATATTAAATATCATTTGCCACTTGTCTGCCAAATCAAACAGTACATCCAGGCTTTTAAGGCTTTAAAGTAAAGCAAGCAGAGACTGTTGATCCAGGGAACATTCGATTGCCTCACGGAATCAAGAAGGAATTTTTTCCCCCTATTGAAGCAAATTGTACCAGGGTTTTTTTTTTTACTTCCTCTGACCAACTATGTCCATAGGGTTTTATATGTTTATTTCCCTGGGGGTTGAACTTGATGGACTAATGTTTTTTTTCAACCTGACTTACTATGTAACTATGTAAGATAATGGCAGTTTCATAATTTTCATGGCACTCCTTTTGTGGCAGTCCTGTTTATAGTCCTCTGTATATAGATAGGGGTTTCTATCACTACATGCATCTGAAATTACTGGAACACTACACACATCATGTAAAAAAAGGAAATTCCAACCAGCCCAGTCCCTCTTTGTTGCTATACAGTATCTTAATGGCTGGCATCCAACCTAGATAACGCATGAAAATTCCCATCTTACCACTGCATAGGGTACATAATAAAAGAGAACCTAACTCAACCCTAAACATATATCTCATACATTGAGGAGTGTTGGGAGATAGTAACAATACAAGCTATTCTAAATACATTTATTTTAGTAATGTTGCCTGTTGTTTCTCTTGGGAGTTTTTAGGGCCACCATAATGATCTAGACCAGACAATTTTAACTAGGGTGTCTACGGAGGTTGCTAGGGGTCCCTGGAACTGTGGCCTGTGACAATATTGCTTGTGGAGACCCAGATTGTACTTTTGACTTCATTTCTTGGATTACAGTTTTGTTGTGTGTGCTTGGACTTTGATCATCCATTTAAGACCTTGGCTTGTTCTAAGCCTGCTTCTGCCCACCGTTTTGTACTGCACCTGCCCGCGAGTTATTATTATTCTTATTATCCAGTATTTATATAGTGCCAACCTTGACCTGTTGCTTGACCTTCTTCTGATCATTGTGTATTTCTGCTGCCAGCATGTTGTCGTCCTTAGCCTGCTACCCACCCTGCTTCTTCCAGCCTTAATGCCCCTGGGTGCCCCCTGCCTCTGTCACCAACTTCAGAACCATAGTGGCCTGAGCAGCATGACTGGCTGACCTCATCTCTTTGGGCATCCACCAGCTAAAGTTAGGTCCATAAGTATTTGGACAGAGACAACTTTTTTCTAATTTTGGTTCTGTACATTACCACAATTTATTTTAAATGAAACAACTCAGATGCAGACTTTCAGCTTTAATTCAGTGGGTTGAACAAAAATATTGCATAAAAAATGTAACGAACTAAAGTCTTTTTTACACAATCACTTCATTTCAGGGTCTCAAATATTTATGGACCTAACTGTATGCAATACAAATCCTTCAGCAGATATATCTGTAGCATTTACTATTTATTTTTAGCCCTTTGTATTTGGAATCAAATTATAGATCCAAAGCAATTATGAGTTGTGACATTCATATTCTGCATATTCGTCCATAGAAGTCCATGGAGTTAGAAAACTAGCTGAAGAAGACCTGCAATGGCAGCCTCCATGTTTCTCTAATGACAAGTATTTTTTAGGTTTTGATGGCATTGATCCTCTGAAAGGTGCTTGATTTGGTAAGAGTGGGTAACTTGTGTATGGCTAGCTGCTTTAAAATGCAAGTTTTATATCAAAGCCTCTCACCTAATAAGTAATTATTTTTCCCATGTCCGATGTAATCAATGTTCTCTAGATGCATTCTAAGCTAGCCATCTCTAGCGTGGCTTTAGTTAGTATTTCTCCTAAGAGCGTCTAATCCTGGGCTAAAGCATGTCCATGTGCTTGCTCTCTCCAACCCTCAGCTCTCTCTCCTCTCCTCACATCAACATTGCATTGCTCTTTACTAGATCAATATGATTCATGTCTCATTTCACAACCTTAATCTTCTATGGGCCTCTGCAGCCATAAAAGTCACTTTGAAATATGACTCATAACTTGAATGGTGGTAGTTTGTTGTTTTGTTAGTAAATGTTCACTGGTTGCCTCTATTCTTTACTTTTATTTTAAGACAGAATCAATTTAGGTTTGAAATGGATTGAGTTTTAAAGGCAATCTATGGTGTGCTTAAAGTCTTTTTTTTAGATATACAAGTGATAATGAATGTCCTAAAGCTAAAACTTTGCTCGCCTTTCCTGACATCATTCAGAAATCAGAAAAAAAATATTTTTGAAGCAGTTTTTAACTTGACAGAATCCACTGTCATGCGCTCCTTCTCTGGGGAGAAAAATGATGATACAGCCCTGCAGTCTATATCTGCCGTCAACTGTTCCCCTCACCGTGACTTCATCTCATCACCAAAATCTTCAGGACCCAAATGAAGTCCAGCACTGGACGGCCAATAAAAAGTGTCTACAATACCTAAGCAACAATCTGGGCAACCAAGGTAGAACTCTCCTACTCTGCAAAAAGAAAAAGGTGTCATGCTTGGCTTGCACAATAGTGGGGTGAGAACTGAGAAGAGGTAAGGTGCAGAATATAAGCAGCAGTCTGGTCTGCCCCAAAGCCTCTAGTGGTGAGCATGCTGTGCTGCAGGCTGCAGCCAGGTTGCGGTCCTTGGGCACATCAGGGAGGGCAGATTCACTAGGCGGGAGAATAGTCAAAGAAGGCCGGGGACTGAAGCAGCAAGCAAGAAAGGTCAGGAATAAAACTAGGGGTCAAAAGCCAGGAATCTAGAAAATAGACACTGGTGACACGGGGGTCACGGCAGACACAGGGGAACACAGGTGACACAGGTTCAAGACACAGATGTCCAAGACCAAGAAAAGAGTTGTGGAAGTTTGTAGAACCATCCTGTTGGTTTTTATAATCCGGTCAAATTGAATAGAATTATGAAGTCTGGGAGAGGTGATAAATATTTGGGTTATATGACCCACAGTGGGAATTTTTGGGGTAACAATGTCAAAAGAGAAATTTATATATTTTTTAAAGAATTGTTCTATTTTAAAGCAGATTGCCTCTTAATGCCTTGTAAACCAGTTGACCCCATTGTCCAATATTTGCAACTCCCTGCTCCCCAAGAAGATTGATGAATCCTGACCTGAAGAGCTCACCGTCCTATGCTGGGCCATGTTTTAATGAGAGTTTGATGTGTCTGAATGGGTTTTTGCATTTCTATCTACACTTTACTCTGCACTGTACTAAGTTGTTTTACTCATCTTTGGGTTTTGGGTCTTTTCAATGCTTCTTTCTCCATGTGTTTTAGGATTTACAAAACACTCTAAAGACTCTGGGGGTATTTTATTATGATTTATTATTAGTTGAAAAGCAAAAAAGAATTCCCATAAACTTCAACATTCAAACCACTTTCATCCTTGACATGTTAAGCATAACCAAAGATAATTTGTTGTTTTGTGTTGAAATATGATTTTTATCCATTTATGTGAATTATATGTATACTAAACACATGTACAGCAGTTGTTTTCACCTTGATCCCCATGTGGTCAACATAGCTAAACCAACGACTTGATGTTGTCCATGAATCCAAGTCTCTACCGCCTCCCTGTAATTGGTGGTGATCCCAAAGCAAGGTCAGGTTTCCGATCTTGCTATTCTTCAATAAATATTTTACTTGAGACCAAGTTCCAACAAGGACTGGCTCCAGTGCGGGTATTAAGAATTTTATTCAGTTTCATGTATTTCCTTACAGTTTTAGTAGCCTCTATAGTAGGTAAACTATGCTGCAGCCAGACTTATCCATTCATACCACCGCTCCTCTTCTGCTGCATCTCTTTGTAGTTCTCTGCATTGGCTTACATTTAACCCTAGAATCAAATTCAAGCTCCTGTGCTTTGCCTTCAAATCCCTATTGTCCACTTATAAGTGGATATATAAGTGGGAAAATATTGTAAGAAAAGAAGGAGAATAAAGCTGGGGTTTTATGGCGGAATAAAGTTATATTGTAAAAGATTGTTACAATTATGACCAATTATTAACCTATTAGATCCTCATGGGTGTCAGACTGTATTTACTATACAGGTAATATCCCTGGCTGTGTGTAACAAGAATAGGACAAACAAAGTTATATTGCCTTTTGTCCCAACAAAGGTAATAAAACGCGAAACGCGTCAGGACAAGAGACAATATAAATGTGTTTGTCTTATTCTTGTTGTTAAACACAAACGGGGATATTACGTGTATAGTAAATATGGTCTGACTACACCCACTATTTATGTATATTCTAGTGATTGTTCATAATTGTAACAATCTATTACAATATAAGTTTATTTTGCCATAAAACCTCAGCTTTACTCTCTTTCTTTTCTTACAATATTTCCTGATCAATATTTGGGGTGGCAACTAACCTACTACAACAGGATAATTGCTATTCCTATTCTTTTTGGATATATAAGTGGATATAGGTGGGAGTTTTTGTCCAACTTACCTTTGTGACCTGATAGAAAAATTCTCCCCTAGCTACTCTCTTCGCTTCTCCAATGACGTACTAATGACTTCCTCACTCAAAACCTCATCACACGCATGGCTCCAAGACTTTTCTAGAGCTGCCCTGACTCTCTGGAATGGTCTTCCTAGTCCTATTCGACTTGCTCCTACTTTCTGCTCATTTAAAAGAGCCCTCAAAACCCATCTTTTCATACTCACCTACCTTTCTTCATCTGTCTTCTAAATCGTCACTACTTCCCTATCATTCCATATCTCCCCTCCTATTGTGTGATACTTCCCCCACCTCCTAGATCGTAAGCACTTCAGGGCAGGGTCCTCTCCTCCTCCTATGTCACTGTCTATATCTGTCTGTCATTTGCAAACTCTATGTAATGTACAGAGCTGTGTATTATGTTGGCGCTATTTAAATCTGGTTTATTATTATTTTTATTATTATTAATAATAATAATAATAATAATAAAAAAAATTACAGGTGAAATTATTGAAGATTATTTATTGTTTCGCCTCCAGCTTTAATCTTGAACTTTTCTCACATTCTCAGTTATATAGCAAATCTTACAAAATTTATAGACACTGTATATCTCAATATTAGTATACAGAGTGCCATTTTAATGTCTTTACCCCTATGATTTGAAAACTATTTACTCCTTATGCCTTCAAACCCAAAGAACCAACATAATCAGACTTGGTGGTAGGATTATACAAAGTAAAGCAATGTTTTCACAATTTTTCACACTTCCTGTGATATTCTTGGACAATTAACATCTTCCTTGACACATTTGTTTGATATTGGTTATTGGATTAAGGAAATTACCTTTGTGTTTAGGTATGTTCCTGGTACTCATTAGAACTAGAGAAGACACATTAGGACCCTCTCATACTTTTGGAGTTCCAATGCACGGTTGGCAAACTTTCTGGAACCGCACTGCAAACTGTCACAGCTACCACCCTGTGCAGCCACTTGCAACTAATGGCTCCCAACTTCTCCCATTTACTTGAAAGGGAGTGATTGAGACCCCAGCTGGAACCTTTGCAAAATATTGTAGTTTGCTGTAGGTATCAAATGGCTCTTAGTGGTGCAACATCTTCAACATTACAATGCCAGTTGAGTATGACTAACTCATATTCATATTCATTTTCTTGTATAAAACATTAATAAACAAATAAATATTTAATGCAGGATGTCTCCATGATACTGTCATTGCAAAGAATTATTTCTAAATTAGACAACCCACTTGTGGTCTCAATACAGAGAGGTATGAATTGGAGCCAGGGAGCTGTGTGTGTTCTCAATAGAACTAACCAGCAGGAGATCAAATTACACTCCCCTTTACTGCTAGGGATTGCAGAAAAAAAATTGCAGTGTCCCACCTGTTTGCTAAATGTGCTAAACAGGAAATATTTATGTGCAATATATCATATTCTTAATAGTGGACCAAATACAAAATACAAGGCTGGATCACTGCGTGCATTGCAGGACACCTGCTAATATATATAGTAAACCTGCACGAAAGTGGGACCAAATGTGTTCCCCTTCATATCAACAGCACATAGTTGTAAACCAGGTATATAGGAAATAAAAAGAATTCTTACTATACACACATTTTTGCTTGCTGCATGGAAATGGCCAAGTGTAGTTAGACCCTATGATCTATAAAACACTAAAAATCCCTTTACTATAACTCCAAATCAGCCATTCTCAACCAATCTCATCCATGCAACCCTAGGGTTCCTCCAGAAGCTACTAGGAGTTCCTTGAGCTGCAGCTGATTGACTTCCCATTAGATGTTACCTATATAGTTCCAGGTTATAATTCAATTAACACTTATCTAGTAGAAGTCATCTATGTTTTCCAACCTATCCAAATGGCTTGATCAGTTCTACCAGTGTAGGGAATATACCAGCATTATTATCCACGCAGTTTTAACACTTAAATCCAACCACAATGTGACACTGCAGCTATTGATTTTCCTAAAATAGTGGGTGTAAAATTTGTTGAACCAACCTGTGATATTAACATACTCCATCGTCTGTGTCAGGAAGTCTGCCTAGGTGCTAAAACTTCAATATGCTGGGTCCAAGGTATGGATTGTTGTCAAAGCGCCAGGAGTTCCTTAAGCTGCGAAAAATTGATCTCCCATAAGATAGTACCTGTATAGTTCCAAGGCCAACATCACTTGAGGTATAATTAGATCAACACATCTAATAGTAGGTAATCACATTCAGCTGGACTTGTAATATTAACAATGTTTCGCAGCCTATCCAAGCGGCTTCATCAGTTCTACCAGTGTAGGGAATATGCCAGCAATATTATCCACACAGCATAAACACCCTAATCCAATCACAATGTGGCACGGCAGCTATGGATTGTCCTAGATTAGTAGGTGTGAAATTTGTTGAACCAACCTACAATATTAACATACTCCATACTCGGTGTAAGGAAGTCTGCCTAGGTGCAAAAAAAATTAAATGTGCAGGGCCAAAGGTATGGATTGTTGTCAAAATGGCAGGAGTTCTTTAATCTGTGAATAATTGATTGTTTTATTGTAATGTTGATGATGTTTCGCAGCCTATCCAAGTTTCTTCATCAGTTCTACTAGTGTCGGAAATATCCCAGCATTTATACTCACACAGCATAAACACCTTAATCCAATCACAATGTGACGCTAATGCTATTGATTGTCCTAGATTACTAGGTGTGAAATTTGTTGAACCACCATGTTCTATTAACATAATCCCATTCTTGGTGTCAGGAAGTCTGCCAAGGTGATAAAACTTCAATATGCAGGGCCAAAGGTAGGGATTGTTCTTTAAAGTGCAGGTGATTGACCTCCTATAATATGGTACCTGTAAAGTTCTAGGGCCAACCTCACTTGAGTTATATTTCAATGAATACATCCATTAGTAGGAAATACCATTCAGCTGTACTTGTTTTTTTGTAATGTTTCACAGGCTATCAAAGCCGTTTATCAGTTCTACCTGTGTAGGAAATACCCCAGCATTTTATCCACGCATCATGATCTATTTACCATGTGACACTGCAGATGTTCATTGTCCTAGATTAGTAGGTGTGAAATTTGTTGAACCACCCTGTGGTATCAATATAACCAAATCCTTGGTGTCAGGAAGTCTGCATAGGTTCTAAAGCTTCAAAATGTATGTACGAAGGTATAAATTGTCAATATGTCAGGATAGTAATAAAAAAATGCATTATAGGTAAAAGACAGATGGTGTAGGTAGCCCCCACCTCTGACTAAAACCATTATTATTGTCAGGGGTTCCCCCGTGGTAAAATGGTTGAGAATGGATTCTATATAGTATTCCCCTTTTGTTTCTCCCCTGGCAGCTACATAAAAGTGTGTATAGGAAGATGAAGAAATGGACAGAGGAACTGGGCAAGCAAAGACAGTAACAAGAAATGTGCAAAGGAGAAAAGTGGTAAGGCTTCCAGTGACGGAGGGGCTGTGCTATGGAGGTGACCCCTTCTGAAGTCAAATTGTCCAGCAAGGCCAATGATATACTGCAAGTGAATGAGAATCATTTAAGGAAAGGAAAAAAACACTGCATTACATTATTTAAAACTCTTGATTTTCCTACGCTTTTACCTGCAATTTTTTGAAGATGGTGATGGGTTCTCTTTATTAAAATGTTATAGTTTTATGGCTTTGTAAATGTCTGAAGTTGCTTGTGTTCCTTAATGTGTTCTGTTTAGTAGTAAACATTCACTTTATTTGTTGTTAAATTTAAAAGATGTGATTTTTTAAAACGACTTGTAGTAATTATTTAAAATGTGTCCTCACCTTAAAAGCTTTTCACGCCTTCTGTTTACTTTGGAGTTTTTATCATAACTGTTAAAATGTAACTTTTCTTTGATAAGAAGGAAAAATCATACCTAGGTCAGCTTTGGAAACTGAAATTTCAATATTTGAAGTGAATCATAAAAACTTTAACAAATTGATGTATTTCAAAAGTTCTGTTCCTTCACAGCTTTTAATAAAATAATCCCTGGTGATGCTGCCATCAAGGTCCATCACGTATTATTTCAACACACAATATACAGGCATGGTCCCTGTTATCACCATTCGGAAGCCCACCTTGAGAAATTGCCTTGCATCTCTGGAGTGCATATAAATAGTGAGTGGCTGCAAGAGGTCATCAGTAGGGATGAGCCAGCGAGTTTTTAAAACTCGATCCCGCGTAAAATTCGTCTGTTCTCGCTTACAGTATTTTAAGCGAGAACGGCCTGTGTAAATTCACCGATCTAGGTCGAATTTTAAAAAAAAATAATAAATAATAATTAACAATTGTTTAACCTCTAGTGCCGGGGAGCACACAGCCCGAGGCGGCCACATTCATCGAGAATATCCCAGGAACTAGAGGTTTATTAACCTCTGGTGCTGGGGATCACATATCTTCTCAATAAATGCGGCCCAAGGCAGCCACATTCATTGGAAATATCCCTGGGCACTAGAGATTATTTAACCTCTAGAGCCAGGAATCACACATCTTCTCAATTAATTCTTTTAGAATATACCCAGGTACCAGAGGTTCATTAACCTTCAGTGCCCCGGGGATCGCAAACAGGAGGATTCCCTGGGAATTCTCCTGTTAAAATTTCCTGGATCTTCCGATGGTTTAGCAAAATCTGTTCGCCGAAATTTTGCGAAACTACCTGAAGTTCTGGGAAATTTTTGCGAGAATGCCAGAGGCAAAAATAATTACAGACAACACTTACCATATCAAACATCTTTAGGGCAATTTATTCATCACAAAAACATTAAATTGCCAAAAATATTCAGAAACAGGGCTTTAGATTGATTTCCTGTTGGTATGGGTTTCATACACCAAGCCCTTGCCGTTTAGTACCTTTTACATGTGAATGTTGACTCGATCAATCCCTACACACTGCTAAAATTCTAGTTATTTGCAAGGCTGGATTTGTACTTTTTCCTCCCCTAGGCTAGCTAGCTTGTGCTTGAGGGATGGATATGGGAGGACAGCCATGATGATAGTTGAGGGTCATTGGTGGGAACCATGATAGTGGCCAGAGCAGCCCAATGCTAAGCACTTTTATGTATTATGATGATAATATTATAGACACAATAGCAGTTCTAATGTTACCCATATTGGTCATGGCACCCTAGGCAGGGCCAGATTTATACTTTTTACTCCCCTAGGCCAGCTGACTTGTGCTGCCCCTTCCCTCCCAGCTGATAACAGCCTTTGACAATGACATACACAGGAAAAAAGGAGAGGGAAAGGAGACAGAGAGAAAGCAGGGAGAGAGAGCAGGATAGGGGGAGAAGAAGGGAGGGAGAGAGAGAGTAAGAACTGATAGTAAAAAAGGAAGGTGAAAGAATGAGAAAACAGAGAGAGATAAATGTGGGAATAAAGAGAATGAGATGAGAGAGGGAAGAGTGTGAACATGGTGGGGATGGAGAGGGACAGGCGGGAAAAAGGATAGAGAAAGGGGGGAGAGAGAGGAAAGAAGGGAGGGGGGATAAAGGAAAGACATGGGGAGGAGAGGGAGAGGAAAGAAGCGGGTAAAGGGAAAGGGAGGAAGAGGGGAAAGAAAATGAGAAGGCGGAGAGAAGAGGGGAGAGAGAGGAGGGTAGAGAGAAGTAGGGAAAATGAAGAGAGATGGAGGGAGAGACAGAAGAGGAGAGAGTGAAGGTGGAGAAAAGGACAGAGATGGTGGGGGGAGGACAGAGCAGAGAGGTAAGAAAGAGAGATTGTCACCCTCACAGATCCCTGCACTGTATGTGACCTCAGTATAATCACTTTCACTTATTGCACCCTGTTACTGTAGCTTGTTAGCCCACAGCAGCTGGTTCCAGTTCCACAAAGAGATGATGTTTAACAACTCCCTAGACCATGGCCTAGATGGCCTACGACCCGGCTGCCCTAGGTCTTGCCCCCATCTGTAATTGTCCCGTACTCACTAGCCAGATGTCCTGCTTGTCCTTTGTGGGAAGAGCCAGGGGACCATAATTTGGTGATAACCCTGTGGCAAAATAGCCCAGTGACCACTAGGATTACAGGTTGTAATAGTTGTAATTGCGGGGTCCTCTTGTGGAGACCAGGTGTCACTTAGATCCCGGGTAATCCAGTGCCACCTGCCAGGGGTTGTGGCCTTAACAGTTGATGACTAAAAAAACATTAAATTGCCCAGTCTATCCTGCCCGTGATAATATTAGCTTCTAAGATTAGAGTGTGCTCTCTGATACTGACCTTGTCTTCTCCTAACTACCTTCAGGGGAGGCTGAAGGGCATATTTAATGAAGGGGGGCTGAAGGGCAGTTTTAATGAAGGGGAAGCTGAAGGGCAGATTTAATGAAGGGGAGGCTGAAGGGCAGATTTAATGAAGGAAAGCTGAAGGGCAGATTTAATAAAGGGGAGGCTGAAGGGCAGATTTAATGAAGGAGAGGCTGAAGGGCAGATTTAATGAAAAGCGCTTTTCGGCCTGCAATGGTCTGCTTTTTCACATGTATATAAATAATCTAAAAGACCTTTAACTTGATGACAGGTTAAAAACAAAAACCTTCTAAAAGCATCTCCAATACCGCATGGCAGCAAGGCCAAATTTTAAGGGGCAAAGGAAAGGAAAATGAGACCACACCACCAAATATGTCCCTGGGTGTTGGTTAGTCCCGCGTAAGGTGAGTATCAGATTTGTTTTCAAAATCAATACAATATGTAATGTACTCTCCTGGTATATAGTTCAACTGTCCAAGTATTCCAACACCAACCATTGGCGTAGACCCACGTAGACCTATATATATATATATATTTGGAGCACTGACTTGAGAACACAAGGTATTTAAGCCTTCATGTATGTGTGCATTCCAAGTATTTATATTGGATAATTATCTGTGTAGATAATTATCTCAGCCCTGGAGAATAGAATTGGGGAAGCTGTAGTGCAGCTTTGACAAGATGCAGAGTAATTCGGAGAGCACAAAGCTAGATAATGAAATAGTTGTTTGTTAATTTATTACAATGCAGAATGTTATTACCTCTCATTGTCACAGATTACAATGGACCACTTAGTGTTGCACTGTTTAGATAACAATGAGCGTTTATAAGGAGAAATTACTCCGAAAGGGGTAAACATTATAGCAGTGGAGGGATCATACACATGTAGGGACCTTGTCGTAAAGCCTGTAGAAAAGTCAGAGGATTGTTGCTGGAAATGATCCTTCATGATCTCATTTCCTTAGACAGATGAATGAACGAGCACTGTACCCACAGTGCTGTTCTGTTCTATGATGAGGGGAAAGGGGGAGGACAAGAGAGCAGCAACCGATCAGTCGTTCATCAATCTGCCAGGACAGATTGATTAATGATGTTGGAGGACCAATATACAACACGTGAGATTTTCATCCGAGATAAACACAACTGTTCATCTCAAACAATAATCATCTTGGGGCCGGGTCATGTAGCCCTACCTTGTTTTTGCTGTCCTAAAATAGAAGGGACGTTGAGTGTTGTCATAATAAGTTTTTGTTTTTTCAACTCAAATTGTTGGCAGCAGGCTTTTCTTAAGACACTTTTCTGCTGTTACTTAACACGCATGTGTGGGAATTATTTAGTACATGTATGTAGCTTGTTAGCCCACAGCAGCTGGTTCCAGTATGTGCGTGAGTTACATACTATATATGTGTGGGAGTTATTTAATACACATGTGCGGTAGGTAGTTAAAACATACAATATGTGTGCCAGTTACTTAACACTAATAATGTAGATATTTAACACTAATATGCTGGAGTTACTTAACCCACATGTGCGGGAGTTACTTAACACACATGTACGACAGTTAATGAACATCCATTTTCGAAAGTTACCTAAAACACATGTGTGGGAGTTACTGAACACTCATGTGTGGAATTTAATACACATGTGCAGGGTCTACAACACACATGTGCAGTAGTTACCTAACACACACGTCCAGGAGTTAATGAACACTCATTTAAAGTTACTGCTTTAAAGTTACTTAGCACACATGTGCAGGAGTTACTTAACACACATGTGTAGAAGTTAGTTAACATTCACATGTGCAGGAGCTACAACACACATGTGCAGAAGTTACTTAACATTCACATGTGCAGGAACTACAACACACATGTGCAGAAGTTACTTAACACGCATGCGCAGAAGTTACTTAACACACATGTGCGGGAGTTAATAAACACCCACATTCAGAAGTTACTTAAAACACATGTGTGGGAGTTACTGAACACACATGTACAGGAGTTACTTAATACTCATGTGTGGAAGTTAATACACATGTGAAGAGCTACAACACACATGTGCAAAAGTTATTAAACACACATGTGCAAGAGTTACTTAACACTCATGCTTTAAAGTCACTTAACACACATGTTCAGGAGTTACACCATTTCAGCTCAATCAAGAGACTGGAGACTCCCAATATGGAAACAGACTGGGTGATGATTGAAGTATTGATAAGGAGAGGCTGACATCATAGTGCCTGGAGGGGTGGTAAATTGCCATAAGGGGCAAATATGCTTTGCAAAAAATCGCCCAAAAGTTTTTCTTTTTCTCAGAGGAGTTAATTAGTCTTTAAGCACTACTAACCCTAGTTTAATTCTTTCTGCTTTGCACAATTAAGTTCTGAATATTTATCCTGTTCAGCGAATCACTTGGTGGTGGTTGCCTCTATGATCGGAGTTAAAGAGAAACTTTTTATTGGGGCAGAGGGCTCTTGGTGAGAGGAGTATGGAGGAGTAGGTGCTTTGATATTATTAGAAAGCTATGTACAGCACTTTGCTGACCCCTTCCACCAGCCATAATCTGCCTGCCTTGCATAGCCAAGTACAAAGACCCAGTGATGACATATAGTATGTAAAAAAGGCGGAAAGCTTCTATGGGTAGTATGTTGATTATGGAGGAACCAGAGAAGACAAATCGTAAGCAGCTTTAAATGAGGTGCTACTAATACAGTCCTGAAGAGTGCTTCTGCTGCCTTTACGGTGCCTTTCATGTTATTGAAGACTTCATCACTTACGCAACTGCGAGAGCGAATTTGTTGCCACAGCAACTCTGCGGCATTCCTGTTTACTCATCCAAAGTGTAGCACCTAGTTAGCCACGGATACCCTGAAATCGCTGCATCTCTAGGTAGGGAGGTCGAGATAATTCAATTTCCCAGAGCTTGCTTTTATGATACCATTCAGCTCGGTATTAGCGTATCCGCGTACCTTTGACAGGGGTGGCAGCAAAAGGCATATTTTGCAGATACTTCATGTCAATTAGAGTTCTTTCTCTTTCTTGAAATAATCATGCTTGACAGATTAAGGACAAGCTGCAAGAGAAAATCGTTTAATTGGTGCCCTTCTATTTTGTAGAGAGAAAAAAAAAAATGGATACAGAGAATATATAATATATTCCGCACGACGCGAGTGCCGGTGCATAAAAGATGCATTAGCTGGGAGATTTAAATGTATGACATATTCTTATTATGTGGAGGAAAATGCTGCGCGCGGGAAGCCAGCCGAATGGTATAATCATTTTCTGATTAAGGCCTAATGACAAATATAATGACTGCAAAAATATACCTGCACCTTGTTTGGGGGGGGGGGGGGGGCAAACCCTGACATTGAACGCAGAGATAAAAGCTTTGCCGGATGTAATTAGCAGAGGTATAAGTCACACGGCATCCTGTGGCATGCGGGGGTAATGAAAATTGAATTTTTATGACAGTGTATCGGGAAACAGTTAATATTTCTTTAATTATTAGGCAGGCTATGCACAAGTTTTTTTCTTTTTCTATTAACAATTTTATCCTGAAAGCAAACCAAAATAAATCGTATAGGGGCCGATTTATAAAACCATCGAAAGTAAAAGTGAAAAGGACATATTGCCAGTTTATGATTGCAAGTTCATACATCACGGGGCTTTTATTACAGAGATTTATATCACATGATAGACACTTATTTTGTACATATACAGACCTTCTAAAGAATTATTCCTGAAGAAGCAAGCAGGAGTTCTGCGAAACGCGTTGAATAAGCATACCTATGAAAATGGGCCACTCAAATTCCTTATAGGGATTTTTTTTTCACAATGACCACATGGTATGTTGCATTCACCATCTTTGTGACACTTTTAAATGGCAGAATGTTCTTTGCTCAACTTTATGAAGTTGAAAATGTTTCTACGGCCTTGAAATTGATTCAATAAATGTGTCTTCCTATATTTTAAATGATATTATAATAAAGTGTAATTTTCTCCTTTAAACTATTGTCGATGCCTCCTAAAGTTTTGTTTTCCCTGTACATTTTACACTCTCTAGAATAATATATATATATATATATATATATATTTATTTATATATATACTATTTTCTATGATTGCCACTGTACAGATCCCAGGATAACATATACCACAATGGAGATCTGTACCCTGACTGCCCTTTTTGAAAAACGGTTTTGGCAGCCACAAGGAAAGTCAATGGCTTGCGTATGCTTCTTGCAAATATGGCAATTGATTTATTCATATACTATAAGTGAATGGTTGGTATTTTAGTGTAAATTTGTTATGGGTAATAAAGTACTGATCCGCCACTGCACAAAAACTAATTGCAGATTTTAAAAAGTTTTGACCAAAGAAGTGGTGATCTAACCAACCATAAATCAGCCATGTAATGTATTTTCAATTTGTGTTTATGTTGTGTTTTTATTGCTTCACACCTTCCTTAGTATGATAGCATACACTTTTATTCAGCAGCCAATATGGAGCTGCAAGCATGTAAAATTTAAATGTGTTGTAAAAAAATTGTACTTCTTTCTCATGGGCATTTAAACAAACATTTTTGGACTGAACAGCCTTCTTTTTATTAAAATTGATCACAGCGGCTATAATGCCACAAGTTCATATCTACACAGGAAGATAAGTTTTTCTGCTACCATAGTGGTTAACTGTTTCTTGGGGGTGTTTGGGACCATCATGTATGGTATCAGGGTTGAAAACGAAGGGAGATCAGTGAACAGCTATTTGCTGCCCAGTGTAGTAAGGAGTGAACCCGGAAGCATTTAACTCTTAGCAGTTCCAGGTTCAGATTTGTAAAACCTGCTGCCCTGGCTGGGGTAGAAGCTGATTTATGATGGATGAGGTTTGAGCAGGTTATTGCAGTTAATATATTTAGAAGCGACAATACAGGATGTCTATAACTGATAAATATGCCACATCCCTATTTTTAAATAGAAAATGAAGGGATTTTAACGGCATATATCAATACCTTAAAAATAAATGACATGCATAACACAATTTCTTTTATTCCTTTTATGAATAAAAGCAAATACATTAATTCTCCTTCATTGGGAAAAATGGCTATTTCCTCAACGTGTTTCGCAGCTTATCTATTGACTCTTCATCAGGAATAATTAAAGACATAGCAAGTCAACACAGTCCAATCTATAGTAAAAATGTGTATTCATCACTAGAAGAACAGTCACTAACAAATGTTAACATATTATAAGTATACTTGCCGCCAATATATCATACAACCAGTCCAATATCACCATTGAGCCCATGCAAATGACCCCAAAAGAGCTCACAGATGATGTATATAAAGAGGAAGGGGAGCCGAGCAGTCAGCCTACTCAATCACTGATACATCTACAGATTTCTCTAGATAAAAAAATGTACTTACTATATATCAAAATCTCCTTTATCCTTTTACATGATCATCCTAATATTAGGTCACAATTCTTATCATCCCCTTGTCTCCTATTTTATCTGCCTCATCATCTCCTAAATCAAACTAACTTTACAACTCCGACAAATGAAGCTGAAATGGGTACCAAGATAGCTTGATATTCAAAACCCTTTAAAGCCCAAGTAAACTGTATTGGATAACCACCAGAATTCGCCTTAATGGGCCAGTAATGGGCTGTAATGGAGGATCACCATCATTTGCCAAAATGGGCCATGATGCAAAGCACAAGGCTAAACTCCCACCATCCACATTGTCCCCACTGTTGCATGTCTTCTTAATCTTTCAGGACCATCATCCTTCCGCAGTGCCCATTAACCAGGTGTTGATGGTGTAACTTCTGCCCATGCACGCTGGACTTATAAGTTCTCCATACGTGGCTTCATGTCTGGAAAGCACATGATTTATACCCTTTAAACGAAATACAAGTAGGTGATTTAGGACTTTTAAGGCATTCAAGCAACATATACATGTTTCAAAGACATATTGTAAAGCATACGTTTATTCAAAACTTCATTAAAACTTTTATTAAGGGGGTATTAAGGAAAGGTAAGTATATGCTGCTGGGAATGGTGGTAGTGAAGTGACCTTTTTATTTTGCCCTGTATTAACCACAGTAAAAGTGACTTTAAATTGACTAAGAAGCTTACCTTTCTTGCACTATGCTAGTCCTTCCTGCCACTTGCATAGGAAATCTTCTCAGCTGATGCATCTCCATTCCCAGACACTCCAGTATAGCATGTAAAGATATTAGGAACTAGTTTCTTTTAATTTCACACCGCTCTGCACTGCAGCAAGTTTCGTGGAGCTTGTTCCGATTTGCTGCATCATAGTTACCAGGTTGAAGGCGTTCAGTGTCTCAATGAAGCCTCCAGCACAGAGGGAATTGGAGATATAGACACCGGCTCACAGGGCTCAGGGAGCCATGAAGACAATATTGAACAGGAACAGTTAATATAAGGCAAGAAATTTTGTTGGTCTTGAGGAATCTGGCCAAGCTGTTCTTTTTTATTTCTCTAGTACATCTAGGGACAACATTTTATTTTTTTGGGATGCTTTGGGGGGAAGCATTCCTCTCCACTCCTATTTAGTGCTAGAGGACATGCAGACTTTTTTAAACAGCATGGGGGGGGGCATTCTCGGCTCTTTTTCTATGTTCTAGAGGATCTATCATCAACTGATATAAAAATGATGAATATAAAATATATACCCATATGGTTTATTTTATGCTCTACACAGTCATTGCTATATGTCTCATCCTTCTCTGAAGAAGCCAATAAGTGAAACGCGCCAGGACTTATTTTTCTGTCCCCAATGGACTATAAATCTCTGAACAACAGATAGAATACTTTGTAACCATATTACTCTAAACTTAGATAATGTAAATCTGTATTTAAAAATACTCATTATATTTTTCTCATAAATTCACATAATTTGCCCCCAAAAAACAATTTTTTGATCCTTGAATGCCATACTAATAGTAATTCAACCAATGCCTTCTGCCTTTCATCTATTCTATGGATAACAGCATTTAATTGCTGTAATAAATATGATATACAGCAACATGGAAATTATCCACAGTGACACTGATTCTGGTCAAAACTAAACAGTGGCTACTTTTTACTTACATTGTTATTATTATCATTGGAAGACAGTTAAACCAAAAGAAAACCTTTTTGCCCCCTGTTTTTAGAAATGCATTTTTAATTAATTTTTAGGTTTAAAGACAACGTTTCTAGTCTAATATTGATACTATATCTATTTTAGTACATATAAAAAAAACAATTACAAAACATTAAAAAATGATTATCAATGTCGTGCTTGGAGGGACAAAACCTCTAGGGGGTGCTACAGTTTGTACAGAAGTGTGGGCCCAGTAGCAGCCTGGTCTTCTCTAGTGGTGAGGATGCAGACTGCTGCCAGGTTGTGGTTCTTAGGCACACCAGAACAGAGTGTGGTACTGACTGACTAGGCAGAAGAATAGTCAAGGATGGCCGGGGTCAAGGCAGGCAGCAAGCAAGAGAGGTCAGGAACAAAGCCACGAGTCAAGAACCAGAAGTTTAGGAAATAGATACCAGTGACACTTGGCCACCACAGACACTGGGGAACACAGGATATACAAGTGACACGGGAGACACGGGGGTCACCGCAGACACAGGGGAACAGCACAAGGGAACAGGCAGGGAACCAACAGACTGGGCAACAAGGGGTTAACACAGAAGCTGGACTTGGAAAGCACTCAACAGGCAGGTGTAAAGAAAATGCTCAGCAGAGCTAGGGGCCTTGGCACTAGAGAAGACACGTTGCACGAACGCCGAGTGCTGTGTCTCAGCCAGCTAAATAGCCAAGGGCTTTTAAACTTCCCGATTGGCCAGCTTGAGAGGCGATACTGATTAAATCTAGAAGAGCATATGCACTCAGGCTTAGAAATGCCTGCATGCACAGGAGAGAGGCGCCAACACTTTAGCAAGCAGGAGGTAAGTGTGACATCCAAAGTGCTATGGGTTATCACATCGTTATATTGTATTCTAGGCCTGATTTGTCCTTTCTCAAAACTTCATATGGCGCATATAAATAAACTATATTGGCCCATGCGATAAATTTTGCTTTTCCATCCAGAAGGAGATAGATGAAGTAGCATCAATGTAACAACTTGTATGCACAGATACTGGTAAATAGGATAGCAAAAATTGGCGTGGGCCATTTTAAAGCTAAACTCTGATGAGCTAATAAACATTTCCTTATTGTGGCCCTCCTCATTTTCTTATTATAAACTAGTATTTATATAGTGCTGAAAGAATATGCAGCATTTTAAAAAGTCCATAGTTCTTCCCACATTCCACCAAAAAAATGACCTTAGACTGTATTAATTAAGTCATTTTTTTTTTTTGGAATGTGGGAAGAAACCCATGCCAAGAACATGCAAACTCCATGCAGATAGTACCCTGGCCTGGGACCTAGCACTGCAATGGCTGGAGTGCTAACTTTAGAGCCACTGTGGTGCTCAGTAAAGGTCTATTTACTTAATGTTTGTTAAGCTACGTACACACTTCCAATTATTATCGTTGGAAAACGAACGACGAACGATCCTGCACGATATCTACGAACGATCGTATAGCACCGATCCTGCACATAGAGATAACGACACGATCGTTCGTAGATATTGTACACACAATAGATACGATCGTTTGAGCGATAGAGGAACTATGTGCACGACAGGAAAGTGAACGAACGTTCGTTCATTACGCATGCTCAGCACATGGACGATCAACGAACGACCGTACACACGAACGATGTTCAACGATCGTCGCCCAATCCGATCCGCCGGTCCGGTCGTTCGTTTCCAACAACTTTCCTTGTTCGTCGGCGTCGTTGGTTACTTTTTTACGAACGATTTTTTGCCCAATCGATCGTTCGTTTTGAACGATAAAAATTGGAAGTGTGTACGCACCTTTATAATAGAGAGCAATACTTATGCCTTTCTTGCCTGGCAGCGAGTGCTTTTTGCAGCTCCTGTCCTGGTATATGAATGGGCCCTTGATATCCTCATGTACATTGCATGACTGGTGGGGTAAGTACCTCTGTCTAATAGATGCTCTGCTTTATGTCATACAGAAGTGTTCTTTTAGTCAATATCATCTTAGCAAACCATTTAGAAATCCCTATTTCCTGTTGATGAATCATATTTTATTTCAGCCTACCTAAACAGAGATAGGGGGAAGGAGATCACCACGCATTAATGTTTGTATTTATATTTCATCTTGATTTATTGAACTCAGTGGGGGATTTTTTCCACCAACCAGAAAGGAGAATCGGGAAAACATGAAAAGTAGCTACGAGCACCCATTAATGACTGAAAATAAGAAAACACAAAATTACTAGGTAACAAAGCATATGCAGTATACCCTTTTTACAAATAGAAGTACTTTTTTCCATTTTTTTCTGTATTTACCATAAAAAAGAGATATGCTACAAACTATTTACTTCAAAACACCTGTTATAAGCCATCTACCCAAAATTTAAAAGCAATGACAATTTTTATCAGTGAAATCTATGCATTCAGTTAGCTTTGATAAAGAATCTAGTGCTTAGATTTACCAGTTTTTCCTCTTTTGCTCCTCCGCGTTCCTTCGCGTTTACATTATTTATCAGGAACACTGTGTAACTTTTGAAGTTTGTGACAGTTTCGCAAAAAAAAGCAAGAAAAAAATACAAATAGTCTAAAAATATTTCCATAACAACTTTTGTTTGATCTCACATTTCTTCTGTTAGTGGTAACTGTGAATCTATGTTTCCCTAAAAGCCAATATGTATTGTTGTAATGTTTAAAGGAAGATTACCTTAAAAGTCATCTAAGTGAAAGAATTTTTTATTTATTTAAGCATTTCTGAACTTTATGAGACTAATCTTGTGTATAACTTTAGTTTGGGAAAATATTGGATCCTTTTATATTTACAAGGTACGTAAAGACAAAGTGTGAAGGAATTATGTCTGTGAAGGTTCTCATTTATCCATGTCATTGTATATCTAGTAGTAGTTAGGTGTTTTAGAATCCGGAGGGAAGGAAGTATAACCGCCCCATAGAAACCAATGTAGGAAAATTTATGATATACTTTTTAACTAAAGTAGTACTGTAATCAACCTAGATAACATTTATCAAAATTATATTGATTTCATGAGGACATCACAATCAGTTTATTGATGATAATGATGATGATGATAGTGGCAAATATTAAAAGCATTTCACAACTAAGGTTGCTTCTTCAGAAGGTAAGAAGACAGAGATATGTTCCTAGTTATTCCAACTAGATTTAATTGCTGCAAATAAGGTTCATTGGACTGGTACGAAGGGTGTCAGATGGGAAGGACCTACTAAGTGTTGAGAGTAATGGTGGGCAGAACACCAGCGGTGGTTGACAGAACAGCAGCGTTGAACTGATCATGATGTAACAAATGCACAATTTTTCCAATAGTAGCTAATCACATTCACATTTATCTGTTGAAGCAGTTTGGAGCTGCGAAATACATCTTCCACAACAACAGTTGAATCTGAGTAACTACTACTGGATATGGAAGAGTTAGTTTGTCCGGATGACCATTGTCACCAGAAAGTGATGGTAAATAGAAAATTTTAGTGTTGCTATCAGAGCAAGACGTAAGAGTAAAATTATCCATCAGAGACACATGTCTAAAATAAAATAAAATGACAAATTTCATATTAAAATATCTGCCTTTAATATGTATTCTTAAAAACAATAAATTACCTGAAATATTTATGATTCTAATACAAACACTAAAGCTAAAAACATAACCACAAAACCATAAAAATGAGAACCACTCCAAAGGTAGGTCCTTTGTATCAATATGCAGTAAAAATACCGACAGCCACCAATTAAATGTGTTAAATTTATCTAAATCTAAATTAAATGAAGCTGAAAGACAAGGAACTTAATTAAAGTGTCTGCCCAGCAAATACATTTGACAGGTTTGAATTTGTAAAGGGTGTTCATATATTTGACCTCATTTAACTCCGTGTTCAGCGGGGCATGGAACCCCTCCGCCTCAATGATAGGGGAGAGCTTACTTTCCCTCCTTGTTGATGATTGGATGGGGATTTCCGTTCCCCTTTTGGAATCAGGCTTTTATGAAGCCTGTCTGCCCTACTGTTCACCGGCGTCTTCCCTGATTAAAGATGGTTGGGTGGTTCCGCAGTAAGGGAAGAACCACGCTGCCATAGGCAGAAAACGTGTCACCTGGAGGGAGCAGAACGTATGCCCGCCATGAAGGACGACGTCAGGAGAGTTTGTGGATAAGAAGGGATGAGGCACGAGGATGGGGTGTAAACATCTGGGACTTATGCAGTAAGATCGTGGCTGTATAGGTTGTAGCTAGAGAATAGGAACATACTTGCTGTGCCGTCTCTAATATGTGAGGATTTATATATAAGTGGTCAGCAATTCACTGAAAAGGCTGGTAAGGATTGTTTATTTTAGTTTTTGGATTTTATAATGGTGTGGCCCTATTCTGACCCAGTCTGCAGGCTACTGATGTGTTGTGGCACAACCAGTGGAAGAACAACAACAAGTGGAAGAACAGGAGCAGAGCCTTTACTTTATCTGTGGAAACAGGATGAAATCTCTCATAAGCGCAGTGCCTCCACTCAGTTGGGTGTTGTGAGTAACAAGTGCAGTCCCATTTGAGAATAGTATACTCATAGACAATAATCCACACTGTATTAGCAGAAAGAGTCTCTGTATTGAATACTAACAACATATGAAATCCAAAGTAACATCAAACTTTGCAATCTTCAAACAGCAGCAGTGTAAACATGGTAAAGTCCTTTGGGTATGTCTCAGTGAGAGAATTGTGCCATAACTGACAGTGTGAACGTATACTTTCTCTGTGCTGCAACAGGATCTGAGTCTCTTACTCTCCAGACCATGTCCTTCTCAAGGACTTACCCAAGAATCTTGGCCCCAGGCTAGGTCATTACTGATGACCTCATCCCCAAAGTGCCGAGGGCACAGCAACCATCTTGGAACATGGCAAAACACACACTGCAGTAATTATTATATAGAAGTAATTATTATAGAATACAATAATGCATAAACAGGCAGTGAAATTACTACATTGCTACAGTGGCACAATATGCTTTGGATGGTAAAATGAAAACAGATAAGAATCGGATGCTTGGATCCTGAAACAAATTGGTCATTATATGAGAATATAAGGTAAAAGGTTTCTGGTCTCTGGTCTTCAGACTTTTTTTTATGGTGGTTTGGCGCTAGATGGTCAAACTAGGTTGTAAATATTGCATAGCATGGGTAACATATAAATATATATATATATATATATATATTTTTTTTTTTTTTTTCTGTCCACATACATTTGTTTGCGGTTAGTTGTTAGTAGTGTTTAAATCACTATGTAGGATTATGGTCACATAGGTTGTTATCACTTATCATTCTCTATAGAGATGAGGCATGGTCACATTCACATTTTTTTTTTTTTTTGACTAAAGGAAAACATCAAATACTGCACTTCTTTCATTTTTTGTCTTGGTGTTTGTTTTATTTCTTTAAATTTTGTACATTTTTATTTAGTCAGGTATATTAACAACAAAGATTTGGGATTCTTGGTTTTAGCACATTGATAAAAAGGAGCGCATTATGTTTGACTTTTTGGTTATTAAAGTAAGCATTGTGAAATGTAGACACAAATATAAAGTAGTAATTAGCTTTGTGATTATTCATAGAAGTCCCAGGGTGCTGACGTGACATCCTTTGCTGCCTATTTCCGTCTGCTCCACAACTTCTCGAAGTCTGAGGGGAGTTCTTAGAATATTGGTAATTATGGGATATATTGTGATTATGTTGTTTATACAAACCTGTTGATGTCTTTGTTCATAATATGTATATATGTATATTTTTCAATTGTAGAACCCATTCCTCCTGAAGAAGTGGGCAAGTCCCACGAAACGAGTAGAGGTTTTGTGGTTATGATTTTAGCTTTACTGTTTGTATTAGAATCACAAAATTTTTAAGTAATTTATTGTTTTTTTAAGGATATATATTAAAGGTAGATATTTTAATATGAAATTTGTCAATCATTAGTAACTGGTGAAAATATTGCCAACAAAGTCCCCTCACTCCTTTTCTGTTTTCATAATAAACGATTATATCGGGCTGTGGCAAGTATAACTGAAATTATTTCTTGAAAAGATGTTCCAGTTCCTTTTCATTCGTTTTTCTCTCATTTAATGGTGCTTTTCCAGGACAAGAAGTAAATGGAAGTCTCTCTAATAGGGAATAGACCATATTAATGACCTGACAGGGGCTTTAACCTTTCCTAACCTATCCTATTCTAAAAAGGAAGTTTAGCCCTTAAATACACCTTGGTTGTCTCTCTGCATTTCCAGTGATGATATACATATAGGAGGCAGCCTTGGACCTCTTTGGTGAATGGCTTGAGATCTTGTTCCTTGTAGATCAGATGTTGTGGTGTTCAACTTGTAGAAGTCATCCAGAGGGGTGTTTCAGAGGTGTGATGATTATGATGCTGGATGAGGCGCCTGGTTGTTCTATAGCCAGATACCAGTTACGTCAAGATCGTCTAAATCAAACATTTTCAGACCCTTCATTACAATGCTCCACACCTCCATTATAATTGTCACTTACTATCAAGCAGCTTTTCAGTACTATCTTCTGAAACAACACAACCCCTGTAGTACACATGATGCCATGTGCCTGCTGCAAGAATAACTAAGGTCAAACGTTCCTTATTACCAAAGGAATGTATTAGTAAAATCAGATTGCTGATGGGCAATATGCTGTCATTGTTTAAGCCTCTGAATAACACTGAAGATCAAATGGACTTGAGTTAAAGGTATATTCAGATACATCTAAAAAATGATAATGCTGCCTCCTTGTTCAGGCCTTCAGTTTTAAACATCTTTAGTGCACCAGATCAGAAAGCTCCCTAATATTCTGCAGTTCTAAGAACCCCTGGATGGGCAATAAAATGATTTCCAATGAAACCAAGGCTTTCTGTCACATGTAGAAAACCTGATATATGAGTAAATGTTCTCCCAGTAAGCTGACATCCAAATGAATGGAATTATAGAATTCTGAATATCATTTCTACCTGCTATATATTTTTACTTGTTGCCTGGAAGTGCTCCTCAACTTATCTGGGGACCACATACTTTTTTATAACAAATAAAATGGAGAACAACCAGGTCCACATATGATGAAAATGGATTAAAGGTTTGATCTGTGGATTAGAGAGGTGCCAGCAGAGCAGAAATGTCATTATTTGTTTGGAACATGTCCAGTAGGAAACTCTCAACAGGCAATCATATATGGGGCCCAAACAGCTTCAACTGGTTGCTCTTGATTAAAGGTATTAAAATGCTGGTCTTGGCTGCATCAAAACTTCCATGCCATATCTTTGCCCTCAAGACAACAAAAATGAAAAGAAACGTGGCCCAACTCACATGAAGCAAGCCGACACACATGACAAGGCACCTAATAAATACGATCTCCTACAGAGATTGTTCCTTCTCAGTATCCATCAATAAATTTGTAAGCTCTAGAGGCAAGATCAAAGAGTATTTCATTCTGGGGTTCCTTTGTTGGTGGTGGAGATATATAAATCCTACACAAAGAATTAGCATGTCTACAATGGGACCTAAATAGCAAAAAGTTTGAGGATGATCCTAACTTCCAAGGGTCCTACTCACTGTACTTCGTGGGATGCAGTAGACATTGACGGCTTGCATAATGAGAATATCCTCTGGTCATGGAAGAAATAAGGTCCACCTAAAATATCATATCTATCTAAGTCCATGACCATGATTGTTAAGTGAAAATTACAATAATTTATTAAAGCTTGCCAAGGCTGGAGAAGAGAGATTTTTATGGTAAAACATGGATGATCCAGCAAACCTGTAACGAATCTGGTTCAGGATTGAAAACTTTTGTCAACAAATACCAAAATAGTTGAAAAATTAAACTCATTACAGGTTTGCTGGATAAACTATATCAGGAATAAAAAAATGAATCCCAATGTTTCTATATGATTTAATTGAAGAACAAGAAAAGTTGCCACCATGTCAAAATGAAGAAATTATGAATATACTGCAGGATCAACAGATAATAAAGCTAATGGTGGGACTTAATAAAGAGAAACTTCTGTGTTTGGGGGAGTTATGGTTTCATTATATATAGCATTCTTTGGACCATAGTGCCACATAGCCTCCAGCCAATACCTCGATCTAGCTATGTCAATCACCCGTTCTAAAACATTTCAGCAATTTACGGCAATAATTAATTTTTCACACACTGTAACACATAGAAAATATGTAATCCCAAATTCCTCTGTGACTCTAACTATTGTTCAGTGCATATCACATACTGGATTAAACTGGCAGGCCAAGTAGCTCATTGAGTTGCTGTCAGTTTCCAGTAAAAAAGATTAAAAAGAATAGAATGAAAATAGCTGAACACCGAATTGTATTAGATCGAATCCTTGTTTTATTCATTTCCACAGTTTATGCATCAGTCATGTTTCTCCCTATTAGAGATTATGGCAGCAGAAACTACTTTGTGTCTTTTCATGCATGAAAGTTTGCAATTTATTTCTTGTGGTGGTGTTTTCGCACACTCTGCCTGAATATTATATTTCTTTATCCTGCTTATGAATTCTCTCTCTTTTTTTAGTCATATTATTTGGATCTCATTTCATTTTTCATTTCTTCTTTCCTGGCGTAAACTTGTCGACTTTGCTCATCTAGTATGACTAATCTAATCTAGGAAAGAATGTTAAAATGTGGTACATTTACTTTCCATAGCTGTGGGCAGACAGTACGAAAAAAAGTCTAACTTTCGAGGACTGAAAGGTCAGGCAGATTAAAATTCTTTGCAGACTTTAGGTTTAGAAAACCAAGGTATGACTTAATTATGACCACATTAAAGCCAATTGAAAAAATATTTATTTGCTTATATATTCTATTTTCCAGGGATAATTTTAATTTGGCATAGATGGCCCCATTGTGGTATAAACTGGTCTCATGCCTTGATTTATCATGGTTTTCTCCTGAAGATTCCAGTTTTTCTTCTGTAGTTCCTCCCAGGTTCCCCTAACCTTGGAGGAACCACACACTGTAGGTGGTTTGATAGAGGTGTAAACTATATATTGCAGGAAAATATACATTAAATTGAAAATATTTCTTACACCAGATAGAGGTATGCAGGTACCTGAACACCATAACCTATACAAATTATATTATCATCAACAAGAGGTTGTTGACAATTCTGCAATCCCAACCTTGCGCCTAAATTAATAAAGTTCTCCAATTCTGGCGAAGATAGACTATTTAATTACTATTATTTGGCACATGTTTTCAATCCTTGACCCAATCAATTTCAGGTTGGCTGGATCATCTGGATTCACCCATGACAGTCTATGTTCTTCAGTTTTGGAAAACTTTAAGAAATTGGGCTGCTTATGGCAACATTTTGGCGATGACCCTTTTCCGTTCCAGCATGACTGTACCCCTGTGTACAAAGTCAGCTCCATAAGAACATGGTTTTGCCAGTATGGTGTGAAACAAACTGAAGTGGCCTTCACAGAGCCTGGTCCCTATAGTAAGGCTTACCTTCTCATTCATCATCAGTACCTAGCCTTACAAATACTCTTTTGAAGGAATGGTCACAAATTCCCCTAGATACAGTCCAAAATTTTGTAGAATGTCTTTATGGAATTGCTGGATCTAGCTAAAACTAATTCGATATGGTTTTGGATTGGGATACCCAACAAGCTTAAATAGCTGTGATGGTTAGATGCCTCAATGCTCTTGTTCATACAGACTGATACTGCTTCGTTCTGGTGTGGTGTCTTGACTCCCAAGAAACATACCCTATCCCAACACTAAGAAATTTAGAATCACTAGGGGATGACATTTCATCTGCCCCTGCAAATATATTACAAGTATTTTGATGTATTGAAGATTGTTTCCTGCTACAGTAACACAGTAAATGATAAAATAAATCCTGGACATGATCTAGACGGGAGAGGAAAGGTTAGAATACATTTCAATAATTGGACATACACTTTCTCCAAAGTATTATTATAATGTGTACATTTTTAAGTATTGTTGCTATACCTCCTCACTTTGCCGGACTAGTGCCATTATAGCTCTAAACATAGATGTAACTTGGTATAAACAAAAATACTTCTGTGAAACACTATATAGGGTTCCCATGCAGCTAACACCCTCCAGTAAAAAATTTTTGTTCCAACTTTTCTTCTATGACTTCACAGATCCAGTTTAAGAATGCAAACTAAAGGAGTAAGTGCAGGCATAGTATGGCTTCATCTTTAACTATTTTAAACTTAAAGCCAAGTGCCATATTTTTTAATAAAAATTTCCTTTTCATTTTAAAAATAAAACATGATAGTTTTGACTGCAATCTGACGTCTTCTCTATTGCTGCTCCCCACCACCCAGATTCAGAACTCTGAGATGGAGCATTGGTCCTCTTCTGAGTTAAATAACACCAATATCATTTAACCCACATCGTGTGATTGCTGGCCAATATGAAGCACTATGGAACCATACATCCACAGTACAATGATAAAAGAATAGTAAATCAGGAGGCAGGCTGTAATCGAAATCTAGAGAAGTCAGCTAAAGACACTCCAATAGTTGAATCCGTAGATTGTTTTAGAACTCAACCACACCAGAGTTTTTCAACTAGGGTTTCAAGGAACCCTAGGAATCCTTGAGAGGTTCAATGAGAATAATGTATTTCTCGTTGGTCAGGTTAACTTACACTGAGGATCTTTTTGGTTATCTGTATGGGTGACATTTTCCCCACTGGCCAACATTATAAGAGATATATTTCCTGCTGAAAAGCATGCCCCTTGCTGTGGAGAAAGACCCTTGCTCTGTTTGGGAGCATTGGTCTCTTTGCAGCAGTCTACTCTACTCATTTACTGTGCCTAAAACTGTTCAATTATTATACAGTATTTATATAGCACCAACATATTATGCAGCACTGTACAAAGTCCATAGTCATGTCACTAGCTGTCCCTCAAAGGGGCTCACAATCTAATGTTTCTACCATAGTCCTATGTCATTAACATAGTCTAAGGTCAATTTTTGGGGTGAAGCCAATTAACCTAATTGCATGTTTTTGAAATCCGGGAGGAACCCAGGGAAAACCCACGCAAACACGAGGGGAACCTGCAAACTCCATGCAGATAGTGTCCTGGCCGAGATTCAAACCTGGGACCCAGCACTGCAAAGGCAAGAGTGCTGCCTCTGCGCCACCCTTCTGCCTAATTAGCAAAGCTTACTGGAGAGCTCTAGCTTCGGAGAGACAGAAAGCACAAGTGATGTCCCAACAAGGGGCTTGGCCTCTTTGAAGTTCATGCTGGGAGAGGAAGGTTTTTTCGACAAGACACCCAACTTTTTGATGAACCAGGAAAGTGTTTTTCGCCCATTTAAATTAAACGTTCCAATAGGTTTTAACCAAATGTAAGGATCAGTGTTCTTCCTTAACGACCCCCCCCCCTCCAAAATCTCTCATCTCTTCTTTGTAGTAGCAGGTCAATTTTCACTCCAAGGATTGTGGTTTGACTCAGGATTATTCCTAACCCAGTAATCTGGATAAATGAAGTGATCAAGTTAATACCATATAACTGCAGAATTATTGTAACATTTGTTCTGTGGTTTGCGATAGGCAGGCTTTCATCTTGTCTTGCCGAGAGCTCTTTTTAATCAAAGAAGTAAGAATGTTAATGCGCTGTTTGGTTATCATTTTATTCGACAAGCGAGATTAGAAGATGACATGTAGCGGTATTGACTGACACAGAACATTACCACATACTTGTCACGGCATGAACCGAGAAATTGCTTGAAATCCCCTTCATACTAGAAGGAATAATTTTCAAAACATTCCTTTCTGCCTTTGTTGCACGCAGGTGAGATGATTATTATCACAGATGAGCTAATCCTTCAAAATCCACTCTGGCATTGAAACATGCAAATGTGTAGAATGGTTGGCCTTCTACCTGCTGAACTGGAAACGGGGTATTAGGCTTCCTTCTCAGTCTGCCGCTGTTTTTTCCTCTGGCTGCAGATGTGAGAAAATTGTCTTCTCCTATGGCTAAATTTGTGGGCAATATTCCCGTCACATTCCTGGATGGAGAAAAAGCTGACGAGGAAATCTTCTCTTGCAAATTCAGCCCAAGCACTGTTGGAAGTGGTGGCAGGAAATGTAAGACACACAGTGTTCCAAAAAAGGACCCAGAGGCAGATGGGATTTTATCTGTGCCGTCATCATGATCTTGAGGACATACATGGAAGTAGAGTCAGGCCAGGCACAACAGAGTTAGGGATGAAGTCTGGATATATTCCAGTGTCAGCGGACAACAGGTGATATGGGCGCAGTAACAGCATGGAGAAGGAGGCCCAAGGTTGAGGCTAGAGTCAGCAATGAGACAACACAGAAATGGTAGACAAGATTGCAGACTATGAAAGAAGCTAAAGGTAATAACAAACAACAGAATCAGCAGGTGGGGTCATAATCAAAAGTCAAGCTGGGATCAATAATGGAGGACCAGGAATTCCAAGCAGGTCATACAGAGACTCTCTCTGCTAAACCAAAGAGATCATAATGATTGTCTGCCATGATGTTCACATGAACAAGGAATACACTGATTAATTCTCAACCATTTGTGTAGGCCATTTTGTATAGCTCAAGGGTGCTCAACCTACAGGAATTGTGTCTGTGTCCATGCAGCTGTTATTATCCCCATGTATAACACTGAGTGTCATAGAAATGTGATATTTTCAGGGTACACAGAGGACACTGAGAGCTGGTGCTAAACCAAATTTCAGCCCCCTAAACATAACAAGTTACCATATATGGGGTCACAAGCATAAATTCCTAATAACAATCAGGGATATTTTTACATTAAGGGGTGCTTTTTCAAGACCTTGGTCACCAAAATGAGTTTGCATTGTAGGGACCCCCAGGAGCCACTTCCATGGCAATGAGCATTAGGGTACTGTAAATTCGCTCTGTGCTTTGGTGCCCCAAATATATTCTTGCTCATTCACTTTAAGGCTGCGTTCAAACTGGCGGTGAGGTTGCAGTGCTGTTACTCATGCCTTTCTCATGTAAAGGAAAGCTGCCTAGGGGGGGAGATGCTCAAAAACGCTCACTGTCGCCTGGAGTCAAATCTGCAGAGAAACTGAGTGGCTGATGAGGTGCCTTTTACACATAGCTTACCACTTACCTTTGGTGACCCTCAATTTCTATGAAACAGAGGGATGTTGGCAACTGGAAATTTAGAAGCCAGTAGGAAATTCCTTTTGTCCCCCCCTCAATAAAATGCTATACTCATATATCACGTTACCTTGTCACACATAGCTATCACCTTATTCTCTATGAACCCAAATTTCTTTGTATGAAAAGAGAAATGTAACTGCAAGTGGAGGACTCCTGTGGCTAACTACCCTTAAAATTTCATCACTATGGACCCATCACAAGATTAAAATCTATACCTGTCATACCGTGCTACCCTGTGACACATAGCTGGTCACTTACTTTCCGTGAACCCCAGTTTCTCAGGAATGGGAAGATGTAGGGACCTGAAGATTTTGTAGTAAGAACATGCAACCCTTGGCTATCTGTCACATGAATTCCATTTCTCTGAAAGTATCCATTGCAGAGATTTTTGGGTACAAAGGAGGTCAGCGGCCCCCTATAACTGACAGGATGCATTGCATAGTGTGGTTTCTGCTCTTTGGTACAGGAATGGTGAGCGGGGAGCAATAATTGACCAGCCAGCACTGAATGATAGCTCTAGTTTTTCATCTTTCATTAATAAAATGAGCATTAAATGGTGAGTGCAGAATATCTTGATTTACCTTTATTTGGTGCATGTACATTACAGTAACTAAAAACATTTCATATTCATTTAATTTAAAACTTTTCTAGTTTTAAACATACTTCTTTAATGTTTGTTTGCATTGTGGTCCAAAAGTTTTATGTCAATGTTGGCGGCCCCCAGACGAAAAAAGGTTGGGCACCACTGGTATAGATCAATGGCTGTCAATAGCATCTTGGATCTAAAAAGGTGCATGAATCGATGCTTTTATTTCTACAATGGAGCATAGGTTAACATCTTCTAATGCTCTGTGACCACAAGGTCTTTATATCAAGGAATGTGCACTAGCTCATAGGTTTACAAAAAAATAGGTTAATGTTTTCTTAGTTCAGGCCACATGCCTTAGAATGGTAATCAACATACTCTGGTTGGAAACATCACTTGGCTACAGTTGGGTGGTAATCCAAGGGGGACTCTTCACTTTTGGATTTACAGTCAACAAGTTGGGTGGAACTTCAAGAGGATTCTTGGCCACTGGATTTACCAAGAGATACAACCAGTAGGATGGGCAGAACTTCAAGGGGAGTCTTCACTGCTGAGCTTACTAAGAAATACAACTGGCAAGTTGTGTTGAACTTCAAGAAGGCTTTACACCACTAGAGAGTGTTTACTAAAAGTAGAGCATCTTTACTAAAAGATAAAACCAGTAAGTTGGGTGGAACTTCAAGGGGACTTTTCACCACTGGACTTACTAAGAGATACAACCATCAAGATGGGTGGATCTTCAAGGGGATGCTACACCACTGGGCTTACTAGGACATACAACCAGCAAGTTGGGTGGAACTTCAAAGGGACTCTTCAACACTGAGGTAACTGGGACATACAACCAGCAAGAAATATAACCAACAAGTTGGGTGGAACTTCAAAGAGACTTTTCACCACTGGACTTACTAAGAGCTTCAACCAACAAGTAGGGTGGAACTTCAAGGAGACTTTTCACCCCTTGACTTACTAAGAGATTCAACCAACAAGTAGGGTGGAACTTCAGGGGGACTTTTCACCACTGGACTTTAATATTATTATTATTATTTTTATTACACAGTATTTATATAGCGCCATCATATTACGCAACCCTGTACAAAGCCGATAGTCATGACTTACTAAAAGATTCAACCAGCAAGTAGGGTGGAACTTCAGGGGGACTTTTCACCACTGGACTTTTCAAAGGGATACAACTAGCCAATATGTGAATTAGCATGCCAGCAACCATGCAAGCTATTTGAATAATACCTCAGTACACCATCGGGCTCATGTGAGTAACCCATGAAACTAGGCATAAACATGTTTGAAGCTGTCCCACACACATCCACGTGCATATACATATGTGTACGCACATTCTGGGTATCACATCCTCTCCGACATGCACTATGTTCCTCTAACATGTCTACATTACCGTCCTGTTCATCTGTTGCTGACCTGACTTGTTTCTACTCACCTGTCATTAACCGGAAATGTCTACTAACCTACAGCTGTCCTTTCCACCTGTGGCCCACATCACCTGTCCACCCAGCTCCCATGCCATTCCATGCCCTACATTCCCTATCTCCACTCCAGGGACATGTAGTTTAGGGGGGCAAAAGAGGCCCTCTCATCACTTCGTCCTCCGGCTAGATACGTGACACTAGCCTTAAATAACAATTTCTGGTGAAAGTGACTTTTACTGAAAACCCAAATAGCTACTTTGAGCACACAAACAGCTTTTGGTCAACAAACAGCATAAAAATATTCTTTAGCAAATGGCCATTTTTATTCCCGAAACATTTTAAAAAACCTCTCAGCTCGTACACAACAAAAATCATACCAGACCCTTTTTCATGCCTGGCAAAGCAATTTTTTTGAATCAATATTCTTAGACTTTATTTCTCTGGTTTCATAACCCATTCCAAGCTGCGTAACATCTGACATCTTTTTTTTTTTCAAATGTGTCCAGTTTTCAATTTTCTATGCTAGACATCAAAGCCGGCAAACAGATGGCATTTTAAACTGCATACAAGCTTCTTTGAAGTAACAGGAAAGATTGCTTGTCAAATAGATATCCAATTTATAGCTGGGAATCTCACTTTAGCAAAATCATATCTATACTTCACTCTTGTCGGGGGGAAAAAAGTCGAAAACATGTCTTTTTTATTTTTTCTTGCTGAATTCAGCTTTAAAACCCCATTTGTTTTTGGCCCTTGCCCTCGACAGAGTTTTAGGCTATTTAGGTGTGAAACTCATAAAAGCAGCCTTTTTCTTAGCTATCGTGCTCTCCGTGGTACTAGCTAGCATCAATTTAAACGTCAGACAATCCCTTTAAGAACTACACAGGATAAGAATCCCACAAATCACAAATCTGAAATGTTTTTGATGCCGTTTTGTCAAATATGTCACTTTGCTTCTCCGCTTATAAGACGGTGATCATCTCTCTCTCTCAACACGCTGAATTGACAAAAAGATATTGAACGGCATAATATTTTCAATGCGGCTACCGACTCACTCCATCAATAATGAATTGTTATTAGATGAAGAACAAACGCTGAGCGAGGATGCCGGAAAATTGCATTTTTTGTTCAGTTTAAGTTTCCAAGTCGTAAAACATTTTATCACGTTATTGATCAGGGTGAAGAATGAACGTTTGCAACAAGTTTATTTTGATGGCAATAACGGGCGATACTGATCGGAAAATCAATGCAATATTCTCTACGTTTGCTTGACCAATAACCTGTATTGATTTTAATAAGAGCAATCCACATGTGCATTTGATGTGCTTTTATTACTTTTAGATGTTTACTAAATACAATGGAGACCCATTTTTCTCTGCTGTATTTAACTAAAATTGGAAGTCTTCTGAAGCTGCTTCTTCCTATTCCAGGGTGAGCTGTGCTCAGGGAATTATACTAGGCTGATTTCGAGTCAAATTCACAGTCCATTGATAAAAAGTACAAAGTGTTGTTGATATAATATTTGCTGATATGGGGTAGTTACACCTATTTCTGTCTCCCTTTTGCTTTTGTGAGTTGCTATCACATGCACACCTAGGGTAGATTTCAGGAAGCTGAACACATATTGTGCACTGTTGTCGCCATCAGGAAGGGAGTACAAGGCGAGTAAGTGTGATGATATGCAAAGAATATCTAATCATGTGCACAGAAGACATTAAATAAGGGAAACGAAAATCAGGATGGTTTCTTTTTCCTTGCATATGATTGGGTGGTTGATTCCAGTGGAGCTTTCTCTCATTTACTATGGTAAGTGAACTAGCCCGTGCAAGGAGATTATTCATTTTGCTTTAGGAAAAGCCTTAATTCCTTAAGTAAATCAACCACATTATGTTTGTAAAGTTGAAAGCTTCAGGCTGCCATGGAAAGTGGGGATAAGATGTGATTTCAGTGATTCTGTTAATAACTTTGAAGATAAATTTCTACATATTGCCTATATCTACAGAGGTTAGTGGTGGCTGGTTTTGAAAGCTCTTTTACTACTTAGACATTAGAATATGAAAACATTTATTGTTTATAATATGAGAACAAGTGCTTTTTAAACCAAATTTGGCTGTGGAAATCCTGGTCTTATCTTTTAGTTTAGTTCCTTTGTAAGTAAAATAATAGTGGTTGTGCTGTCTACCAAGTAATTCAAAACTCTATGAGTTGCAAGAGTTGCAAGAAACTCTCCAGTAGTTTCACATAGCATTCACTTCCACAGGGTCCTGGTAAAAAACATTTAAATTTAAAAATAGAAGCATTGCATCATGGCGCTACTACCTGACAATATGAACTTATTCCAGCAACAAATGCACAGCATTGCTTTGGACCAGCTTCCATATGAATGAAGATGCCTTAGCATGACAGATCGCTACTTTAAAGAATATGGTAGAGCTTTAGGCAGTGGCAAAATCAGACCAAACCCATATTTAGGTGTAATCCAGACACAGACATGCCAAGAACTGAGAAACTGAATACAGAAAATCCAGATATTCAATCACATACAGTATAAAATATATTCAATGTTCAATATTGAACATATGCATAGTAAAGTAGCAACAGCAGCAGGAAATGTAAAGCTTTCCGTAAAAAAAAGGTATACTTGGGAAGGGAAAAAAGAAGTAGAAAACTAAGTTCCCATATTGGAAAGATAATAAATTGGAAGGCAGTATTAGGGGAGAAATAGAGAGATGGAGCAGAAGTTAGTGTCAAAGAAAAGAGGAAGAGGGAGGAAAAAGGAGTCAGGAAGGAATGGGAACCTGTACTGGCCTATTGATATATCGATTTAGGGAAAAGGGTACACAGGCCTGAATTCCTCATGAATAGCTAAATAGTGTCTACAAAGTTTATATACATTGATATTCCAGATGACTCTTGTCTTTGGCTCCTAATTGTTCAAGGTGCCTTTTGGAGTTCAGTTATTTTTCAATTGGGAAGAAGTTAGGTCCCAGGTTGAGCCAGAATGCTATGTGCATAGGATTTGTATGTTCTTTTCATATTTGTGGGGGGTTTCACTTGGCATTCCCTCCCACATTCCAGAAACATACTGATATTTTAATTGGCTTCCCCAAATGCATATGATACCTAATCGTAACAATTTAACTGATCGCGCGTAGGATGGGGTGTTAGTGACATGACAATGGGCCCTGTGAAGCACTGAGGAAGATGCCAGTGCTATAAAAATTCACACATAAATAAAGTAGGCATGTTCAAGATTCACCTTTGTAGAAGTGATATAGCCCGGTAACATTGAAGTAAGGTAATAGAAGGAGTGCTAAGGATGGATGTTTCCCATTGTGATGGTATAATGAAAATGTGCCCCAAAATATGGCCATCAAAGAGCACTCCTAACAAATGTGGGGCATAGTTTCTTGCGTTACACTTCTCCACCATTAGTATGTCACAGGTAGTGGGAAACAATGGTACTTTTATGGGGAAATCTTAAAATCCTTCTGCTAACATGGATAATTTATAGAAATAAGAATGCCGTAGCTCAGCTCTCTCTGCACCAATCCCAAGTAATGAATTGGCAACCTTCTTATTTCTAATGAAAACAAAGCAGGTGTAAAAGAAAAGAGGAGACAGCAAAGAACCAGACTTGAAAGAATGTTCTTGTGAACTTTGAGGATGAATGACTCCACAGTGCCTGCAACTACATAGGTCACTGAAGAGTTACATTAAATCTATGTTACTGCTTGATAATAATATGGACATTTTTAAATATCTTTAACCAAACCACAATTCTGCATTAGCCTCCATATAAAATATAATGCACACGGAGCAGCAAATAAGTAAAATTCTGGAAGTGACACCTCAAGCACTTTCAGGTGAACATCACAGTGATCGACAGCAAAACCATACTGTGGTTTATCTTTAATGTCACTGTGGAAGTGAATAATAACAAATAATGATAATTCCTGCTTGAATCGTTCCTAAGCCTTTGCATTTTGATGAAGGAGTCCAATTTTTCTCATCACTTCTGTAAGAGCAGCTCGAATATTTTACTAACGATGTGCAACAAATGCTTTCTTTGTGGAATACAGTCATCTCTCACTGTAAGGAGCAGAGCTAATAGGCACACAGCTCAGCATGCAATTTCTCGCTATTAAAGGAACAACGATCACCTCCTGTAAACGCTACATTCGAGTCGTGACTGCCATGTCTAACTAAAAACCAAGCACTCAATCCCTTCAATGGAAAAGCCTTTGTTGCTTCATTTTCTTAACAGTTCATTTTATCGTTTCCCAAGAATCTCTTTGTTTTTCTAATTAAAAGGAAATTAAACAAAAGAACCAAAGGTCTCCGTGTCTCAACCTTCAGAGTCTCTCAGCAACAAAAAATGCTCAGAGATAAAAAGGATTGGGGGGATTTGTGTCAAATATTTTTTAAATTGAATTCTGATACAAACGAATGCAGATTGTGATCATCAATGCATCATTAAATACATTTTTAATTAATAGAATGTGACCTGGTATTCGTTTTCTTTTTCTGTGGGAAAGGAAGAAACTGAATTTGGAGTAATACGTTTGTGGGACGACAAAGAATATACTGAAAGAAGGGTAAAGCAGAAATGCAAAGAGCTGAGATCTTTACTATGCCGTATCTCATAGAGAGTTCATTGGAAGCCTGGGCTCCAAGAAAGTGGGTTGAAAAACCAATTAAGGGTATTTATGGAAAAAAAAGTAGTACTTCACGGGACAGATCTAGATTGCAAGTGAGAATTGCTACTTTTTCATATTTTGTGAACTAATTTTTGTACTTTATAATTTTTGATGGGAGTCATGAAAAAATGTTTATCATCTTTCTGTTCAGGTTGGAGAATTGTTCTTGTAATTTGCATCCAGACACAGCTGACTGTTTATATATTGTACCACATATATGTTTTATTATATATTATAAATCCTTTATATATTGTATTGTATTGTTATGTATGCCCAACCAGTGCTGTGTTCCCAACACATGACCAGGTTGGTGACTTTTATCTTCACTTCTGTAGAAAAGCAATACAACTTGGACACCAACTTACCCTCAACTTGAGAATGGTGAGGAAGGAGCAGACAGATGGGGTCATTACTGTACTTTGGTACTCTGGAGGACTTTTCATTTTGGATGAAGGTGCAAAGGAGTAAAGCTAGGGTTGGCTTTTTACTATCCCAGTTTGGTAGATCCTGCCCATATCAGTGCCAAGGCATTCTGTTCCATATAGGTTTCTTTCACTAGGGGCAGGTGATCTGCACATAGCCCTTTCCATCTACATTTCCAAAAATCCTCTATGGTTTTTCTAGTGGTGGTAGTCAACAGTATATGACTGGTGTTCTAAAAGGGAGGTCTGTTTTTTTGCTTGGATGCTTTATTTGAAGCATTTACACAAAGGTTATTAGGTTGATAACAACATGGGATCATCTCCTCAAATCATTGGTGGCCTTTGCAGAACTGGCTTCAACACCATTGAACTGACTTTGGCCCCTTAGGAGGCTCCCGTTAGCAGAGGAAGCTTTGGAATCTTCATGCAGTGGCACACTTCATTTTGAAACTCCTTATATCTGCCCCTGGCTCCCATGTTCTTGTTCCAGTGTTGACTACACATCATTGCTGTTGACCAGCTTCAAGATTGTGACAATGGCGCACCATGATGTGGGCAGGGGTGATATGGTCTCCACCAGGAGCACATATGACTGGGCTAAAACCAAGAGCACAACTGTGAGACAGTTGTCATCCTGCTTTAGTAAATGCACAAGCGAGGACCTTCATGGTTCGATCACCAGGTATCTTTTTAATGAAAGCTGGAGATTCAAAAAGAGTGAAAACAGCTTTGGAAATTACCAATTCAACATTTAACATGTCAAAATGTGAATCTACTTTACATTCAGGCATGCACTGGAAAATGGCATCTAAAATGTGAAATCCGAAAAACTCTAACAAGTTTGAATCTCATTGGTTGTTGATAGCTAAAGTCATACTTGGACATTTTGCATTTTCAAATACATACTAAATATTTGTCTTTATGTCAGTTGGCAGTGAGCGATTCTGGCAGTGAAATGTGAGAACAGACATTACACATCTGCTAAACCATTTTGAACTGATGTCTTTTCAGAAAAGCTTAAGCCTCTCTTCTGAAATCATTCTTCAGTTTATTAAATGGCAGCGGTACCAAAATTTATGTCTAACACAAGATGCTGATCCATTACTTCTGAATACTTCTGAATTACAGATCTGCCAAAAACATATCCCCATTTCAAGAAGAGGATAATAAATCAGGTAAAGTGGAGTTCTGGCTTACACCACTCTGTTCTTAAACAACAGTAAATTGCCAAAATTGCAACTTTATAACGTATATGTCGTTAAAGAATCAGTGTACTTTTATTTAAACACGAACCTGGCTTACGTGCAACCAAAATGGTAATTTTGATCTCTACTTTCTGGGAGAGGACATTTATAAATATTGGTCTGCACATGGGCAAGGCAATGATTACTGCTCCAGTGCCCTGCAGAGTAATAGTTGGGGCAATGGCATACTACAGAAGAAGATTATGCATGGAGCCACCTGATGCACATGTATGGCTCCCTCCAACTGCCACAACTGATGTGGCACAGTTTTTCCAACAGACGCCATTATTAAGGCACCATTCCTTGGACTTACACCAATGACGGGGGACTATTCCTCCCACAAACAACAATGATGGGACATTTTTCATCCCACCGACACCAACAAAAGGCCCTGATCCTCCTACTGAAACAAATGATGGGTCATTTTTCCCAACACTGACATCAACAATGAAGCAGTGTTACGGGTTTCAGGTTGTCTAGCAGGTGACATTGGATTATTTGAGGTGTAGAATCTAAGTGACCCCCTGGTCTTCACCAGCCAACCTCAGAACGAGTGATGGACTACTTGCTGCAAGGAGGTCACCAGGTCGCTTACCCCAGGTTCTCCCCACCAGGGGGTGACAGGGATCTTAAGTGTAGAAATTGCTATCAGGCTGGAACACTATGTGAGGTAGTGGAACAGGCCGAGGTCAGGGCAGCCATTAGACAAAGCAAAGGGCAAAATCATCTGCACACTATGAGCAGGCAGGCTACAGGTGGCTGTGGGTCATGTTGTGGGCATTGGGATCTAAACCCATACCTTAATATAACAAATGTACCAGCTGACTGGCCACCAAAAACATAAGGGCCTGATCCATGCCATACTTTTTTAGGCACTATCTAGATCTCTGTGCCAAATCCAAATGTTTTGAAATAAACCCTAAATTATACCAGCAACGGTACACCTACAGGGCCCTATACCAATAGTTTGATGGGCCGTCCAGACAAACCTCTCTTTGAGGCAGCTGTCAATGTGTCCTGTAACAAAAAGTGCTACGGATCTTAACATAAAGAATTCTGATAACAGGAACAGTAGGAGCATTTGGTCCCGCACCGTCCCTGATTTCTTCATGTTTTCAGCGTGGAGGAACCAGCCGGTGATGCCATCTTCTGGAGTCTTCTTACAGGTTTTTCCTACATCACCCAATCTTGCATCACTCAGGCACGAGATCGGGTGACATTTCCTACTGATCATGTAAAAAAGTGCAGATCTCACTACACATGTGTAAGGTCAGCACTTTTGGTTTTTTTATATGGCAGGATAGACTTTTTTTTACAGCTCAAAGACTTCTGGAATATGTGACATATGTATTCCACGAGGCTCTAGGTTTCCCATTAAGTCTTTACTGCCACGGCGGTAAAGATGGAAGGGTAAGGGTCCTACCCTTTAAAAGAAGGGTTTTCCACCCTTTTCTATAATGTTAAAAATATCACAATAGGTGTGCTTTAAGCCGTCTTATCAGTTTTTGATTATGGAGCCACTCTGGGATTTTTGACTTCTTTAGGGCAATCAGTTTTCAGTTCTACAATTGCTAAACAAATGCTGCTGATGTCCGAATTTAGATCATCTTGACTGGGGACTTTGCATTTTAATTTGTCTTTACCTCCCCAATTGGTCCCCTTGCCACCTGGGCCCTATAGAAGCCACATGGGCTGCTACAGCTGTAGTTAACTGCACACCTAAAAGTAAAACTCTGATTTTTTTTTCAGTGCTACGATGTTTGCTGTGCCCTTTTCCTGAAGGATACACCCATAGGCTTATTAAAACATAAAAAAAAACCTACAATACTGTTGGTATTCAATGTGTATAATATACAGTAAGAGTTTTCTATTATGCTGACACTTAAACCGGCTTTTGGCAACACGGCAAAGTGCATTTTCTTTGTTTGAATTCTATTCAGTTGTATGTGGTGCTTGAACAGTGTTTGAGGACCATTCAGTAAAGTATACACTTAAATTCTTCTTTTGTGTAATCCTTTAGATCAGTGTTATTATCATCAGCTTTTTATTGGGCGCCGGTATCTGATACTGCTTCTCTTTTCATGGATCTGACACAGAATGAAAATATTGCTAAATAGGAAAGATGCAGAGATGTGAGCAGACTGCGGTGTCAGTATCAGGGGTAGAACTTCCGAGGAACTCAATTAAAAAAAATATTGTGCTTCATCTGTAGTCATTGAATTCTTTGGAAGTGAATAAAGTAACATTTTTTTTTTAAAACATTTTCATCATATATATTTTCATCAAGATAGCTATTATTAATTATTATTTTACTCTTTCAAGTGGCTTTCAAAAAGTGTTTGTCAAGGCAAAATATTTTTTCTCAATTTTTGGGTTTTAACTCCCCTTGAGATTTCGGGCTTTTTCAGACTTATGGTTTAATACCATGCAGTTAGCTGTTCCAGGAAGCAAAGCAAACTGCTGCTATGTGGCCAGGAGCAGCAAACTGCATTTGAAAGTAAATGCCTTTGCATGCCTTGGTATGGCATCTGTGGTGGTGTGGTTGTTTCTCCAGGGGAGGAAAAGCAATCACATGGCTTCTTCCAGAAATTGTGCCACAACCGCACCACAAACACAACTGCGTGCAAACATATGCTCAAAACTGCTCCCAACCATGCCCACAGAGTTGAATGGGGAGGTTGGGAACCCAGAGGCTTTATATTCATGTCCTGTCCCTCTGATAATTGTGGAACTACAAATCTGACAAATGTCTAGTCTTCACCTATTTTACTAAAAAAGGCCATTTTTATTTCTGTTTGTGTTGCTGTAAAGTTCCTCTTATTTCCTCTCTGATAAATCTTTTCATGTGAGCTGAAGAAGCTTTAACATACAAGCCAAGATGAATGTGACCAGCAACTAATATCATGACCTGCTTTGTTTTTGTCATAACTAGTTATTATAAAAGTAAGGATTGTCAAATAACTTTCTTTTCCCTTTCTCTTTCCTTTACTTTTACCTTTTCCCTTACTTTCCATTTTTCTTTCCTTCCCTTCCTCTCTTCTTTCCCATTTCCTTTCTATTTACTCTTTCTTTCCCTTTCTATTCTATTTCCTCTCTCTTCCTACCTTTTTCCTCTTTCTTTTACTTTCATTTCCCCTTTCTTTCCTCTTCCCTTTCCTATTTCTTTTCCCGTTTTCTTTCTTCTCTTTTTTCCCTTTTCCTTTTCTTCTCCATTCCTTTTTTCTTTCCCTTCTCCATTCAATTTTTTTTCTTTCCTTTCTCTTCCCTAACTGTTCCTTTTACTGGCTTTCCCATTCCTACCCCTTTTATTTACCTTTTCCTTCCTCCCTTTTCCCCTTTCCTTCCTTTTCCCTTTTTCTTTTCCTTTCCTTCAGAATTACCCCCCACCCCCCTCCTTATCCACTTTTCTTTCCTTAATATTTCCCTTTTTATTTTATTTTCTCTTTTCCTTTTCCTTTTCCTTTCCCTTACACTTTCCTTTTCTTCTCATTTCCTTTCCTCTTCCCTTTCACTTTTGTTCCTTTCTCTCTTTTTTCTTTCCCTTCCCTTTCCTTATTCTTTTCCATTCCCTTGCTTTTCCATTCCAACTCCATTTTTCCTTTTTTCTTTGCTTTCCTTCCACTTTCATTTCAGCTTTTTTCCCTTTCCCATTCCTACCCCTTGTTCCTTTTCATTTAATTTCCTTTTTTCTTTCCTTTCCCTTTTCTTTTGTCTCCCTTTCCCTTCTTGCCCTGCCTTTTCCTTTTCCTCGTTCTCCTTCACCTTTTTTCTCTTTCCCTGTCTCTCACCAACTTTCTCTTTTTCTCCTTCTCATTCCCTTTCCCCTTTTCTCCTTTCCCTATTCCCCCCTTCCCCTTTCTTTCCATGCTCACACTTATTAAAGTGAATGTCCCTAATTAAAGCTAAACTCCAGACAGACAGCTTATTACACAATCAAATATTCAGAATTCTGTCCACCAAGTCCTTTTATTTGTACAGCTTTGCATACAGAGGAGAGCCATCCTGGTGACCTGACTTTTCTGTTATAAGTGACACAGCTTGGTCACCTTTTTGCCCCAATCTATGATTGGATATTGAAGTAGCAATGTCAGATTTATAAATTAATTTGTGCTCTCCTTCTGTCATTAGGTTTCCTATCAGCACATGTGAAGGAAGCTCACCTGATTGGCTGAAAATAAAATTCTTCCTCTCCCAAGTCAGGTACTTATAATAGCTATATTTGAAAAGTTTTGATTGAATACATAACGCCAAATATTGGTGTGTTTTTTTACCTTGCTATATGCCTCGAGTTTAGCTTTAATAAATGAAGTGTCCAAGAAAACAGTGAATGTTTGTGGGAGACAAAACATTATTGTATTGCTCTTGTTCTGCGTCCACTTGCATCAAACAAGGTGCAGATTTCTTACTCCCACCTTGTATGGTAATAGGCGTCGGGTCATTCAAGTGTTGCCATCTCTGCTGTAACCAGAGGCTCATTAGCTCCCAGCAAGCAGACCAGATGAGGCAGTGCGAAAGTTTTCTTTCATCATTCATGCTTGAAAGGAAACTGTCAGCAGTCACTTGCTCTCAAAAACAATGAACATTCAGGTGACAGCATTCCTATTAGTTGCAGGGTGCTGTTCAGGGGAAGAAATGGACTTTAAATAATAATCAGAATTGGCACGGCTGATTGGGGTAACCTTTTTGTGACCGGAGCTACTTTGGGACTAGTGCTTTAGAAAGCGGTGACTCATATCACACATGCTGGATGTTATTTTAAACTTTATTATAACCTGCTTCACTGTGTGATAATACCATTTGGTTTTTAGAAGAAGGTTTAAATCATTATCAACATGTATTTCTAGCAACAACAACAATTGAGTGTCTTTTAAAATGGTGGAGTGCCGTTGCCTTTGCAAAAGTGCTGTAAATCTGTCCAATGGCAAGGGCATCTTTTGTGCAAAGCACGCTTCAGGTCACCCCACAGATTTTCTTTTGGATTTAGGTCTGAGCTTAGGCTGGGGCTTTCCAAAACTTTAATTTTCTTTTGGTGAAGCCATTCTTTCATTGATCTGGATGTATGCTTGGGGTCATTGTTGTGTCGAAAGGTAAAATTCCACTTAATATTTAGCTTTCTAGCAGATGCCTGAAGGTTTTTGGCACAAAGTGACGCATATTTGGAACTGTTCAAAGTATTCTACAACTTGTAATGAAGTGCTTATCTGAGCGGCGATCCTGTTTCCTTTGCACCATCGCATTAGCAAGCCATGTTTATTCTGTCCACCAATGTCACTTGCATCACAAAAGAGATCAAAGAAATAGCAGCAGCCCCTGATTCTGAAATGTATTTTATTGGCATCCCCAGCACACACAGCTGAAGAAGATTTTAGGGGCAGATTAGTTCCTGACTGTATCCTGCACTTTTGATGGCTGCTGGAGCTTTATAGCCTTTTTGCACGCAGTCCCTAGTGCCTGTTGGTGTGCGTTTTGTTTAATATACTGTTTCTGACCTCCCCTGTTCCTTACCTTTCAATTGTACACTGTCTGGAACGACCTTTGCCTGTGACCCTGACTTTGCTTTTTGCTTCTTAGGTACCTTGTCTAGTGGACTGATATGACCTGTGATATCAGTGATATGTCTATGACCTTTGGCTTGTTTTCTGGATTTGTGTTTGTAAGAACCTTGCGCTTCTTTATCTGTGGGGTCCTGGTCCTCTGCCAGCCCTTCCCCAGACACCATCCCTTGTGCACTAATCCTGGGAGCAACCGGGTGCTGAGAGATGAAACCAGTCTCCTGAGGGTGGCTGAGGGTGCTCGCTATAGGTGAAGACTGTAGTGTTATATATTGTGGGACTAGCATCTAGCGAGTACTGGTGCTCGACCAGGACCTTACACCCCCTGACTAAATCCCCAGTCCCAGCTGAAGAAAAGCAATCCCAAAGCATGATACTGCCGCCACCATGCTTCCCCATGGGGATGATGTTCTTTTGGTGATGTCTGGACTATGGAGTAGGGTTGCATAATAGAATTTAGGAAGGAAAAAAAGTCTCCAAAAATCATGTGTGAAGATGTGTTATTGTTATGGTCTGATCAGAAGAAGATTGAACTTGTTGGCCACAATTCCAAATGGGACCTTTAGCGCTAAAACAACATTATCCATCGCCAAAAGGACACCATGTTTTAGTACACAGAAGCACAAATGGGGGACAGTTGTCACCCACTTACAAGACATGCCCAACAAGGGTCTTTAGGGCAGGATGATCAGATAATACCTTTATAAAAACTCACAATTTAAACCCAAGAATAGAAATATTATATGGTTACAAGTTACCAGTCCTTAGATATGATAATTGGACTAAAGCAATCCTCATCCCTATGTACTGGAGATTAAAAGGTGTTCTGTTGTCCAGATCAAGAGACTAGGGTGTAAATGCTGATCCTCAATAGTTACAAATGAGTGCTATCATCCAAGGACAAGTGAAAAAAATCCTAGAAAAAAATGCAGCCACTACATCTAGGGACTAGTATACTGTAATATATACCATTTTTGTTCTTTGGGTCACTTTTATCCCCATCTAACAAAGTTTGTGACATTCCAATGAAAGTTGTTTTTTTTTTTTTTTATACCCATCCTTGTTCGGTTCATAAATAATTCTCAGTAGTAATTCCATTTAGAAGTGATTTCATCCATTTCGTTTAGGGAACGGATCCAAGCCACATGTCATGTTTTGATTTCGATATATAGCACAAATATAGCACCCAAGGTCAATTAGCATCACTAAGTGATGGGATTGTATGCCGTTCTTTTAATGCATTATAGCTCGGCTGAATAATTTGAGCCCTTGGCTTTAGTGTGTTTTTGCGCTGATTTCAACAATTCATGTGCCAAATAATGCATTAGGACAGTCTCACTCACCTCTGGCATACGTCTGGGAAGAATTAAAGAGTACTGTTACTTGTCCTTACTTTTGTTAAGTGATGAGTCAACAGTGTCATTAATTCTGTGGGATGCTTGCTTTGACTGTATATGTAGATTTGTTATGTGAAAACATTTTCCTTGGACGACCACTAAACTTAGTTATCTCAAGTTATGAGATGTTATGCTTTTGTTTTCTCTCAGAGGATAAAATCCCTACCACAATAACATTACTAAAGAGACAAGCTTTTAAAGTATATAATACATTGAATTTTTCTTGTGCTTAAAATGCAAGTACAGCAAAACGTTTTGGGTTGCATAAAATTGAGTAGTTCAAATCTCTTTCAGGTCACCACTACTACTTTCCTTCTAGCCCTCTATGACTTGTAATGCCCCCTACTCTCAGGTTTTAGCCCAAAATTAAAAAATGTTGCTGTTTTTTAAGCTAATTCTTATTAGACAAGATAAAGAGACAAGATAAAGAGAACAAGAGAGCAAGGCCCTGGACATTCAGGTTATCTCCATAAATAGGAAACAAGCTGTCAAAAACTTTCCAACCAGTTTCTGCTTTAACTGCAGGGTCATTCGTATAGTAAATGTATACACATGTACATGGGTGCACATATTTATGCATGCATGAGCCTAGCTCTACAGTTGTGTGCATGCAACAAGATATTGAGATGGTACCCTAACATCCTCACTTGCCTTCTAATTTTAATATAAGGGGAATAAGGGGAAATGGTAAGTTGATCTGAGCTGCTAAGAAGATGATATGAATAATTATAGTGATAGTGCTTTGAATATTGGGGAGCTAATTACTCCACAGTATCTGCATTGAGATATATATATATATATATATTTCTATATATATATTTATTTATATTTATATGGCCTCCTCACAAATTCCAATATTTGTTTGTTTGATTAATTGTTTGTTTGTTAGTTGTTTGACCAAAGCAGAACGACCATATAGTGAGCATCTTTTATTTCATAGTTAGTATTTTATAATAAGCATTTTTTAACTACAAAAGAACAAAGGCTTGTTTTGGCCAAATTTATATTATTTTTTGTCCCAAAAGCTTGATATTTCCACACTGAGTGTACTGAAAGATGCATTTCTTAAGGTAAAAGTGGAATTTATATTAATCTTTCCCTTGTGCGGTTAAAAAAATCTAGACCAAAATCTGATTGTTTTAGGACATTTATTTCCTAAAGTATTGTGGATGAAACAAATATTAGAGGGTATTTGGATTATCTACCTGAATGGGGCCAATAGTAGCTGTGTTGCTCCAGAATTTCAGCTCTTTATTTGGGATCCAGGCCCAAATTGTCCAGGAAGGAATAGGTGGGCCAGGCATTCCAGTCTTTTTCCAGGCCAGAAAATGAGGATTGCTCTGGTAAACCTGGCTCTTTAAGGATCCTAAATAAAGAGCTCTGCATAACTCACTTATCCACAAAACAAGTTGAAATGTTTCTGAGACCACAAAACTTGAATTCTCACATTATAAACCATCAAGTGTTTTGTTGTCTCAAACCAAAAAGAAAATGTTTCTATTCTTGCTGCTGCTGTTGGTGGTGAACTCTTGACAAAAACATGGTGTACGAGACAAGAAGACAACAGAGAGACAACTTCACCTAATCAAGGTGAATTATATGATGGTGGCTTAGACAGCAGGATGGATACGTAGGAAATGCTTTGGGGTGGTGATAGTACAATTTTATATTAGATAATATATATTATGTTTTGGATTTTATTATGGATAATTTTTATCAGCCATCAAATGCGTAGGACCACAATTGCTATTCATTTGTATATGTGATCATGTTCATATGTAAATGGTTTTAATGCTTCTATAAATAAAATATTGCTTTAGCAGTTTGGAACCATATTTGTAATTATTATTATTATTATTATTATGTGACTTGACCCTGATGCCTTAAAAATTCCATATTGCTGTGTTCTCTGTGGTCTAAAATGGTATCTCATTGTTATCTTAAAATAATGGTTTCTAATTTTAATATGGAGGTGTATACTCCTAAAGATCTACATTGTGTCCCTTTATGCAATACTCCTGAGGAAGCTGATTTTCATCAGCCACGAAACATGTTTAGCTATTGGGACCACAATTGGTATCCATTTATATATTTGATCATGTTCATGTGCTAAAGGTTTAATGTTTCTACAAATAAAATCATTTTAGCAGTTTGGAACCATATTTGCAATTGATATATGTGACTTGACCCTGATGCCATAAAAACCTTTATTGTTGTGTTCTCCTTGGTCTAAAATGGCATCCCATTGTTATCCCCCAATAATGATTTCTAATTTGAAATCCCTTTATGCGCACTTCGTGAGGAAGCTGATTTTCATCATCCGCAAAACGCGTTGGGTTACACTTTTTACCCATTTGTATAAGTGATCATGTTAATGTGTAAAATGTTTTAATGTTTCTAAAAATAAAAATAATTTTAGCAGTTTTGAACCATGTTTATAATTAATATATGTGACTTGACCCTGATGCCATAAAAACCCATATTGTTGTGTTCTCTTTGGTCTAAAATGGCATCTCATTGTTATCCCCCAATAATGATTTCTAATTTGAAATCCCTTTATGCGCAAGTCCCGGGGAAGCCTATTTTTTTCATCATTTGCGAAACGCGTTAGGTTACAATTTTTACCCATTTGTATAAGGGATCATGTTTATGTGTAAAATGTTTTAATGTTTCTAAAAATAAAAATAATTTTAGCAGTTTTGAACCCTGTTTACAATTATTATCTGTGACTTGACCCTGATGTCTTAAAAATCCCATATTGTTGTGTTCTCTTTGGTCTAAAATGGCATCCCATTGTTATTATTATTATTATTATAAATAATAAAAAACAAGATTTCCATAGCGCCAACATACTATGCAGAGCTATACATTCAATAGATCTAAACAGGGTTACAGTAAGAAGGGAGGACACTGCCTCGAAGAGCTTACAATCTAGTAGGTGGGGTAAGTCCCCCAGTAATGGTTTTTTATCGCTTGGTAGTAATGAAAAATGTTAATAAACATCATTATATAAACTGGTAAACTGTAGAAAAAAATAAGAAAACTTTACTTTAAATTTCCATTTAGTTATCTACATTTATGACCAAACCCCATCCAATCCAATGTGTTCCTTTTTTAAAAAAATAGAAAACTCGGCTTGCTAATCCAGCACATATTTTTCCCTTTAACCTTCTGTTTTACTGACAACTTTATAGAAATATTCAACTTAAAAGCAGTTCCCTGCTGAGCACAAGATGTACAGAGGTGGCTGCTGTTGGGTGTGATTCACAAATAAGCCACTGTGAATATAACCTTCAGCTCATAACCTTTTAATCTTCTGGTTCAGCATGTGGTTATAATGTCAATGAGGCACAAAATGTATTGCTGGTGGCTGTAAATGGCGCATTTCCTCCTTACCTTATGGCCACATATTGTACATTTTGAGGTTTGATAGTTTTTTCCTTGGAAAATAAATTCAACGGAGTGCTTTAGTAGAAAAAGAAATGAAAAACTATAAATTGTAGCCAGTGGGTACAATTATTTAAACATTGTACAGATAAAAACATTTTGTATATTTCCTTTTCTCCTGGCAAATTGTTTTCTTACTTTCTGCAATTCAAGTAATGAACAATTTAAAATTTTTAAGAAAAACATGTTTTACGGATTATTAAAAGACCATTAGTGGACTTTCTTAAAGTATTGGACATAGAAGGATAAACAAAATGTTTAAAAAAAATATTACTTTCAGCCATTTTGGTAATTCTGACAATAAAAATGACCTTTTAAAGTTTTTTTTTACAAAATTCAAATAAAGCTAATACATTATACACCCATGGGATCTGGTTTTATGTTTGGTAACATTAGATTTATTGCTATAAGAATTGTGTTTTTACAGAGAAATTGTTTATTTCACATTTGTTTTTTTTTTAAATTACAGATCTAAGGGAAGGTAGATAGAAAGAAAGAGGAGGCGGGGGATGATGTGTGTCAGCATCAAATTTCTGCTTCAGCTACTGAACTTGGTAAGTAGCTAAGAAATCATTGGAAAACATGTAAATGGGGACTAAAAATTCACCTATTAGATATATATGAAAATTTTAAACATCTGTTCAATAGATGTTAACAATACATTGTTTCCTTTTAATATTATAAACATCATGAAATACAGAAAAAATATGCAAAACCACTATATATTCCTATATAGTGTAATTATAGTGTAATTAACTTAAGTAAAAAACTTCTTTATATGTGTATTTATAAATGTTTTCACCCAACTTTTACCCAAAATGTACACATTTTCCACCTTCAATCATTTCATTAAATGAAATCAAGTTAAAATGTGGCAATCAACTTGTACTCATGTTAATATATATATATATATATATATTTCTAATTAAATCCAGTGTGAAAGATATGTACATTTTGAGTAAAAGTTGATTTAATTTTGGGTGAAAACATTTATAAATGTACTCTATAGACTTTTAAGAACATATTAGAGAAGCTATGTACTTTTCAAAATATACATTTTCAAATTGTGAAATTGATTTATTTATTTTTTTATCTGATATATTAATATTTTTTTTTCAGAATACCAGCAGGTTCAGACCTCTAAATCACACAATCTTTTGTGGCTTCCTATCACTAGCAGATACTGCACATGGAACACTTGTATTGCGTTGTTGGTTTTTAAAGAATCTGCACATTTGACAGCTGGGGGCTGTGAGCATTACCAGTACCGCTCACTGCTGCCCCTATTCATTCTCTATGGGGCTGTTGCAGGGAGACACTACCATGTACCATCTTCCAAGAGGCAGTGGTTCCTCACACGAGGAAGCAGTATACGTACCTAGTGTGAACCTAGCATTAGCTTTTAATACAGGGTACACCAATGACAATGCTGCCACAGAACAGTATGATTTCTAAATATTGACCATAGCAGAAGCTGTTTGCTTTCAGGCTGTATCTTTTTTAAACATAAAGCCAAACAGCAGCAGACAGAGAGAAAATTGGGAGGGAGGTCAAGCCATTCCCTCTGATATGCTTGGCTAAGTAAATTATGCTTTTGAGCTATTGAGTTGCTCTACAAGAGATGGCTGAATGTATAAATTATGATCATTTACTTGATTGTTAAGCATAATACATAATTACAGAAAATATGCAACAAATAATGAAGAAATGTATATTGTACTATTTTCAAATGTTCCAATAAATGTTGATAAATGTTTTGTATAAGAATTTTATTTTACAATTAAAAGTGTTATTTTAGTTTTGCTTAGAAATACAACAACCAGCACTGTTGACATAGCTGTGATATTGGGGATAGCATTTATTCTTGATCCCTCCTTTAAATATAAAATAAATGTCTTTGTTTCGCAATTGTCTCTCTAACAGACCAGGGTCATAAATTTCCTCTTATCAGATATTTCTTGATCTGACAACCAGCATCCTTCCAGACCCTCTAGTTTATAGCACCCATTTTAAAAGTTGGAGTTTTGTGTCTCCAGGGGTCATAAAACTCAGATAATGCTAGTAGAGTGGGCTCTTATTGAACTCTAAACTGTATTCAGAAACCCATTTAGTAATAATCCTTGTATTTCCAATATACCATTCTGTATAAAGTAGTAGTTGACTGATTTGTAGTTGGATTGTTATGGTGAACATTTTGAGACCAAGAACTAGTCTCCTAGACCTCAGGAAAGCCTGGAAACCATATTTAGCCTGTTCTGGTCTCTGTATACTCTTTCCTTTGCGGTGATTTTGAATCTGGGGGTTGGCAGATCATAAAACCTGTACTTTTGAAATTATTAATAATTGGCTAGAACAGGGGCATTTTGGAAGTGTCCATAGATCATCATAAGCCATGTGGAGGCAGCCCTTCTGACAGCCCCCATCCCGCTGTCATTGGATTGTTGTATTGGTCCCATCTCTGTTGTTGGCATAGAAAAAGCCATGTAAGCCTAACAGAGACAGATCTCATTGATATTATCTCATTGCTAAGGCCAACGGCACTGACACACTGAGCACTGCAGGGAGCCCAGTGACTCTGACTAATATCTTGGACTTTTCACAGCAACCTGGACCAGGAAAACCAACTCTACCTTATTTCACAGTATTCCCTTTTATTTTATGCTGTTGCTATAGTTCTGCTATTGTTCGGTAATTGTTCTTAGATTAGTCTTTATTTTTCTTTGTTTATGCGCTGTTTTTGTATGTTTGAATCTCTGAATGCTCTAAGTAGAAATAGTGTAACTTGCAAACCTGAAACGCTACTATAAACATTTTGATTTCTGGGACATCCCTGTCTGGAGTGGCAGTGGGTGACACTAAAGAAGCAGAAGCATAACTGAGGTTGTCAAGGGTAAGGGTGCGTGCTTCCGTCTAAGCAGGTGGTGGCAGTCTACCTGTGATGGTGTGTTTGGCAAGGGGTAACAGAGTGGCAACCTTACCCTGTGGCGGCCCTTCTCAGCCTGCAGGTGTGTGGTCTGTTGCAGGGCTTGCTGGAAAGTCTATGCACGGGAGGCGGGCTGAGGGGGCGTTTCGTCTCAATAGCCAGTACAAAAACCAAAATACATACAAACAGATACAGCCAGATTTTGTTAGGGTACATGCAATAGGAGTTTGTATATAGTTAGTAATCATTGACATATAGAGGGTGGGCATCCTTGCAATAGAGCAGAAACCAATTACATAGTAAAGTATTAAAGAATTTTTATTCTTACCCTACATTCTGAAGAAAACCTCAGGTGTTTTGGGAGCAACACATTTTAGTTGTTCTTTCAAGAGACCATGGAGTAAAGTCAGTGACTCCTAATCCAAGCAGAGGTCCAGAAGATATTAAACTAGGCCCATCTTTTGGGTAGCATGGGAGTTAAAGCAGAACTAAACCCCACTATACCTACTTGTTCTAGTTCTGTTATGGGGCGCCACCATATTTTTAATATAAAAACCTAAATACCATCCTCAGCCATCTTGATTGGTCAGGCCTGGGATGGCGTAACTCCCACATGGGTGTTCATTCAGTCCCGCCAAGTGCACAGGAAGCTGGGATTTCCAGATATCCTTGGCATTAATGTATCCTCTGCCTGGAGCAGAAACCCATTACATAGTAAAGTTTTAGGGAAAATATATTCTTCCTGTATATTTAGGAGGAGACCTCGGGTGTTTTGGGAGCAACAAAATCAAATTATTCCTTCAAGAGACCATGGAGTAATGGCCAGTACCTCCTAATCCAAGCAAGAATTTGAAAGATATGTAATAAATCAGCCCCATCTTGTAGGCGCGTAGGCATCTTGTAGTGTGGGATTTATTGCAGAATTAAACCCCACTATACTCAAAGGTTCCATTCCGTCGCAGGGTGCAGCCATATTTTTCCTTCTTCTCTTCCTAGATATGATCTTTGGCCATTTTGATTGGCTGGGATGACATAACTCTCACGTGTGAGTTCATTTAGTCCCGGAAGTGCAAGGGATGCCAGGATTGCTGGGTATCTTGGCAAACCAAGTTTGACAGTTTCACAGAACAATCAGGCAAAGTAAGAATGCTAACTGCAGAAGGAACATTGCCTGTTCCTTTCTGCAATAAAGCCCTGCCTGTTCCTGAATTTCCTGAATACTTGAATAAGTGATCTGGAGTATATTAAAGTCTTATGTGTGAATTTTTACCTATATCACACTGTCCACAGTTCTAGCGAATTTTTGGAGCCAGCTTTTCTCCACCTCCATCCAGTCCGGGTTGAGGTCCCACTGCATGTAATATTATTATTAAAATTATCCAGTATTTATGAAGCACCAAAATAATACGCAGCACTTTACAAAGTCCAAAGTCATGTCACTAACTGTTCCTCCAAGGGCTCACAATCTAATATCCCATTTTAGTCACATGTCATTAACACAGTCTAAGGCCAATTTCAAAGAGAAGGGAAAAAAACCTAATTGCATGTTTTTGGAAAACCGGAGTACCTGGGGGAAACCCAAACACACAGGGGGAGAACATACAAACTCCTTGCACTTCTTGTAGTAACATGTAGAAGTTAGTGAGTATTTTGCTTTGTGTTCAGTCTTTGTGTTCAGTCTTTGTAGTTTTCCAAGAATGCTTATTTGCAGTGGCACAGTATGAAAATCCAATTGTGATCTTACTGCAAGTAAATAAAAGTTATCTAAAGAACACAGCACTGTAACTTGTTTGCTCTGCTAGCATTAAGGCAAAGCTAGAACTATTTGTGGAACTATACCACAGTCATACTTATTAGGCGGTAACCACCAATCATGTAAAAGAGCAAGCCGGGAGGAAAGGGAAAAATAGGATGTGTTAGTCCCTCATTAACAACAAAAGCTTGTAAGGATGTGCAGGATACACATTGCTGGCACTTATTCCATATAAAGGAATATATAGCGGAATTTATGTTGAAACAACTGCATAGGAAATGCTTGACTTGTAAAACATATTTTAGTAGATAAATAATTTTAATTTGGTAAGATCAATTTATTAGGTTTAGAGATAGACAGACACATATGAAGTGTTTAGATTCCATTTGTTTAACAATATTAACAGTATTAGATTTGTGAATTTTTTGGTTGTCTTTTCTTTAAAATATACCAAATAGGGATTCGATTTTGATGTATCCATAAGAAAGGCAGTGGATTTTTCCCAAAGAGCACTAGATTTACCTTCAAATACAATACCTTAGCAAATACCCGACGCGTTTCGCCCATACGTATGCAAATCTTTGTGATTATTTACACATAAGACAATTATTAGACTGTCTATGTCTAGTAAAATTTTGACTACACCTATGAATGCCACAATTCTACTATATTAAGAATCAATAAATACCTGTAACCTGTATTATGAGAAATTATCACCAATACTACCTACTGTTTGCCATAAAACCCCTCTCTTTGTTTGTTTGTCACATATCCCTGCTTTTGGGTTAGCAACATAGCCTCTGCAAGGCAGTATTTACTATATCATCACATGCATACAGTCCTTTTACTCATCTATTATAGGAGGGGTTCAATTAAGATCTAGAACTTATTTCATGAGGTTCCTCCATGTTAAAAAGGTTGGGAAACACTGCTCTAAATAAAGAGGCAATGGGCTCAATTGCAAGGACAAAATTATGGAGATAATAGATAATGGACCTCCAATGACATTTGTTCCCCTGAAGATAGAAATCTTCAAAATCCAAAATATATCTTTATTGTATTATTCTAAGCCAAAGCATTGGCATATGACAGTCTGGTCCATATCAAGATTGGGAGTCTGAAACCCAATTAAACTACAAGGCCATGGCTGGGCTGCATTGTTGTAAAATATTAAAAATATTGATATAAAATCCTCTAATATTGTCATGACTGCCTTTCCAAACCATAACATCAGGATTTGTAAGGAACAGTATAATGTTTGTCCAATCTATTTACAAGATATCACCATTCACTAGTGATATGGATGTATAGGATGCACAATGTTCTTGATGTTTTCTAGGTTCAGGTATCAGCACAATAAAGACTTCATTCTTAGTGGGGCAATCAACTTTAAATGTATGCTTCTTAGTAAGATCCCAGTAGATGGGGGGCACAAACGTCCTATGGACCATGTACCAATCCAAGGCCAGCCATCCAGGCCAGGCAGTTTATTTGCAGAGAATGAACGAATGGCATCCTCAGCTTCTTGCTGTGTAACAGGGGCATGTAATTAAACATTCAATATGATGTGCATGCATGGCAGTCTGTAACGAGAAAGTAATAAGAAGCTCTAAAATGAAAATTGACTACTGTTTACAAGCTTTGAAGGATCCAACGCATAAATCAATGATACAAATTGCCCTAGTTCTGTTAGAAGAAAGAGAGATGGTGTTTCCTGCAACCAACTCTGCAGTAATCTATTCTCTCTAATAATCAGATATATCTAACGATCTGGAAATAAATGTTTCTATAAACAACTGCTGGTTTGCTATAGTCAAATATATTCAAAGATAAATCTGAATTTGTAAAATAGAATAAAAAAATAATTACTAAAAATATTTTTACTGAAATTAAATATATAAAACCACCTTTTTATGAAACTTTTTATTTATATTTTTTTCTTTTTAAAAGGTTATTGAATGTTTTGACATAGAATGATTATTTTTTAAATATTATAAGAAAGGAGCTGTAACTTTTCCCAGAAATTTCTAATGTTCTTAATTTGCATTTAACTGAGGATTTTGTACTTGTCTACTGAACCTGAAATTCCTTTACTGAATCCCTAAAAGTGGAAATAATTTGTTCCAAATGTTTTAAGAGCCACAACCACTGGCTTACATTATTTCCAAGATTCAAGAGAACTGTAAAATCTCCCAACTTAATGATCCATTAAAGAGGAAGAAAGAGGGTTACAATGAAATATTCTGATGATATGTTTGCTTGCATTGTTACTTTTGTTGGCTGTGGAAAGTGAACTAGTTCTCCGCTGAGACTTATCAATTACAAACATCTTATTTGAATTGGCAGCAATGACCGTGCAGCGTATAAGATTAAAACAGACACACTACAATTTAGAAATATGTCAGAGACTTTCAAAGTTATTGCAATTTTAATGGGCGATTATTTCCAAGGAATTTAATTTAGAATACCATGTGGTGCAAGCCATATAATTTCAAAAGGAACAATGAAACATTATTGTATACATTTATTTGTACTAGTCTATTTTAATATCTACCTTCTCTATTCAGTAGGAAACGGTCCTTTATGTTCATTAAAGCAAATTTTACTTATAAAGTGCACTAAAAGCATGTTAAAAGATTTTACTTTTTTTGGAGGGAAAAAAACATTTAAATATAATTAAAAAAAAATTGGCAAGTAAAAAAAATTATATTGAAAATAACATATTTAAAAAAACTATTTTTGGGACTAATTTAATGTTGGAAGACAATAATGAATATTCACAAAAGGGTGAAATTCAACAGAACTAGTGATTAGGCTTGTCATATGTATCAAAGAGCTAGATGTGGGGGTGTGAAAATGGAAGAAATCTATTTTTTTTTTCTCTTAAGTTGATTTCAATGTTAACTCGGCCAATATAAAAGAAGAACTTCTTAAATCTAAAATCTGTAGTTTTTGATTAAAGTGAAAAAGGATTGAATTTACATTAGAACATGTTTGCCATCTGTGTCTCTTTTGGGAAAATTTACCCTTATTTTCTATACGGAAAATAAGTATTGGCCAGTCCCTCCAATGGTGACCCAAACCTCAACAAAAGAGGTTTTCTATGGCAAAGTCTACATTGACTTTACTGTTAAATGTTTAAAAAAGCCCATACTGTTTTTGTATGAGTTTTAGGCATTTAATACAACTTTTTCAACCAAGGTGTGTTGCAGAGAGGAGGTAGAATAGGAACAAATAGAATGAATAGGAATTTCAAACATGGGTGTCTAAAAAATCCATATACTGATGGAAGTAGAAACACCGCCTGAACTGCCTTAACTCTAGCACTCCCTCTGGTGATGGGTTGTGTTACCTGTTTGTCACATGGTTTCTTCCTGTCCCATGACTTCCCCTATTTAAGGAAGAGACAGGCAATGGGATGTTGCCCAATCAAGGTGTTCATTTTAGTCTCCATTTATCAGGTCCCTGTTCTTGCTTCGAGATTCTCTCTCTGATATTTGTGACTACACCCTTGACTCTGCATCCTGAACCTTTAACCCCCCGGCGGTATGTTTAAAGAGGATTTTTAAATGTAAAAGCAATACATTTAAATCCCACTAATTTTAAATTTCCCGCTCAGTCCCGCCTACCTGCCTGCACCGTCCCGCCCCCCAGGCACGCACTCGTGAGCAGATGCCCCAGCTGGGGACGCAGATGCTGGGCACCGCCAGTTTGCACAGATGCCCGACCGACATTGTCAGGAGAAGAAGATGCGGGACATTGCTGGAGGACAATGCGGGCAACGCTGCAACTGGCAAAAAGGTAGTAGGGTTTTACCCTCCCTTGAAATTCCACCTCGAGTGTGGCTCAGGGTTACCGTTTTTTGCATAGAAAATTTAACCTGAGCCACACTCAGGAATACCGCCAAGGAGGTTAATACTGATACCAACGCCAGCTCTGTCCTTACCATTCTTAATTGTCGCATGCCTTGGCCTTTCTGACTACACTTCTCTCTACTGCTTTTGTACTGCACCTTGGTTCTTCTCAGTCCCTGCGTGTACAGGGAATGCAACCTGGGCACCGTCTTCTTGCAGGGGACAGTCCATCACCTCTTACATGGTACGCAGGGGTTTTCAGATTTTGGTGCCTAAAGCTACGTACACACGGCAGATTTTTATCGCCCGATAATCGGCATCGGCCAATTATTGGGCGAAAATCTTCCGTGTGTACAGTCGGTGTCGTCCATCGTCCGGACGACCGACCTGCCGGATCCACGGACGATGGACGACAGCCGATCGTAATGAAAGGGAAGGGGAGAGCGCGCAGCAGGGTGCCGCTCCGTCGCTCTCCCCCCTCCCCTCTCCATAGAGCATGAACGGTGCTGTATGTACAGCATCGTTCATGCATCTTGCAGTCCCTTGTCGTTGGAAAGGATTGTGAAAGATCCTTTCCAACGACAAAAATTGCAAGTGTGTACGCAGCTTTAGTCTCTAAATCTCTGCTAAACAGACTGGTGACACAGGGGGTCCACCACCCACTTGTGATTACCCCTAGACTGTGACAACTACACTATCCTTCTCTCTATCTATCTATCTATCTATCTATCTATCTATTTCCATCCAAATTTAATACCTTTTACACTATGTTCTATTATTGTGTTTCTTTACATATTGACTAAAAACCTACATCAAACAGATGTATAAATTTAAGGCTTTGAATCTAGTTTCCCGAAAATTGAATTTCTTCCCCCCCCCCCCCCCTCTTAACCAATTAAAATACCTGCTATCAAAGGCTTTTATCTGCAATGTAATTGGATTCTCCAATACTCATTTTTCGAGGGAGCCTTGGAAATGATGGGATGTATATTTGACAAAAAGAGTGGCACTTTTTGATTAAAAATTTCTCCTCGGTTCGCTCCTTGCTGAGAATTTCTTTATGTCTCCCGAATTTACTGACCCTAAAAGAAATATTCTACAACTTGAAAAACTTTAATCAAAGGTATGCTACAGGCACATTGGAACAGAGCTGTCAGAATGTTAAATAAGGAACTGAGATTCCCAGCTGCTTCTGGTACACAATGAAACAGACTATCATAAAAATTCTAAAATTACGAGAGAAATGTATTTATTGTTTAAATTTTAATCTTCACAGCATAAATCATTATTTCTTTATGGGAATAACTTAAAAGAAGAAACAAAGCATCCCTGAATTTCAATTATATATATATTTATATATATATGTTTTTTTTTTATTTAAGTTGTTTTTACTGTTGTCTTGAAATGAGTGCAATATGTTATATTATGTCAGTGCTTCTAACAGTACTGAACACATAGCACTGGTTGTGTTCTACCTCATGCTAGGTAGCACACAGCACAAGAAAAGCACTAAATGAGGTAGTGAATTAAAATGAAGATTTTTTGGAGGTCTGGTAGGGTGGTAGTTGTGACCACAGCCCTACCATCCAACAACCGAATTCAAAGTAATACCATGGGATTGAGAATACAAAAGATATGCACAAAGGTTTAAGAACATTGTCCTTCATAAAACAGCTAATTCAGCACACCATAAATCGGACCTGAACTTGTGAAAGTAGTACCCAGAAAAGGGGCAAATTATTAGTTGACAATGTTATTTGCAACTTTTCGGTATTTCTGATTTTCCACGGCTTGTTTTCCACCATGTGTTCATTTTAAGAAGGCCATTTAGTGGAGACCATCTGCCAGAGTTGATGATCGGTAAGCTGATGAATAATGGCGTAGGTTGGGGTAAGAGAGGTTCATAAATAGCTTTGCTGTTTGATCTTTTTAGCTCCAATATTGCACTTTTAGTTAACGTTCAGCCAAAATTTAGGCTTTACCTTGTGGTCCCCATAATGTGCATCGGTAACAATTTGGGGGAGGTGCAGGGAACTTGGGAAACCATTCTTGACTTCAATGGCTCTCTGATCAAGGTTAGGCCACTCTGAGGAGTGTTCAAGCAACACTAGAAAGCACAGATCCAGAGAATGAAGAAAAAGAATCTGGGAGATGTTTGCATTGCAGCTTTTCAGTTTGCTTAGGGGAACAGTGAGCAGGACAGAAGTCATATCACCAAATCTCACTCATTTTCAGGTTTATATTGGTTTTCACCTTCAGATTTGTAATTCCTTCCCACTTTATCCAAAACCTGAGGTTTAGGCTTTATAAATACTTTAGTCAGAGATGATTTGGGAGATATTAGATGTTAGGACGTTGATTTACCAAAAGAAAAAATAATTTACACAGCAAAGTGAATTTCCCTCTTGTAGGAGATACAGTACTTCACTTAGCTAAGAGAATGAGGTGAATCTCTAATGAATTAATCTATCCAATTATGTTCAGGGTGTAAGACTTTATGGGATTGCTCTTAGTAATCAGTTTTTAAAATAGTTCAGGGGAGGGGTAGCACAAATCAAGTTCAAACATCAGGCTTTTTTTTACATTCTTTATTTATCACAAAAAAGGTTAGCTGCAAAATTCAAAGTCAGTAAAAAACCCAGCTGTGCAAAACACTACCTAACTTTATCCCTTGCTAGCAGTTTTTGCTCAGAACCCCAGTGGCAACTTATGGTCAACAGATTTTGTGCAGCTCTGTTCCCCTCTCATAGTGGTGCCCCCTTTTATAGTGGTGCATAGTGGAGTGAGCTCCCATCACCAAGCAGCTGATTTTTCAAGCAGGACAACTTGGATCTCAACCCAGGTAAAGACCTGGACTAGGTGCCAAAGGAACCCTCACGACCCTTCATTGGCCAACTCCTTTTTGCAAAGCCTTTGGTCTGACAGAACCCATCCTGCCTTTCCTCGAGCCTGATACATACTCAGTCTGGGCAATACATAGACCATTAAGTCCCTTCCCAGACACCCTGGAATACCCAGGCACAAAGTAAAAATAGATTGAAGAGTCTTTATTCCTTTAAAAAATCACTTCTTAGGTCTAAGGGGAGGGAAAGCCAAAGAATGTGGGAAGAAAAAGGAAAACCCACACAAACATGGGGAGAACATGCAAACTCCTTGCAGATAATGCCATAGCCTATTTCAAACCTGGGATCCGAAAGCCAACGTGCTAACCTCTAAGCCACCGTGCTATCGTGTGTGGTGTGGTAACATTGCATGATGGTGTGATCAGATGCTGAATCAAACCATTCTATAAGGCCTGTAAAGAAAAAAATGCAATGATTACATGTCCCAGAACCTAAAATCTTTTGAATTGGTGCTCAAACGTGCTTCTGTTCAGTTCAAGGGCCATACGTCCAAACAAAGGCAACTGTTAGATTTCAGATAGCCAAACCAGATGTTACATTGTGGGTCCTTAAACCGCTGCTGCCTGCCATGTACATTACCAAGAGGCTCACAAACAATGCATCCATGCTTATGGCAGCCTATTTAAATTATTTACAAGCTTGTGGCTCTAAACCCATTGTCAGGAAAAACAGCAAGCAGCGTTCCTGATCCTAGGGGGCATGACTTCCCCCAACAACCACCAGCCAATTAGAGCACAGCTCACTTTTTCCTTGTTCTTTAATTTCAACTGTATATTTTTCTATATTTGGTTGTCTGTCCTAAATTTAGTTGTAATCTAATCTTTTCCAAATACTGTCAACCAAAAGTAGTAAAGGGATAAAAGCTGGTAACATTTTATTGTTTAAAATTTTCCAAACCGATGTTGGGCAGTCCATGGCTCTCAACTAGAACACTGCCCAATAACATCTGCCACAGTTGCTGACTGCCATTCTGGGCTTGGTAAAGTTCATGATAGACTTGGGTAGGATAGAGTTCTCATTTCCCCCTACTTGTAAATATGTCAAATAAAAGTAACATGGTTTGTTGGAAGCAAAAACATTTTATGCCTTTCTCTGTGTAAAATAAAATATGCCTTCAATAAAAGTTTTAACAAGACCCATACAATGCAAAGAAGGTCAGCGTGTCTTTCCCCGTAATGTCATTCATTTCACTTATTTTATTTCTTTGACTAAAAGCAAAAACATAAAAAAGGGTCTTTATTATACTATTTTCATGAGATACTTTCCCCGACCTGTATATTCCTTTATTTTTCCTCTGTAAAAAAAAATGAAAAAAAAGTGTAGATATTCCATTTCTTTAATGGCCAAAGAACATTGCTTGAATAAATCTTTTTATGGCCTGAGTTTAAAAATAATATATAAAAAATAAATAAAAACTGCAGCTGCTCTTGTAAAGACATCCATATCTAATTAATTGCAGAAGCTATTGCTATATTAAGCTTTTCTCCTTAATCCTTAACACGTCTATTCAGTGTCTTATTGAAAAGTTCACAAAAAGAAAAAAAAATCCAAATAATTGTATCTGTAGTCTCAGAAGAAAGCATCTAATGAGAACACCAAAAAGTGTACAGATAAAAAGAACCTTACTTGAACTCCGGAAGAAGCTTTAAAAATATCACAGGAAACCTGTAATGATATTCTCAGACTTGCCTAGCCAATCTTTCCTTATGGCGTAAAAAAATAAAAACCACTAATTTGTTTTTTTGCTGTGATGTGATTTTGGCAGGGTGTAGAAAATGTAATACAGCTTCTTGAAAACAACAAGTTCAAGTTAATAAAATATTTAAAAAAGTGTATTCCTTAGCATTTGTAAAAATAAAATATGCAATGTAATGTTCTGTAATATTTACCTTCTTTCTGTTGCTGTTCCTCATTGACACATTTAGTCTGCTTCCTGTAGGGGCAGGAAACACTGCCTCTATGTCATCCCATCAGCCTTGGCCCCTGGGGCAATGCTACAGCAAATAGAATCACCAAAAAAATAAAAAATGCAGGTTTTATTGTAAGACTCACCATCTTTCCAGTGATAATTCTCATCAATACTAGGGATGAGCGAGCGAGAATATTAAGTTTCATCTCGCGGTGAATCGGGCCTTTCTCGCTTACCGAAATTGTAAGCCGGAACGGCTTTCTGTTCCGCCGAGAGGTCGAGCTCTCACGGAACAGGAGGATTTCCAGGGCTGCATCATGCAGGCTCTAGTGCCCCGGGGATTGCACACTCTTCAGAATTAATGCAGCAACAGCTGCAATTATTGAGAAGATGCCCAGCACAGGAAAACCTCCGGACATTGTAATATATCTCTTACAAATGATACATTTGTATCTGTAACAAATGTATCATTTGTAAGAGATACTTAAGTTACAATGTCAGGAGGTTCGATTTTGCCTCGCATCTTCTCAATGATTGCAGCTGTGGCTGCATTTATTGAGAAGAGTGTGAGATTAATTTAGCACCAACATATTACACAGCGCTGTACATTAAATAAGGGTTGCAAATGACAGTCAGAGACAGTCGAGGACTAGAGTAACCTGCCCAGAAAAGCTTTACAATCTAAGAGGTGGAGGAAGTAGCACACAATAGGAGGGGGAACATATTATGAAGCGCTAATATTAACAAAAATAAATGCAGGTTTCACTGTAATATTCATGTTCTTTCCCTTTCTGTCTCTTACTGACACATCATAGATTATAGCATCATTTGGTCTGCTTCCTATAAAGGCATTAAACACTCCCAAGAGGAGCTTCATCATATTAGCCTCGGCTCATAGGGAAATCCTAGTTCTCTATAGATTATAGGAGAGCCCATAGTTAATGGTCAAGAAGAGGACATCATGTGATTGACTAGGAGACTAGAAATCTAAAAGTTTTGGGAGAATGGCTAGATTAATTTTTTTGTAAATTTTTTAACTACAGTTCATTTCTGACTTATAACTTAGTTGTCTCTGGAGCGGCGGGTTGCCAGCCAGGATTAGGCAGGAACAAACTACCGGAGCCGGAGCCGCCGGAGCCTTATGCACCTCTTGAGCCTCCTCTTGCTGTGGCTCCCTTAAGCGAATTCCCTCTCCTCCCTAATTACCCTGGCGGTGGAAGTGTTAACACCAGCTGGGGTAATAAGGGAACATTCCCTCTCCTCTGTATTCATTGCAGAGGAGAGTGATTTCCCTTCATGGGGTGTTCCTGGTGGGGGGCAGAGCCATTAGGGGAGGACTCGAGAGAAAGTCCCAGCCCTGAAATGGCCTAGGGGCCACAAAAGTTTGATGACCCCTGATCTAAATGATGAAACATTCAATCAGAAATACTAAGAACATACCCATGAGTACAAGGTGTTGTGGACCCGCCCCCGAGGAAGTGCAAAGATGCAGAGTAGTGGTGATATAACTGTTCTTGTATCAATAAAGATTCTGTTATTAACATTCCTAATATTAATGTTCAGATTTGTGCCAATTGTAAAATTGGCATGGACATTCCACATTCAGTTTGGTTCTAATAAAACCAATACACAACACCCTCCAAAAATCATTTAAAAACCTCAACAAGCAAATTTGAAGGTTTTGGTAAGTTGGTAAATTTGTAACACAATTTTGCCAGAATCCCTTCACTCATCCCTGTTTTGGACCAAACTATACAGATTTTTTTCCAAGCTTGGTACATTCGGCAGCAAGCCAATGGCCTTTTTCATAAACCAATGCTGTAAATCATGTAAAAAATGCACATTTGAAAAAAAAAGAAAAAAAAACAGCTTAAAAAAAACCAACTATAGAAGAAATTAAATGAGATCTTGCAGCGAGTCTGAACAATCACAAACTAGTCAACTATAACAAGTCTATAAAAAGATCTGGAGCTAAATGAGACACAGTCCACAGATTAGATTTGGATTGGAATGTATCCAAGGGATCAAGCCATTCTACATGTCAGCTCATGATAAGAAATGCCTATCAATTATGTGAGGGAAACAGATTTACATTTTCATCACAAATATCCTGTGAAGAAGCTGATGCACCATCTGCTCTCCAAAGAAGGTCATTATAGCATGGCACTTAACCGGCATTGTTTTAAGGGAAAGCAGAAAATAAAAGAAAACAGATAAATCCCAGAGCAACACTAAATGGGGAAATGCCGGCTAATTCCAGAGAAACTTAAGCTTTTACTTCTAGAGGTTTCTAACTAAGAAAAGTTAAAGAAGTTGTTTTTAAGCACCTAGGCAAGCTGTTAGGAGACAAAGTAAGCTTAGGCATCCGGTATTACCTACAATCTTTAAAAGAATGATATGAAATAGAATTACACAATTTACACAATTATAAATAGAATTATACAATTTGAACAATGAGGAAAAAAATTTAGTTTGTGTGTTTAAAATATACAACTCCAGGTCAACCTTGATAAGCTTAATCCACCATATTCAGCTGGGTTCACCAAGCCAACTTTGTTCCACGTATATTTATGAGATTTTATTCACAATTTTCATATAAATACTTTATATTAGTGAAATAAAGGGGTCCAAGTTTTACACTTCAAGCGGTCCCACATTTGTAAAATTATATAATAACAGGTGGCTAACCCATTTATATAATAAAAAAATTTAAGCTGCACCCTCCTGGAATACTTATGTAACTTATCCCAGAAGGCTTTGGGCTGCTCCTCCTGCACATGGCTGAGATCAGGCATACATCATACCGGTTTTTCCCACAAATGTTCACACATGTACAGTGAGATCAGTTCTGTTTTTGAGATTTTCAGGAAGGCGCATTACCCAATCTTATGCCTGCACAGTGTAAGATTAGGTGACGTAGGAGGAAGCCGGGAGAAGAAGGAAGAAGATGGCTGCATCCACCGTCCTGTCCGTGCTGGAAAACTAAAGTAAACTGCCACGGTGGGACCTACTGGAATCGATTAGCAGAGGGATTGTGGGCTTTACATCTGTAAGGGTAAATGTTATTTTTTATTTTTTATTTTTTGCTTGATTTAAAGTCCCACCTTGATACTGAAAATTAATTTCTTCTATTGATTGTGCACGTGAACTTGATAATTTGCAACCGCATATTTGTGTGAATCTATTTGGCACCTGCAAAAATGTAAGAAAGAAATAGGGGATTGATAATATAATAATATTATTTTTTTATATTATTTTTAAAACAGCTTCTTCTTATGTTACTTTTTATCGCATCATGTGATCATGAATATGCATTTTATGACTATACCTATATAAAACCATAACTACAACTATAAAAATAATTATCTGAAAATGAGTCTGTAATGCAAAAATATTTAGGTATTTTTTATGATATTTTTTATTCTAATGAAAAAGCAATAAACCACACTAAAAAGCCCAACTGACCCCCACGGCCCACCCTTAAAAAAATGTCTTTTCATAAGTTGCCTTTTTCTTTAGTCCAAAAGCCTCCAATAACCATAAAATACAGAAGAAAAAACATTCAAAAAACACTCAGGATCTATTCAAAGCCCTTAAAAGCTTTAAAACACCTTAAAAACCGGCGTAATTATACTTCCCCACTGACTCCAATGCATTTTTGCCAAAATTATATAATTTTATCAAAAAAAATCTGAAAATTGTTAAAATGTTTCAAGGACTCAAAACTGGCCAATTTATCTAATGCTTGCTACCCATTTTTAGTATTCGCAACCCTTTGTCTAGTATGGAGGGGAATCGTGTTACACAGATATATACAATAGCAAGAGCAATGTTTCAGATTTAAAACATCTATTTCAGCATGGAACCGTCTCAAAACTTGATTAATGGATCTAGTGGATATTTTTGCATATTATAAATTATAATAATAATAAATACATTTGGATGCTTTTTAGGTTTTTATTATTTTTGTTAAATCTTTATTCTACAAATGCATGAGTAATACATGGTGATCTAATGTCAAAGTTTTGCAGAACCTTCATGGTTTCCTAACAATAGTTTGATTTTGTTTTTGTTTGATTTAGCTATTGTCTGGTTAAAAATCTGCACAGTCATACAAGACAAAGAGAAAAATGAGAGAAAAGCAATGTTATGTTTCAGTGTCATTCAATTATTTGTACAGTATAATCTGAGTTGCAGTATTTCAACTTTGTAAACAACAAGCTTTTTTCCTTTCATTAATAATATTATTATTTACACTAAAGTAGATAAAGTAGAGATAACCTTGGTCTGTGACTGATCTTAATTTTCTCTTCCTGCAAGCTTATTGAACCCAGGTGAATAAAATGAGTTTGGTGTAGCAGCCCTGAAAAGATGCATTAGGTGATGACTATTGGACTTTCTCACCAACCTAAATTGCAATGTCTTCACTGAAAGTACGGACCGAAGTCGTGTGACAGGGAAAGTAGGCGGAGGGAGGACATGGGGAGAGTGCATAGGTAAGGGTTAAGGTAAGAGTGTATGAGGGTCAGGAATAGGTCAGGTCCAAAGGGACTGGTTGAGGGAACAGGCAGGATGACAAGGGAAATAAAAAGAGGTTGGCATGGAAGGTAGGAGATCAGTCAATGTTTAGAGCAGGGCGAACTTCCCTCCTACCTGCCCTGGAGAGGGTGCTATCACTGTGGGCGACAGGGAACATGCGCAAGAGCACCAGCCCCTTCAAGGATCTGCAGTTGGTGGGGGTAATACAGTTGTGGTAAAAAAGTTCTGGAGTTGTTACAGTAACTGTTACAGTAAATTTGCACATGTTTGGTATGGAAGTTTTGATAAGTATTATGATATGTTTACAAAAATAGGATAAAGTTATCAAACAAGTTGTTGTATTTAATAAATGGACACTTGTAACCATTAGACCACAATTGAGGAGGAAAAGTTAAGGAAACAGGGGTTGAAAAATGGCTCCGAGGTACCTGGGTCATGGTCACCCATAGTCCTAGTAAAAAAAAAAGCCATATAACTAAACATTATGACACCCTAAGTACTGATGGTGGAATTGTATTCAGTGATATTGACCCACAACTAGTCTGCAGATTTAATATCTTCTATATCAATAGATATATCCTGCTTGGAACATTATTAAACAAATGTCTCAGAAGGTTAAGTACACAAAACAGTTCTGAGTTAATCAGAAAAAAAACTGATTAAATACATAAAGTTGGCTACAAAGAATGGCAAACCATACAGAAAAAGTTCTGCTCCAGTTGTTAAGTAAATATTCCAGTACACAAAGTGAAAACTCCATCTCGCTATCTCCTGCGGGGTAATGACTTGTTTTTGTAGAAATAATAGCTTCAGCATAGATTCCAAGTAAAATCTGAGAATTATTTTAGCTACACAGATAATTCATAATGTTCTGTTTGTATTAACATTCGGCCCAGCAGGAAACATGTTATGTACAGTCCAACTGTTTGACGATAGCTACACAATAGAGATGATTGAGATACAAGCATCATTTTGTCGCTTTATAAAGATTTATGCTATTATTGTTTGAGAAAAAAAATATTAGGACTTTGGACAATGGATCCATTTGTATAAACTTAAGGAAATGTAAGCGGAGGTGCTATCTGTAACAATGAAGCATTTGCCCTAAAATGTTTTATTTGGTTATTGAATGTGATTTTTATTTTTGTTTTTCGAACAAAATGGCTATTTTTGTATAACTACCTTTTTATATAAGAACACTTGACCTGAATTTCAACCGGGAGTTGAGACTAAAGAGTTCTGTTTTTTACATCGCTGGTCTTTCTGAAAGATGGTAAACTAAACGTCATTCTTGACATTCGGTTTTCAAGTTCAATCATATATGGTAACTCCAAAATCTGTGACTCTCCTGTGGACCAGAGACAAGGCCTCTACAAAAATCTTAAGCGAGGCTTCTCCAGAGATCGTAAGCAAGGCCTAGAAGATTTTCATGCAAGCCTCTGCACAGGAGGGTCATATATTTTAAAGCTGACCCATCGCCACAATTTTTTCTTTGACTGAAAGAGTAGATAACCCTTTTATATAAGGTGAAAAATGTTGTCTTTTTTCCCTAAATAGTTCATTTAAAAAAAAAAGGGAGGCCCCTCCCCTTCTGTCTTTACCGCCACGGTAGTAAATAGTGAATGGGAACCCAGAGCCTCCTGGGATACTTACATTACTTGTCCCCGGAGGCTTTTGGCTGCTCCTTCTGCACATGCTTGATCTCTGGCTTTTCTGAAATGAGATCAGCACTCTTTTTGTTTTACATTTACAGGAAAGTACATCACCCAATCTCGCACCTGCACAATGTGAGATGGGTGACGTAAGCGGAACTGGGAGAAGATCCACAATGACATGGGACCAAATTGAGGTCAGCTGTGGAGAGATCAAGGGCTGTGCGGAAGTTAAGGGAAATCATATTTTTTATTTAAGAGCAAAAATATAAATACAGAGATGAATGGGTAAAGTATAGGCAAAATCTTAAAATCAACAACATACTGTTGTACTTAAATAACAAGAACAACCTATAATGTATTTATTCATACTCAATGCATTGGCATAGCTACTGACCTGTAAACTCAACTCAATGTGGGATTTGGACTTCCTCCTCCTCTGCAACTTTGTATCCCATATATCAATGAGCCATTTAAGTTATATGGGATGCATTGCAGAAATGGTATGCAACTGAGCATAGCAGTTGAGGGCCTTATGTGGACCATGTTTCTGTGCAAATGGCTCAATGACTGCTAACTAGGCTTTTGTCTCCTACACTATTAATGAAACCCCTTGACCTTTAGGTAAAGGAGACTCAACTGCTGGTAAAATGTACAGGTAACTTATATGTATGCATCCTGGGTCATCCTGTTGTTGGATTTATAAGGTAAAGATAGGGTTAAAGAAATTGAAGGTGGAGAAATCAAACTGTTTATAAAGGCATTGAAATTACTGACCCTATTTGGAGCTACACATCAAAGCTTAAAGTGCCTTCCCACCCTCCTTCCCTATTGTGCTATTTTACCCCTCTACCAATGTCACAGCTTTATTGATGGTTGTTGCCCCTTGCCAGCTAACATTTAGCTTTAACCCTGATGGGAACATTGAGCGCCTATCTGGAACATTTGGTGTCATCACATGTTTATGAAGTTATAATTTAAGTGCTCATGGCATTGCTGTGATGAGCACATAGATATGGATATTTATTTAGAATAAAAAAGTTGGAATATATGCTGGGTTAAATCAATAAAGCTTTGGCCTTGCCCTCTCCACAAGCATAGTATGGTCTAGGGTGTTTTTAAGAAGGGAGCAGGGACATGATTGGGAGTATGTGAACTATGGTTGTAAGCAGTCATTAGGCAGATTGGCTGGTATGCATTTGCTCTCCAAAAGTCCAATCCCACCAGGTTTTGAGGGATTAGTTTTCCACTGTGGCCTATGTTGTCTTTAGGGAAGAAATGGTCTGGATGGTCATTGTGGTCCATGTTCAAATAACCCAAAAAAGGGTCAACCATTTTGTTTGTCGTAAATACTAAAAATAACTAAGTACAAGCCTCGTACATAGAACACTTAATGGCCAACTACTATTCTCTTAAAGGTCATTTATTTATTGGACCAGATGTTCATGCTAGGCAACTGCCCTTACACCACAGGGTTACAACACTGTATCACTTGCAAAAAAACATTGAATCTAGCAGGGAGAACTGAAGGGAGTGGCTGGTGTTACTTTCTCCAGATGTAAGATGCCCTCTTGGATAGTGGCTCGAGTACACACTTTGATGTTCGCAGTAATGATGTCACAAGGCTTTATTTCGTACAATGGAAATAAATATAAAATAAGAATATAATCAATGGGTGGGGGAAGTACTTGTAAATAGAAAAAGTGGGATTTGGACTATGAAAAGGGACTATTGTATGTTACTGAGAATATTGTCCTCTTATATAATAATGTTTAGCGTAGAGGCCCCATACCTCAAAACTGAAATGCCCCCTTAAACTTTATTATTGCAGCTGCCTTCTTTCATCAGTTGCCAATGGACGAATGCCCCCTAACATTAAGAAACAGCAGGACATGTACCTATTTATAATAGTGGTTAGTAAGAGAAAGACCCTTTTAATTAATGGTCAGTGGACACCTTGCATTGGTGGTGAGTGGGGGAAGTGCCCTGTTACATTGGTAATTAGAGAAAGAAGAACCCCCTAAATTGGTGGTTAGAGGAAGATGAGCCCCTTACATGGATAGTCAGTTAGGGCCCTTTTGTGGTTGCATTTAGGAAAAAATCCTTTTATATTTGAGATCAGTGGGAGAAAAGGACCCTTTTAATTTGGTTGACAGTTGGGCGAGGGCACACTTTTATTGGAGGCCATATGGATGGGTCACCTTACATTAATGGCAAGTTACATTGGTGGCAAGGGTGCATTTAGCTCCTTCCATTGGTGGTAAATTGAGAGAATGGATCCTTACCTTGCTGGTGTAATGGGTAAACTCCCCCTGGCAGGTGACATGGGATTGCCTGATGTACGGAATCTAAGTGACACCTTGGTCTTCACCAGTGCACCCTGCAAGGAGTAATGGGCCGGTGACCCTAGTGGCCATCATTATACTTTGCTGCAAGGAGGTCACTAAGTGACACCTTGGTCTTCACCAGTGCACCCTGCAAGGAGTAATGGGCCGGTGACCCTAGTGGCCATCATTATACTTTGCTGCAAGGAGGTCACCAGGTTGTGGCCCCCAGGCTCTCTCCACCAGGGGGTGACACGGATTAGATGACTTCAGCCCAGAAATGGCTGTCAGGCCCGAACACAGCTAGTCAAAGCCAGGAAGCTGAACAGGCCAATGTTAAGTCTGATGGCTCACTGGACAAAGTCAGGGCAGTCAGGATTGAACAATTTGCTCATTGGCTGCAGCACATACTTCAGAATCCCCTTCAGCTGTGCACAGCTCCAGTTTCTGTACAGGGGATGCTAACAACAGTGGAAAATTCATGGGTAGAGGAAGGCAGGTGATGCTGCAGCTTGCTTAGCAGATGATCAGTGGGCGGAGTGGAAATAACTGGTAAATTGAAGAAAGGTCCCTTACATTGGTAATCAGTGGAGGAGAAATCCATTACACTGGTGGTCACGGGGAAAAGGTTACCTTTGCTTTGGTGGTCAGTGGACTAATGCTCTCATATATTAATGGTCACTAGAGAAGCACTCCTTTAGATTGATGATTGGTTAAAAAGGCCCATTTCATTCGTAATTTGTGTAGAAGGGGTCTCTATACATTGGTGATTAGTGGAGTAAAATATTGTGAACAGGAGTGACAATTAAAAAAGGCACAACATCCAAATGCTGCTAAGCTGCAACAAGTTCTTGGGTTTAGATACACTTTAAATTACAGGAATGGATCAGCACAAAAGGGAACCCATAGGCAGGTAAATCTCCCCCCTAAATGCACAGTATTTCATCTGTGCATTTAGTTGTTTTGCCTGGAGTTCAGCTTTAAATCTGACTAATGTAGCTATAAAGTTTGCTCAGCAAGGCATTTCTCAATGCACGTTCACCAGAGAATCGGCTTCACAAAATACCATTGCTATACATTCATTTATAGACTGTTCCTGGGGTCAGTGAGTGACTTGGCTGATTTAATAAGTATGCTGCTGATCATGACATGGGATTAAACATTATTTATAAGCTCCTATGGAGTCAAAGTCTGTCCACTGAGGAACCTCAGAAGAATTTGAGACAGTACTAATTCAGTTACTTTAAGAAAACAGTATTTTGGATGTCACCCAAGCAGATTTGTAATAGCTCAATGTCTTTGGCACAAATATTTTAGAAGCTTTAATGTGATAAATGAAATGGTGCATTTATTCAAAGTTATTTATAGAGTAGCCAAGCAGTGCAGTATGCAGCCTCTGCCAGGATCTCTTTGAAATGTTCCTTTAGCCGAAAAAAATCTCTCTGAAACCTTTTATAAGCCCTGCCAGGATGCTAATACTAGAAGACTAACACACCAGAAAAACCAACCACACAATCATTCTACCTTCTGTTTGGTATTCTGTTAAAAGTTTTCTAGCTACACGGCGCAAACACAGTACTTAGAGTACTATTGAAATCAAATACACGGGGTGATTCATGTTCAAAAAAGTCTAGGACATAAAGAACAACTCTGGGCTCAGGGGTTCCCTATTGACCCACTTTTCCCTTGAACCCTTCCCACGGGACCTCTTTTTTAGTCTTCTCAGGGCAGGGGGTCCTGGAAGATGCGGAGAGCAGTGCTGATGTGCATAAGGATACTGTGCGTGCAGGGCTCCATGCTTAGGGGCTGAGGCCATGATGTAGTTGCAATCAGCCAAAATTTTGGTATTTTTGGTCAAGTGATATTCAACCTTGATGGTTAAGGCACCATTTCAGACTTGCATTAAAACAACGGAATTGTACCACCCGCTTAACCACGCTCCCAACCACTCCCATTCATCTATATGGTAGCAGTTGGGAACCAGTTTATGCAAGGGTTTTCACAAGGATGCATTTGCATTGTGATTAGGTTGGGTATTTTGCGGTAGCTTTTCCTCCTTTGGCAGCACCATAATCACAAGGGTAACACATGCAAATAATTTGGCCTATAGTGCAGTTACCCCCTTCATGAATAACAGAAGTTTCTATGGAAATGCAGATGTACTGTTGGGGAAACTTGGAGGCTCTCCTAACTACACAGACAAGACTGCACGGGTGGGTCCAGAGTTTGATGCTTTGCCCGGTCCAACGCTCCTGGTAAATTAGTGCACCAAAAAAAGATTATCCCATACATCTAGAAGAATAAAAAAGTTGTCATGTAGGTGATACAGAGGGGATACAGTTGGTAATACCAGTCCCACCTTATCCCCGCTCCCTGACAAGTCTTAAATGGGCATGGTTGATCTGAAGATTTTGCATACCAGTCAGGAATATGGAGCCTGCCCTATGTTCTCTGTAAACAAGTTTATATACTTTCCAATGCTACATCCATGCACATAAATCCAATGCAGAAGTCACAGCCAAGAGAGTCATAGGAGTTTGCATATTGATGTATAAGCCCTCCTGTCATATAAGTCTCAAAGTCATACATAAATGCCAAAAACAAGCTCCATTTTCCTTCCATACTCAAGGCAGCCAGTTCCATCTCCATGCCCTCCTTTTACATCAACAGGCATTATAGCAAACAAGAAATGCCAGGCAAAACAAAGCCCATGCTGCCACCTCCAAAACTAAAAAAATCTAATATCTAATGGGCCTCCTGGGCAACCTGCCTACTTCTCCAACCACTCCCATGTTCACAGCTTAACCTATTGGTTGAAATGAAGCCAATGGGTATAATTCATATAAAAAATGGAAAAGATTGAACTACTGGATGAATACGGCAGTACAGCAGCAACTGAGCACAGTCCAGGAACCCTTGCAATAACTTTCAGGTCTTTAGGGAACCCCTGCTATAATTTTTAGACCCAAGGCTCACTGTACTTTGTTGTAGTGGTCAGTAGGTAGAATGCTTCTTGCATTGCTGTCTATTGGGAAGAATTTCACTCTTAGAGATAGCCAAAAATATCATGGGAGTCAGTCGTGACTGACTGACAAGGTCCAATTTGCTCATGGCTCAAGGAAACCCTAGCAAACTTTACATTAGCCTTAGGGTTCCATGGAACCCCAGTTGAAAAACACTGTCCTGGTACAAAAGGCCTTCTAGGGCTCTTGATTGGCATTGGTTACTATGTTAAAGTGCACGTAAACTAAAATTTATACCTCATATAAAAGGGTAGATAATCGTTTTATATAAGATAAAAGTGACCTTCTTCTCAGGTTTAAAATAGGAACGCAGAGCCTCCCATGACGTAGGTATCCCGGGAGGCTCTCATTCTGTCTTGGATTCGGGCTGCTTCTTCTTTTTCCTCAATGGGATAAAAAACATGAAAATAAACAGGGGGAGATCAGGTGATATAGGAGGAAGGTGGTGGGACTTGACGCTTCCTTCTCCCGGGAGGTATTAACAGAGCTGCAAGGTGAGTTTTTATTTCCCAGTTTACTTCCGCTTTGACCACCAAACTAATCAGTTTAGCCTCTAGCCTAGTGGCAAATGTGGCCCTGGTAAACATTACCATTAAAATCTTCAAGGGCCCATTTACATTGTTGCTCTGCATGCCAAGCATTTCATATTGCAATCTGCTGGCAGAAATCACACCTCCTTTGGTGTTCCAGTATGTTAGACAACCTATTTACATGAACGGGTTGCAGTATGCCAACTATGTTTATGAACATGTGCAAAAATGCGCATTAACATTTATGGATTAGCAAAACACACCACACACATGTGTATGGGCCCTAAAGATCATTTTAACCGTCGGTTATTGGCTTTACATTAACTTTAGGCTTCCATTAAACACAACGCCACATGTGGAGCAAAAACAGAACGTGCCCCAACTAAACAATTAATCCATTTGAAAGAAAGCAGGTGGGACATATTAGATTCCTTTTCTCCAGCTCTGCCGCATTACGCAAGAATTCCTGAAATGTGGAATTCCAGGAAACAACGGACAGTATGTTACAACTCCTCCTGTTTCCTGGAACTAGAATCTCACGGAGCTCAGCGGTGACTCAGTCTTCCCATTTATAATGCAAACATTTCTGCCAAGGATGATTTCACTGACGTCCTATTTTTTTTCTTTTCTCTTCCCTCTCAAAAACATCTAATAAAACCCAGCGGCAGCCGTCGCTGCAATTAAGAATATTTATTATAATCTTCTGAAGGACGTCGTTGATGGCCCTTTTTATTTTCTGGCTATCTTCGGATCAAAAAAAATCTAACCGCCCCCATTACTTCCAATTCATTGTATTTTTTTGAGACATCCAGGGCTGTAAATTAAACTGCAGAAGTTGCTTTTGTCGCTTTTTTTTTTTTGTTCATACCCAGCGAGTATAACTACACACCGCATTTATGAGCAATGTGAATAGGTAACCATGGAAACATCTCTATCCTCTCTCCACCAAATAACCTTGTCATGTGAACGTTTATCAGGAGCATATCAAGTGCCGGGTTGCACTCTGTGCTCCCTGAATAAACAGCGGGATTTGTTCCTGAATAATAATTGGTCACAGGCATTTATTTTAAGAAGAAAAAAAAAGGAAAACCTTTTATAATTTAGCGAAATTCACGACCAAAGCACTCGACGGGGAAAAGGGCTAGGCTAATCTCAGCTCGGGGAATTATAGCTCGATTACAAAAAATAAACTGAAATAAAGACGTGTTGGACAGCCAACATGCCGGTCTAATTTAATTGCTCGTTAGCAAAAACTCGTTGGCCGTTAAAAAAAAATGACTTTGGCAATATAGATGAGGACTGAAATCCATCTTGTGAGATTGGTGCAAAATTAATTGTTTAGGATATGTTTGATAAAAAAAAAAATTGGCCCGTTTTTTAGGAACATTAACCCTTTTGCGAAGAATATTTTACATGATGCCAATTTTGCATTGTTGCTTGTATAACAATGGACACATTGGGCTTTATCAAAGCTCTATAGGACCGGAGAAGATAGACTATCATGGGAGGACCAGAGTGATCCAGCAAACCTGGAATGGATTTATTAAACTCTTTTGCAAAACCATGGACCAATGGAATAAATCTATTCCAGGTTGTCCCATGATAATCTATCTTCTCCAGTCTTGAATAGCTTTACATCAGGCCCAATTTATCAACTTTTAAATAATGGACAATGGAAGAGCTTGCTCTATTTGTATATTATGAAAGGCCACCTAAAAACAAAATGTTGCATGCATATGCAGTAGTGTTTAGAAAGCAGGAACCTACTCAGAATACTTTGGTTCCTGAATACAGCACTTCAAGTGCACCTAGCAAATATAACTGCGATCTTAAAGCAGAACGTAACACTCACAACTTGCTCCTTCCTCAAGGGATGACATTTTTACCCGGTCTGTTTCCAAATTAAGGTTTTCAGCCATCTTGATTGGCCAGGCCAAAGTGAAGTAACTCCTGCAGGTGTATGCAGGTGTTCATTAATTCCCTGACCTTGGAATGCCTGGATCATACACTGGTATGGTATCCAGGTAGTTATGTGTTCTCATTGTATCAAAGTACTTCCCCGGCAATATCATCAGATATTCTCTCCAGTAAGGTATCGCCATATTTCTTCAGGCATGATCCAAGGTCAGCATCTTCTGAACTGGGATGCTTAAGTATAACAGAATTATATAAATTCTGTTTTTTGTGCTTTTTTTTGCTGTATTTACAAATGTCTGATGGAGATCAGCACCAGCTGCAGCCTCTCTTCTTGTGACAAAGCTACAGCTTGCAGGCTACTACGAGACTGATGGAATCATCTCAGTCTAGGCAAGGTCATTGAACTGGAGCTCAAGGACTAAGTTTTATGATAAATGGTGGAGCTTTTTTAAAAAAATGATTTAGTTGCTGTACAGTGTGACATTTTAATGTAAGTTCACCCCTCTTTACCCTTCCCATTTACATGAACTAATAGTTAAATTAAAATTAACAAAAATGGAAAAAAATGTCTTTGCAAACCAGTGGCAGCCATAGCCAAAAATAAGCCCCTGCGCAGAACTGACTTAAAGCCTTTACACCAAACCTTTGAGGGCCCCTGCTGAGCAGGGTCCGGGCCCTCGTGCAGTGGCATACATTGCACCTCCCTATGTCCACCCCTGACTGCAACTAAAAAAGATTTATACCCCCTCTCTAGTGACCCATGCCTTCTTCTTTACCCTGGCACAGCATTGCAGCCCCTTTTACATTTTGACACTTTCAGGAGTTTCTTTCGTCACACACTCCTCTATTCATTGGCCCCTATGCCTGTAGAGAACACAGCATTGATGTAGGGGTTGTAGGTGGGCCAATGGTGGGGGAAGCTCCCAAAGGTATAGAAGATTCTTGAAGAAGCTAAACTGCTTAGCTAGGATAAGGCAGTAGACACCAGATCATGGAGAGGTAAGTATAAGAGCTTAACTTTTGCAAGGGCCTTTCATGTGTATTTTTCAATCAAGACTGGGTTACCTTATAAAATTCGATTTAAAGAATGTCAGGTTACCTTATGGATTGCATCATGTTAATGGTTTTGCAATTTTGTGTGTTCTTTTTACACTGGTGGGGGTAGGAATAGATTATACATCCTCACCTCCCAATTGCCACTGATAAAGGACTAGGGATGCAAAGTGAGCAAAACTCGATCTCATGGCGGATTCAGCCATTCTCGCTTACAGAAATTGTAAGCGAAAATGGCCGGTGTAAATTAGCAGATTGAGCTTGAATTAAAATAAAAAGATTTAGGGCTGCGCTGATCAATGAATGCAGCTCCGGCTGCATTCATTTATCAGCTCAGTTTGAGAACCCCCGCACTAGAGGTTAAATGGGTTACAAGTTTAACCTCACAAACAGAATTCCCAGAGTAAGTTAACCTCTAGTGCCCGGGATCGCAAACTGGAGGATTCCCAGGGTATCCAGTGAATCCCCTGTGACTCCTCCTGTTAAAATTTTCTCAATCTTCTGATGGTTTTGCGAAATTGCTTTGTCAAAATTTCACGGAACCATCTGAGGTTCAAGGAAATTTTCGCGAGAATGCCAGAATGCTCATCCCTATAGGGACATTGTTTACCTATATAGGCAACAGAAATGGATCTGCCACACCCCCACCTATGTGGACTTCCAAGAGCCTGCACACAATGAAATTTATTGGTTACACCCACAGGTGTATTTTTATTTTTTATGACATATTTTTTTCAGCTGAACTCTGGGGAAATTAAACTTTTGCATTGGTATCCCTCCGTGCATTCCAAGTAATTGTTCTGCTACCCAGCGCTCCTGTGCCCCACCAACCTCTGCTGCGGATCCTGCATTGTACAAGAATCGACTGGCTGGGCAGGAAAGTAAAGCTGCAACAAGTTGCATTGGGAAGAAGAATAAGTCAATTCTCTATTCTGATTTATTATTCATTGACAAATTAAGCACTTACTGGAAGTGTCTGGAGTTGAGTCATTCTACTTTTGTGTCTTTTTAATAGAGTAGAATTGTCTAAGAATTTTATCAGATCAGCAAGCCACCATATTCTCCACACAGACAAGCTTTTGAAGGTGTGCTTTATGCATAAAGCAAATTTAACACAGAACATTCAGCTCATACTAGAGTGGGGTGTCATTCAACTGAACTGTGTTGGTCAGGATACCCCACTATTCCCAAATTACATCCTGGGAGACAATGGTACATGTACATGATCTTGTTTTGGATATTAAATGTATTATTTTTTGTTACCAGTGGTTCCAGTGTTTGTTCTTACCTAAATATGTGCGCCTAAGTTTAAGGGTAACTAGTAAACATAGCTAACCATAACGTCAGCTAGCAATACTGCTGACACTGGTTTAAATACCATTTCCTAAGAATTGTCCTCTGATCTTGACATGTTGCTATAAAAAGTGAATTAGACAACACAAATGTTCACAATTTAAAGCTACCAACAAAATAAGAAAAACATGTAAATGTAAAAAATTTCTCAATTTTTTATAGTTTTCAATGTTTAGATTAAACAAAATAAGACCCAAAACTTTAGGACAAAGGTTTTTTGCTGTATACAGACATATTTTAACTTCTCATCACATTTTAACAAGCTTTGCTATGTACGCAAACATTTGTAAAATTCTTGTCCACTGGCAAATGGATTCTTCTGTTCAGTGAATACATTTCTCACCAATGTCCTCACTTAACTTTCTTGGATTTAATGAATATAAGTGATGCTTGTTCATAAAATATGCTTGACACTTTACTCATCTGTTTTTTTTTTTTTTTTTAAATTATTCGTGATCATGAATAGAAATTTCAAATATATTTTGATGAACAAAATTGGTCATTTTATGTATGCCTGCTTTCACGTTTAAATACTATGGCGACTCCTGTAGAGGTTGGCCTATATTTTTATATAATTCTATAAATACAATTTAAAATGAAGAATACTCCTAGATATCAAGAACTTCCCAGATCTCCCAGAAAGCTCAAAAAGGAAATTTGTCAATAGCTACACGCCAGTTCAACCAATCTTCTCATTACTCTTGTAGAGGTGACCTAGAACCATAGCAAATCTAGTATGAGAAGTTGACAGGACTGGCAACTAAGCTTAACTAGCTTTCAAAAAAATGGTACTATGAGATAGGCACAGAAGAAATGGTGATCATTTAATCATCTCTCCTTATAGCGATGATACACCAAATGGCTTCCCATTCCCAGAGCTCAAATTCATTGACTTGTCTCTTATACACCACTAAGCCATTGGTGTAGGGTCCCACCTATACCATTTTCACTAATAATAACTGGTTCCTTAACAACGTCTTCAACTACCTGACTGGAGCTCAGAGTGATCCTCACTGGCAAACTTCAACTTATGATAAACAGATCCAAAAATCAATATTTGTTGAACCATATCTACACATTCACAATGGTTGGCATTATGACCCATTGTATACAGTGTTTTAAAGTAGTTGAGTCTTGTTGAGTCAAGTTGATTCCTTGATATCCCTTAAGATCCATTGATAAATGCAGAAGTTTGCATAGACCCTTCTTCAGGCTTTATACAATTCCAAAAAAAGATTTTAGCATCATTTGCAGAATTGTTAAAGAGCGAAGAAGAGATCAACGTCATGCTAAAAGCTTACATTTTTAATAACTCAATCTAGCCAGCAAAGGGTATTAGTTGGACCCCAAATGATCTACAGTTTTTTTACCTGGAACATAATTTTCTACTTCAAGTTACTAAACCGCTGCTTTGCAATTAGCAGCCATTTTTTTTAGCCTGCCATGCCCATTCCATTCTTTAGCCATTAGTTTGCATCAGGTCTTCACATGCCTGTTCCAGACTCGATAGACTTATGAGTTCAGCCTGGAATCCCGAGCTAAATGCTTTTACAGAAATTAGACATTCCACATACAAGTATTAAAGCAAATGAAACATTGAAAATTAGCACACTCTGGGATCAGATTGACAAAAGTCTTCTTGTAATTCTCTTTCAGATTGTGGGTATTTAAAGTGGAAGGTGACCTTATTGGTCTCCTTAGGTTTCCAGAATCCGTGCTCGTTGTGTAACAGCTTGGGTAAGGCTCTATTGTTTGGTAACAGAACTTCCATATCTCAATGGCTTGAAGATGATACCTTCCACTCAAGTTCAAGTAATTTTAACACCAGTGCACCCCTAATGCCATAAAATAATAAAGTGAACTTTACAATCATCACATATTTACTACATATGATTCCACATCCCAAAAATAAACCACCAAAGCAAATGCAAAAAATGGGATTTGTAAGGAATCCAATTACAAATGCATTATGATATAAATTTAATTTGATTTAAAAAAAACATAAAAACTGCATTTAAGTACATTTTAACGCTTACAAACATCAAATATATTATAAGAATTCAACTGTTGTGTGGTCTAAGATACATTTCGACTCGTTTCGTGGATAATTGGTCTGCTTCCTCAGGAGTTAGTATTGAGACCTACAATTTCAATACTAGCCTAATAACAATCATGATAAGTAATCATATAATTAAAACTATTTCATATGAAACCAACAAAGCAAAACTTAACATACCCATACCCTAAATTTTCACAAAGAATCCACATGAAAAATGGAGCAGTTCTAAAAGAACCATTTCCATTCCAGTGCAACCCAAATGCCATGCATTTCCAGTCCCTGATCTTTTTGGTATTCAGAACAATTTTTGGTCAACATGTTGACCATTTACATTTTATTTTTTCATTATCTGCTTTAAATCATTATTTTACCAAAGAAATTTATTTCAAGGTGGTTCTGTATTGATTTACTGTTTTCTAATAAAGATTGTAGCACTACCTCTTTATCTGTTGACTGCTTTTGGAGAATGAATATCTAGATGGATTCTATTGTTGCTATCAAACAGTTTGAGTATAAGTGTTTCCTGACCTATTATGCTGTGTATGCATTCTAATACCCTGCTATTAAGGTTTAGTTTCAACATTGGCCTTAAAGGGTATTCACAGTATAATACTAAATTATCTTGGTTAAATCCTGAAATACTGGCTTCACCCTCGTTACCTGGTAAAAGTAATAGAAATGAAGTGTTTATATGTGATATTTTGTAATTACTAAAACAGTATTTCAAAGAATTATGTTATAATTCTAAGATTGGAAAATGTATATTTATGAGAAAATATACATTTCCTAAAATGTGCGAGTTTTTATGGAGCTGTCCAGTGCTGATTCTATGGTTTTATACAAAATAATCCTCTATAGCTTAGCAGAAAATAAATACTGAGTTTAAAGGTATTTTACTATATAACAACTACTTAGAAAGCAGATAAAGTTTGGAGCCTCACATTTTAAAATTACAGCAATTTTAGGCATTCTCATCTGACCCGGCTCTTGTTTCATATAAGTAATTAAAAACTCTCTCTATGCTTCAATCGTATTCCATCTTTTAAGGCTTTTATATGTGGCAGTTCTAATAGGAATGTCGGCAAAGTACATAATCAAGCAATAAAGAACAAGAACACAGTGTCCCTCTGCATTGCTGAGCAGGGAGCTGTTATTAGCTGGAGATGGAAGCTTTACGTTCAGTAATTGTGGGGAAATATTCACAGAGCAAGTCAAATAATATATATTGTGGAGCTGATATTTAAGCTGCTCAATAGCCCATTATATGACTGTTTCAATGTGTTTACAGAGGGATGAGAATGTTGCAGCCATTGTAGAATTTGGAGCTGGACGTGTAATTACCATCGTTCATAAATAGTAAAGGCTGTAATTCTAAATGGATGAAATTGTTAAAGAACAATGGTCATCTCTTGGCAGGTGAAACCAGCATGAGGCATGATAGACAGTTGAAGGGAGCCATCTTAGTTGGACTGAAAAGCATGGGTTTTAAGACTAAAACCTTTTAGGATGTCTTAACAATTATACAGGAAATGAGCTAGGCTTATCTAACTTGAGTGCATTTATTAGGGTTGTGTGCCATGGCAGGTAATGTGGGATTACCTAGGCTCTGAAATCTAAGTGTCTTCGATCTTCACCAGAGCACCCCTCATGGAGTAATGGGCCGGTGACTCTATTGGCCACCTGACTACTTTGCTGCTGGGAGAAGATTAAGTAGCAGCTCCCAGGCTCTCCCCACCAGGAACAGAGGACTACAGTGTATGGACAGTCAAGATCAGGTATTGGGTAAGATGCTAGCAAGAGGCAAGATCTAAAAAGACTGGAGTCAGAGCAGGTGATAGGCAAGGTGTAGTTAGGGGCCAAGCAGGGGCCAAGGGAGGCGGCAGGCAAGCATAGTCCAAGTCCGGGTACAGGTCAGATCGGGCAGCAGGCAAGCGTAGTCAAGGTCAAGCAGAGGTTAGGAATCCAAATAAAACTTTGTGACAAAGAATAGCTGAGCAAGTGTCAGGTAGCAAGACTGAGGATCCAGCAATCAGAGCCTGGAACAAGAGAGAAATAAATAAGACTAGCAGCCAATAGCAGAACATGATTGGAATCAGTAACTAGTCCACTCACTGGCTGCAGGACATACTCTGAAATCCCCTTCAGCTGTGCACAGCCTCAGAGTAAAGCTGCCTACACACTTCCAATTTTTATCGTTGGAAATGAACGACGAACGAACGACGAACGATCGATTGGTCAAAAATTGTTCGTAAAAAAAGTAACCAACGACGCCGACGAACGAGAATAGTCGCTGGAAATGAACGACCGGACCGGCGGATCGGATTGGACGACGATCGTTTACCATCTATCGTGTGTACGGTCGTTCATTGATCGTCCATGGTCTGAGCATGCATGATGAACGAACGTTCGTTCACTTCCTGTCGTGCACGTCACTTCCTGTATCCCTCAAACGATCGCATCTATTGTGTGTACAATATCTGCGAACGATCGTGTCGTTATCTGCATGTACAGGATCGGTGCTATACGATCGTTCGCCGATATCGTGCAGGATCGTTCGTCGTTCGTTTACCAACGATAATTATTGGAAGTGTGTACGTAGCTTAAGTGGGGTGATGCTAAGAAAGACAATTCTCTGCACAGCTAAAGGGAGGCTGAGGATGCTGCAAGCTGCTGGATAGCTTATCTGTGGACTGAGTGATTGAGCTAAAAGAGTTACAACCTAAATTAAAAAACTCCATATTGGCAAATCTCTGTTCTTGGATAGAGTGGTTGAAATACATTTTGTTAGACTGGAAGTGGTGATGGACAAATAGACCTGGGTTTTCTGTTCTGTTCGGAGAATGTTTTATATTGTTCAAACTAAATACATTAATCCTGTTTTTTTCACACCCACTTGACCTAAAGTAACTCAAACTTTTCCCACAACATATTCATACTTACTGAGATCCCAACATCTGCAAGGGAAGCCCATGCAGGGAAGCTCTATAGGGGTTCTGAAGCTGGTAGATGGACAATAAATGATCATAGATCACAAATCTGCATATATAACTTTTGAATACACACTTGTTTTCTAGATATCTTCTGACTAGTCAACTTATTTCCAATTGTCTGACAAATTTCAAATTACAACAAAATCAAAGAAAAAAAGAAAAAAATGACCTATACATCCTTAAGAAAAAATTCTCAACTGCGCCCCACCCTGTTGACTCCAATTTATGACTCTGAAACTTTATCCCAGGTATATTAGTCCATTTATATTGTCCATATCTCGAACCAGAAGGAGCTGAGATTTCCAAAGCCCTGTTGCTGGGACATGTTATTCACTCACTTCAATTGTAGAAGACATATTATTTACATGGATTGCACTAAGGGATGTGTACTCTGCATTCAAATTAAAAACTTACACGAAGAAAAGCATAGTGAGAACCCATCTACCATTTCTCTTCTTCATCAGTCCATAAGGCAGTGTTTTGAACCAGGATTCCTCCAGAAGTTGCTAGGGGTACCTTGAGCAATGAGCTAATGACAAAAATGATCTTTTTAGCTATCTGTTAAGGTGGCAGCCTTCCCACTAGCCAGTAATGTAGGAAACTTTCTTCACATTGACCACCATGCTAATATATTATAATCTGTGGATAAAGTAATTATTGCCAGGGGTTCGGTAAGATTCCATAGTTATTTCAAGAGTTCCTCCATGGTAAAAATGTCGAGAAACACTTCTTTGAGGATCCATTTGGATCAGATTTATTAAGTTCCTCAAGACTGGAGACATTAAAATAATATAGTAGTCCATGGGCAATCCTATGGATTTCTTATATGGTGTTGGATTTAATTTGCTATTCGATGACTATTTTTTTCAGTTCTAGACGAGATCACCCGTGTTCTCGTCTATGTTCTCTAGTCCTGAAGAAATGTATTAAACCAGGCCCTTTATGTTAGTTTTTCCTACGCTTTTTCTTTCTACATGATGACAGTAATATTTGGACATTTCATATGCAGGCCTAGCTTTCTGCTTAGTTCTAAAGCCGGGTGACAGTTATTCACTGGTTCTATTAATGATTGGCTCCTCTGCTTGGTCCTAGCTAATGATTTCTTAGGTGACTCTTGCTGAAGAACTAATTAGTTCAGACCAGATAAACAAGCACATTAGGTGTCTATGTTATGGAAATATTATTGCAAAAAATTACCAACACACAAAAAGTTTAGTTAGTTCTCACCTTGATTACTGCCTTCTCTATTAAGAAACCACTGAAAGAAGAATCCAATCTGACATTTTTAGGTATGTGAGACCCGCCATTTATATATACCTTCTGTGCCCAGCAAAAGAAACCACAGATTGTGGGGTAGATCAGAAATCTGACACTTCCAGGAATGTAAACATTCAAAATCAATGGTGGTGGCATCAGGAAAGGTAACTATTTACCCTTTTTCTGTGTAGTGGGGCACTTTTCAGGCTGGGTTCCGTGGGAGAAACCTAGGCTTCCCCCAGAGTTTGCTAGGGGTTCCTTGAGCTTTCAGCAATTTCCAACTCTCAGGTCAGTTTAACTAATGCCAGTGATCTTTTTGCAATGTATAGGGGTGACATTCTACCCATTGATCACCACACTAATTTACTGTAGGTTGTGGATATAGTAGTTAAAAAAGGTTCCCTGAAGACCTGAAAGTTTTATTTCAGGGTTCCCTCATGTTAAAAAGGTTGAGAATTAGTAGAACATAACAGATGACCTCCCTTCTCCTCAATTACATAGGGCAGAGTAGTTTTTATAGTTGGGAAAGCTAATAACAATGTTGAAGTTCGATGTACTGAAAGTAACAAGGGCACTGCATTTCTAGCAGGATCATCAGAAATCTTTCTTGTTTTAAAAGAAAGGAACTCATCTACAACTAAAGAAACCTAAAACAACATCTAAGGCCAGATATGGCCTAGCCATTATTCCAGTCCCCCTAGAAATTTATTGTTGGATCCAGCCCAATTGAATTGTCGCATTATAGCAAGTTCCAGCGATATCATCGAGTTCTTGCACAGTAACCCCAATTACCATGTCTATAGAGCAGAAGCAACGCGCAGCTATCAGTCTTCAGAAGGTTGACCTTGAACATAATGGCCCTGATTTATTAAAGCTCTCCAAGGCTGGAGAGAATACAAATAGCAAATGACATTGAAGAAATCCATTCCAGGTTTGCTGGATAACCCAGCCTCACTGGTGAAAGTGTATTCTCTCCAGCCTTGGAGAGCCTTAATGAATCAGGCCCTTTTTCTTCAACCCAAATAGACTGATGACTTATTCTTCGTCCAAAGCGGCAACAAAGCCCTGTGTTTAGTGTGCAACAACACCAACAGCACTTTCACTTTCTGCGGATGAGCAGAAGACTGAGGCTGCACGCTTACAGTCACGGTTGGAAAAAACCTTTCTTTGGACACCTTGTTTCTTCTGGCCTAGTGTGCCTTCTTGACCTCCTGAAATGACCTAGTAGTCCAAAGAGATTGCCGACCCCTGATCTAAGGGCTGGTCAGCTGCTATACATTTTTTCTTTGGTTTTAGTTCTTGGAGGTACCAAAGTGTCCTCCAAAGGTGGCTCCATGGTTTATTCTGGACAGGGTTGGCATGGTTGGCTCAGTGGTTAGCACTCTGGCTCCTGCAGTGCTGGGTTCCAGGTCTGAATATTGGCCAGGACACTATCTGCAAGAAGTATGTATGTTCTCCCCATGTTCAAGTGGGTTTTCTCTTGGGTACTCTGGTTTCCTCCCACATCCAAAAAACATGCAGTTAATTGGCTTCCCCTTTAAAAATTGTCCTTAGAATGTAAAAATACCTAATGATTATGATAGGTCATTAGATTGTGAGCCACTTTGAGGGAAAGTTTGTGATATGACTAAAGTGCTGTGTAAATACATTTGGGCTATATAAATACACATAAATAAAACACTTAGGCATATTTTGTAATTAGTTCCATGTTAAAAAAAAAAAAAAAAAGAAAATAACCCCAGACAGCGATATAAAAATAAACAGCAATAAAAATGTGATAGAAATTTTCCATCTGCATCCAAAACTACACAAAAAATTTTTTCAGCTGGAGTAAGGTTTCGAAGCATGATTATGTGCTGATATTGAAAAAAAAAAGATTAATTAATATTTTCGAAGGCTCTTGTAGATTTTAACCCCGATTCCTATTCCCAAACACAAAATATAAACAGAGCATCTTGGCTGAAATATTACCTGTGCTTCTCCCTGTAGGAGCCTTTGCTTCCCCTCTTCCATTAAACGGAAAAGCACTTAGATCATAATTATGTTTCTCGAAATGTCAAACAATTGGAAATTTACTATCACAATTTTCAGCCCCAGATACAGTAAATCTCCGACAATGCGTTCTCTCTGGCTTTCGTTGCCACAGCAACATATTGTTTTCAGCAAACAAGACAGGTGATGGCATACATCATGTATACTGTTTAACAATTTATATGATGTTCTTAAACAGGGCTCCCAAGTGCTTGGGATTTCCCTCCATTAGATTTTTGGTATTCATCTGGAAATCTTTAACTTTTGCTTTTGTGTTTTTTGTTTTAGGATTAAGATCAAGACCTTCACGTAGCAGGATTGATTCAATTATTGGGATCATTGTTCTTCTTTTTCTTTTTTATTCCCTCTTTTTTTAAATTATTACTTATCAAAAAGAACATTGAGCAGAACATTGCACGCAAATAGATTTACCAACAATTTAATTCTCTTCGTCCTATTTGCATTTTTTTATAGCAGCTGTGCATTATTATTACAAAATTTATTTCAATTATATCACCTTTTTAGAAGGAAAAGGATTAGCCCTCCTGCTATTTTTTATTGCTGTCCCAATTAGGACGATTCACCCCTATTCTTTTACTTCACTGTCACCCACAAGAAAAGGGAAAATCTAAAAGTTTTGTATTAACCTCAGAACAAGAGTTGAGAAAACACACCTCTAATGAGGACACATGTTCCAGGTCAGAGATGTCCAAACTGTTTGCAAAGAGGACCAGATTTGGTGAAATGAAAATGTGTGGGGCTGACCACTAACCAGGGTTAGTGTGGGCGTGGTCTGCGCGGGTCCCACACAGCACACGCCCACCGGGGTGACGTGAGGGATGCATGGTGCATGGAGTCTGGTGTCCGTGCGGGCTCTGTGCAGAGCACGTTCTTGGAATCAGATTGGGTGTGTGTAGGGGATTACGTGATGACAGAGGTTGCGGGCCAGTGGAAATCTGGACACGGGCCGCAATTGGCCCCCAGGACGGATTTTGGACATGCCTGCTTTAGGTCCAACAGGAGAATTCTCATAATTTTGGGAGATTTTCACTAAGTTCCTGATGCATTTCTGGGAGTGGAAATGAAAGGAAATTTTACCAATGATAACCTGTTACCATTCCTCCTGCGGATTGTCTGTTTAGCAGTTTGCAGCATCCTCAGCCTCCCTTTAGCCATGCAGAGATGTACGTTCCTGAAGGGGATGTTAATGTATCTTCTGCAGCCAATGAGCAGACTGGTTCCTGGATTCATTCTTGTCCTGTTATTGGCTGCTATTTTTAAAACCTATCTAGTTCTGGTTACTGGATCCTGAGCTTGTTATCTGCGACTTTACTTACCTATACTCTGCCTGATTTCCTTTCTGGAAACCTAACCCCAGCCTGACCTCCACCCTGCTTCTTCTGCCTGACCTGACCTCAGTCCATTTTGACCTTGTTTCTCACCAGCTGCCTGCCCCTGCCCCCGGTCTGCCACTCCTTACAGAAACCCAGCTTACCTAGTACCTGATTTTTGGTAATCCCTATATCGAAGTCATCTGTTGCACTTGCTCCTGGTGGGGACGTGACTTGGTATCTTTTTAGTCCAGTGGCCACACGGGTTACTGGCCCATCAACCCATCCAGGGCGCTCTGGTGAAAACCTGGAGACACTTAGTCTCCACCCCTTGGATTATCCCTTGTTACCTGCCCGGGGGCATTGTCCTAACATAACTCTTTTCTAATTGTAACCAAAGTTACACATGCAAAAAATATTTTGCCTATACATGCACAATAAATATGATTGTGCGCTCTAAAGGTGGCCATACATGAGTCGGTTTTGCCATTTTAAAAATCATTGATTATTTAATAAAGTTAACCATAAACTGATCCTTTATTTCTGTATTTAATCGACCAAAAATCATTGATATTGAGTGCAGATAAGATTTCTATGAATCTTAGAATCATCTGAGACCTGGCATTCCGTTATTTTTTGATCATATTGTAGAGCTTGTTTTATATTTATTTATTGAGGGATTGATCAAATAATAACATCATGATTGCTTTGCATTATAATTGCTTACAAAGGATCGATTGTGGTGTTTGCTGTAGGAAAACAGAAGTCAACATTTTTTTAACAGGAATATCAAATTGCAAATTGATAATGTAAAAGTCATTTTATTTATTGTTAGCTAAATGGCACCCAGAAATCCCCAGAGCATGCAATAATGCAGATAGATCTGGTCAGATTTCCCCCCTCTCCTCTCTGCAACAAAAGTACCTGTGCAGAGGGGTGTGGCCATTACTGAGCTCTGCCAGCACAGAGCACACACTTTTGCATAAAGAAAAAATAATTTTAAAGCATTTTTAGGTAAAAATCAGTGCAGATCTGTTATAACGGGTGAAAATAAGTAGACAACCTTACCACAATACCATTTAGCAAGCTTTTGCTTTTGCAGTGTAAAGGTGTGAATTCAGACGTGGAGTGTAACTAAGGGAAAAATCAAAACTTATGATTACAAATGCAGCACAGTCTGTTAATAGCATTAACACATCAGTATTTGTTTATTCCACTGTAACAGATCTGTTATTTTCCACTAATAATACATCAAACTTTCCAGCAAATGTAGCAGTTACGGATGGTCAACTTTTATTCATATCGTTAAACATGTTTTATTTCCCAAATTGGAAAAACTTTACCTTTTACTTAAAGTTCAATAAAAATGTCAATAAATTCAATAAATGCCTTAATGCTGTACTTCATATTCATTTTTTCCTAAAAAAACAAAAAAAAAACAAAATAAATAAATAAAGAAAAAGCATGGGTTTTGCTTTTATATTCCTACCAGACAACTTTTTTAAGCATTCTGCCTAGGTTGCTGCCAAGTCAAAATGAGCATCTGGCTCCCCCCTTTATTTTTCAGACCAGGCACCATTCCTTTCCTTAAATTTTGTGGGGTCCCTTTCTTGAGGGACAGTCTTTCTTCCCCGAATCTGGTCCCTGCTGGTCTGTTGAATGAGACATATTGGGGAAACTAAAAGCCCTTTAAAAAGTGAGCAACCAGATACCCACCCACTTTCTGGGGAATGAGTACTGTGGTAGTACCGCTTACCTGTTATAAAAATGTAAATAGCCACGTATCTTATACACTATGAAAACATCCTTTATTCAAATAAAAACACACACATATTTTATCAGGAGATGCATATCTGACCAGCGATTCCATGTTGTAAACTATCACAGTTTAGTGTGGCCTGTTTTCCGCTTGCAGCAGCAGAGGAGATCAAGCAATTATCTGTCTGTAGTCTTCTCTGCAGCTTACCGCATCCCCAGTTACTCTTTAGTCCGGAATGTTCTCTCAACATCCCCCGCTCTAAGACTTTTTAGCACCTGAAGAAGACTTTGGAGTATGTGTTGTAGCCAATGAGTGCAATAGTTGCTGGCTTTGACCTTGCTCTCCCAATGACTACTACCCATTCCCAGTTTCCAGGCACCAGTTACCGGGTATAGCATTTAGCTAGCCTAATCTGCTGGTGGTATGATGTTCTGTTGGATTTACGGTTGGTGACTCCATTTGAGATTATTTGCTGCATGGACCAACATTTACTTGTGCCCCCTACTCTTTTTGTCTTAACCCTTGGATTCCTTTTATGGCAGATTGATACCCATTTATTACCTTTGGCTATGTTTTTAAACTTGCCTCTGCTGTATCTATGGAACACCTGGCAACTGACCCTTGACTGTCTAACTTTTATTGCGTCCCCTGCTTTGTGGGCTCCTGGCCTTCTGTCCGTTCTCCTAGTGCACAGAAATACTGGAGGCAACTGTGTGCTGGGACGGCACAACTAGCCTCCCAAGGCTGAGCAGTGGCTTACTATAGGTGGAGAGTGTGGAGCTGGAGTGGAGGATTGGTTTCTGGTGAGCACTGGACCAGAGCCTTACATACTTACCACATCAATCCTTGGGTCCAACTATATAAATCTTTGTTGGTCACGATGGTCCACCTCAAGTAATAATGCCGGAAATCTTTTTTAATCATCAATGCAATTCAAGATAAGGTAATTAAACAACTGGCAGCTGTAGTATTTTTTATATATCTGTATTATATAATATATTTTGGTATTATGTTTTGCTTTTAATGTCCATAGAAGAAAATAGTCAGCCCAGGGAGAATTACCTTTTACAAACACAAAGAATTATTTTAATTCTATTGGGATGTCCACTCCGGAATCCTAAAATATTCATATCACGCTATAACCCAAGCACATTCCTAACCCAACCGATGATTCACCCAGGTGGGGTTATAGTTGGGTGTGTCAAGTCGTGGTCAATCTCCTATTACTACTCAACAATTACAACTCTGTTCATTGTTTTACCGGTAAAATTTTATGGTAACTAAATCAATTTATATAAGTAGTAAATATATTCTTTTTTGTCACCTCATCTTTGACTGTTGAGTTTGCAAACACATCGCCGGAGAGGTCTATTAGTTCTTCATTTTCCAGGAATGGAAATAATTCAGGATCTGCGGATGTTTCAAGAAGTGAGGACTTAAAGTATATCCAGTTTTGGGCCACTCCTAGTTTCTAAGTAAAACATTCTGTGAAGTATTTCATTATATGACTGCCAAAGCATGTCCTGAAAAAGACCAATGATCTCATTTAGAGAAACATAGAGGCTTGAGGCACAAACCTTTTCACAGTCAGAGTGGTGTGATCCTTCTTTCTTCCTGTTTCTCATATGGTTGCAGACAGAAAAGAATTAAAAGTAATTCAATTAATGAATTAAAACCTTTAAAGAGTATCTTTGGTGGATTTGTATGACTTCTTTATTATTAATAGGGCAAAAAATAAACATTAAGAACAAACAAGTAACTAAATATTGTGATAATAAATATTATATATTCTGTTTTATAATAGGTTGGCTCTGGTACAAAGTGTGCCAGAGGCAAAGTCTGTGTCCGGCAAATTTTCTAAAACAAATAGCACTTCGTTATTTTATTATCTATGTAGTATATATACTCACCAGTCACTTTGTTAGATACACCCTGGTAGTTGTCACGCTTGGGGAGACAGGGCCACTAAAGGACGCTATGGCTTGCACAAAAGTGGTGTGAGCCCTGAGAAGGTCCAAGGCGCAGAGTCCAAGCAGTAACTAGGTCTTCTCCAGAGCCTCTAGTGGTGTGGATGTTGCGCTGCTGGTTACCGCTAGGTTGCAGTCCTTGGGCACACCAAGGTAGGCAGGAGAATGCAAGGTACCAAATCACAAGGCAGAGGAATTGTCAAGGAAGCCTGGGGTCAAGGCAGACAGCAAACAAGAGAGGTTAGGTCACAAGCCAGGGGTCAAATACCAGGGTTCCAAAAAATAGACACCAGTGACACAGGGCCACTGCAGACACAGGCAACATGGGAGATGCTAGAAGCAACAGGAGGCTCAGGTGACACAGGAATATCCACAGACAGAGGGAAACAATGGAACAGCAAAAGGGAATAGGCTGGAAACAACAGACAGTGCAACAAGGTGTTAACATGGGAGCTGGACAGGGGAAACACTGAATTAAGCAACAGGTGTACAGAAAATGCCCAGCAATTCTAGGGGCTCGGAACTAGTGGAGACACGTTGCATGAACGCTGAGTGCTGTGCCTGAGCTAGCTGGATGAATAAGAGCCTAATTTCCTAATTGGCCGGCAGCATAGGCGAAACTGATAAACCTTGGAAGAGCAGGCACACCCATGGTCAGAACAGCCCGCATACTCAAAGGAGAGAAGCCTGTGCTTTAGTGAGGAAGAAGTAAGTGTGACAGTAGTATTGAGCTGGATCTCCTTTTGTCTTTAGAACTACTGTAATTTTTCATGGCACAGATTCAACAAGGTGCTGAAAATATTCCTCAGAGATTTTGGTCCATATTTACATGATAGCATCATGCAGCTGCTGCAGATTTGTTGGCTGCTCATCCATGATCCAAATCACCCCTAAACTGAATCCCAAATGTTCTCTATTGGAAGGGGATTTAGTGACTGTAGAGGCTTTTTGAGTCCAGTTGACTCATTGTAATGTTTAAAATATCAGTTTGAGCTTTGTGACATGGTGCGTTATTCTGCTGGAAGAAGCCATCAGAAGATGGGTACACTGCTGTTGTATGGATGGATATGGTCAGCTACAGGTAGGTTGTGGTATATAAATGATGCCATGAAAAATTACAGGCAAAAGGAGATCCAACTCAATACTACCAAAGTGTAAAAAGGAGCTCAAAGTGTACCATGAATATATTCCTACACTATTACACCACCACTACCAGCCAGTGATACAAGGCAGAATGGATCCATGCTTGCTTGTCATTGCCACCAAATTTTGACTCTACCTTCTGATGATTACAGCAAACATCATAATATCAGGAAACATTTTTCCAATCTTCTCTTTTCCAATTTTGGTGAGCCTGTGCAAATTGTAGACTCTGCTTCCTGTTCGTAGCTGACAGGAGTGGCACCCAGTGTGGTCTCCTGCTGCTCTAGTTCATCTTCTTCAGAGATGGACGTGTTGTGCTTTCAGAAATGCTTTCTGCAGACCTTGGATGTTATGGGTGGATATTTGAGTTGCCATTCTATCAATTTGAACCAGTCTAGCTATTCTCCTCTGGGATCAACAGGGAACTTTTATTCAAAGAACTGCCCCCCGCTGGATATGTTTATCGTTTCCTGCTATTCCCTGCAACCCCAGAGTTATGGGGGATAATCCAAGCAGTTTCTGAAACTCAGACCAACATACTTAGCATCAATACCCATGCCATGTTCAAAGTAATTTAAACCACCATTCTTTCTCATTCTGATTCTGCAGGTTGTCCTGACAATGTCTACATGCCTAAATTTATTGAAATGCTGCCATGTGATTGGATGATTGGATATTTATGTTAACAAACATCTGAACAGGTATACCTAATAAAGTTGCAGCATGTTGCCCAGCCAGAGAATTTTTTTGCCATAAATTATAGATGAAAAGCCACTAACTGAGACCATGGGTGTATTTTAGGCTCTCTGAATTCAGCAGTTTGCTTTTTGTGGAAGGTGCACATGGGCTTTCACGCTTTCCCCTTTTTTTGGGCTTTTCACTTATTTCAACAATACGAATTCTACTATCTTTTCTTCCTATATGAAAACCATGGTGAATGCAATATGTATTTTTTGTAAATGCATTGCAGATACTTTAAAGACCTCTTTGAAAAGCTAATTATTTCCCTAAAAAACATCAAAAAGCATGTAATATCATACAGTCGACGCAAGTAACATATAAAAGACACAAATATTTAGTTTTTGTGATACTTTAGATAGTAAAACCAAATCATAATAAAGCCCCAGACAAGACAGCAAACTGTTTGTATTCTATTTTTGTAATAGTTATTGATGAGCTGCCTTTGTTGAACCTGCGATGACAATGTCCGGATCAGATTGGCCATTATACCTGTGGAACACAATACCAGTTACAATAAGGTGTATCTTTGAATTTTGGTAAGCCTAAATATACTTTAACCTCCTGAGCGGTAAGCCCGATTGTGACTCGGGGTAAAAAACATCTGCTAAAAGCGGTAATCCGGAGCCACACTCTGGGTGGTCAAAAAAAATATAATTTAAAGCCTTAACTGGTCCCATCCGCATCCTCCAGTGTCTTGCCATCCTCTTGCCGCATCCTCTTCCTCGATCTGTCCCCTGGCGAGTGCGCTGACTTTCCCCAGGTGTTCTGGTTGACATTGGTGCCGTCGCTATGGGCAAAGCAGGAATTTCAAATTATTTCAAATTATTTTGTATTGCATTCAATACAAAATAACTGTATTGAATGCAATACACTGGATTTATTTATCCAAAAAATGGTACATTGTCTTTCATAACAATGTATTTTACAGTATATTATAATAGTATAAATATAATATAAGTAAGTTTGAAGCACAAAATCATGTCAAAGTTTAATATTAAATTTATTATCAAATGTATTTTTTTAAATTTATTTAATTTAATATTTTGACATGATTTTGTTTTGCAAACCTTAATATACTCATTATAACATATTATAATATACTGTAAAATACATTTTAATGAAAGACAATGTACCATTTTTTAGATAAATAAATCCAGTGTATTGCATTCAATACAGTTATTTTGTATTTGAATGCAATACAAAATAATTTGAAATAATTTGAAATTCCTACTTCGCCCCTAGCGAAGACATAGACATATAAATCCAGACAAAAATGAACCGCTCAGGAGGTTAAAATGTATTCCCTAATGTTTTAAGGTTTATCATGTTTTTGACTTTCTAGTATCAGTCCTTTAGCAAAGAGATTGATTTTACTGGTGGACATAAAGATGACCACTAGCAGCCATTCCCAACAGAGGTTCCTAAGGGTTTCTCAAACCGTGACTGATTGGCCCCCTATTGATGATGCCAAGTTCTGGGCAAAAACCTGTTGGTAGAACCAGCCGCATGATTTTCATGATGGTATTTGGGGTCTATAAAGATGGTATTCTAGGGATCTTTAGGGGTATAAAAAAGAAGAGAAAGACTGCCCTAGAGGGAGCTTGTACTAATATGTAAATATGATCCTAAAATATGTCCAAAATCTAAATATTGGAAAATCCTGTTCAAATATTGTTTTTAGGTTTAAATAACTACAATAACTCAAACTAAGTACTGAATATATATACTGAAAAGTTTCCCTTTAACAACATCAATACCCGTTATGTTTTGCATTGCCTGTTACATTAACACAGAAAATAGTGATTTTAATAGAATCCACAAATTCAATCCCAAGCAGCCGAGCTTTGCCGTCCTGTCTGTAATGACTTTGGCTCAGTTCCAGTGTTTACTTTTAGTTAAATCAATTGGAAGATATTTCAATCTCAAACCCCGAGGATCACGCCGGCAAAGCGGGCTCACATCTGTTGATATGACATGTTGTATAATTGAGAACTGTCCGGGCAGATACATTTTCCGTAGCAAGATTGTTTGTTCAACTCTGCCTCCTTGAATTCAGAACTAATAGTCCACCGCATTAGATAAGCCGCACCAAAAAAAAAAAAACGGATTAACGGGAAATGCTGACAGTAAATGGATTTTGTTGATTTTATATTCTGTAGGTTGAGTTTATTGTATTTATTTTTTTCATTTATAAATTTTAATATAATCTGCAAGACTTTGCTAAATAGATAGAAGTTGTTCTTCCCAAAGGGAGCTCTAATGAGTTCTAATGTGAGGTCTGTTCAGCACCAAAATGTTTGGTATTTGTGTTTAGATTTTCCCCGTGATTGTTTTTTTATATCCAGTTGCATATAGACAAAAGTAGGTGACCTACCATAGTATGTGGCCAACCTGAAACCCCAAGGCCACATGTGTTTCCTTGATACCTTGTGTACCGAGTATAGTTCTGGTGGCCAACCTTAAACCCCAAGGCCACAAGTGTCCACTTGGTACTTGGTTCTCTGTAATGGAAACATTAATTTGCAAAGGGACAATGAAAAAAAAAAAAACTATGGGCCCCAGGTACCGTGTCTTCATTCACTTAGTTTCTTCTGCTGCACATTCTTAGTCTCCAGCCCAACAGGTCTCATTTTCTCTAGTATATTTGTGTTCTCCAACAATCCTCGCTAGTGTTACTTATATCCAACCTTATCTGTGGCCCTTTGGTGATATCCGGTGCCACAGCTCAGACGCCTGTTCCTTATGAGATAACAAACACCAAGTGGGTAAAAAGAACTCTACGAGCCCCAGGTATCTTATCCTCATTCATTCACTTTCTTCTACTTCATATCCACCTTCACCAACCAAACCAGTCTCATGTCCCCAGTATATTGTTCTCTACAATATCTGTGTTCAACAACAACCCTCTCTAATAACATTTATACCCAAACCTATGTATAGCCCTTTAGTGATTTCAGCTGCCACAACCGTGGTCCCCTGTTCCTCATTTGATGACAACCGATAGGAAAAGTTGGTGGTTGTCATCTCAACAGACAACCATAAAATGCATTCCCGTTAGGTGTTGATTATGAAGGTACCACATTTTCTTTTTCCCTTTTTGCCAGGTTAAAGGTTTTTATTCTTTATGAGCCTATCGATTTTCGGTAGGTAGGAGGCAACCTTGGCCCAACTGCAGCAACAGGGAGGCATAAAGTGCACAATGTACCTCTCCCACAGATTACACTGGCAGAGCTCCTCTTCGTGTCTAACAGCCGGGTTTTCTTTTTGCATTATTATCCACACAAACATAGGGAACATGCAAACTCCATGCATATAGTGTGTGCCACTGAGCCTACCGGGATGCCAAATTTAACATTTGACACATCCCAACTGACACATCCCAATTTTTAAAAACATGTTCTCCTTCTCAATGACACTTATCCAAAATACAGGGCACATAACCTGGTATTCCCATAGCTAGAGGGCTGCATGGTTACTTGTATGCCCAGAGATCATCAATTACATTTGTGTCAATGTGAGTAATGTTAGCACTTGAATTATCAGCTCACATATATACATTTTATTTTTGTAGCTGTTTGCTTCCAGTTTATCTGTAAAGAAAGACAGCTTTTCTGGGATTTACCACCGCAATGTTTAGAATAAAATACCAGGTATTCTTTGTTCCCTTCTTTATCTCTCTGGGTTAGATTTTTTGGTAATATCTGTTTTTGGTTTCCAGTGACTGAATCTCCTAGAACTTCATAACCGCAGTACCGCATTGGATTGTAGAAATTTCCCATACTGCTGTTCCCTCTCCCTTTAACTGGTTAAATAAATTGTTACAATTATCCCTATGAATGGACAAAATGGTCATTTCAATCTCACCCCATTATCAAATTTTGGCTGCCAATCAGATGTTCGTAATGTAAAAAGAAGAATAAAACAAAAATTTGTGATCTGTAGTACTTTAGGACTTTTTTTTATTTTACAATTTATTCCAATATAATAGTTTCGGCTCTTCTGAGAGATAAAGTACAGACTGTGCTCTACGATTCTGTCTTCCCCACCGGCCTCCCTGCCTCATTACTTCAATATCCAGTTCAGTATCAGCAGCTTGACAGTTTCAGGTAGACGGAAAATTTTAATTAAATAGAATCTATGTATTAGGAACCGACTTGCAGCAGTTTAATCTGTGAAGTGCCTGAAATATATAAATAAATATATATAAATATATATATATATATATATATATATATATATATATAAAATAAAGTAAGACCTTTTTCAATTCTACGGTCTTATATACCAGGATATAATAAATATAATATATAATATATATAATATAATATATCATCAATATATATATCATCAATATCATCAATATATATAATATATCATCAAGTCCTTGTAAGGTTCTAAAATTATTTAAAACAACTTTTTTCCATTGTCATTATTTATGTAACAAAAATTAAGCCAAACTAAAAAAGAAAAATTAAGTACACCCCATGATCCAATAGCATGTAGAACCACCTTTAGAAGGAACTTGAAGTTGTATTTTTCTGTAAGAATTTATCCGTCTTCCACATTGTTCTGGAAATGCTTGGCCCACTCTTCTTTAGAAAATTGCTTCAGTTCATTGATATTTGGGGGCATTTATTAACACGCAGCTCTCGTAAGGTCACCACAGCATTTCTATTGGGTTGAGGTCTGAACATTCTGTTGAAGATCTTCTTGGTAATTTTGTCTTGTTGCATGAAACTATGGTCAACTCAATGATTGCAAGGTGTCAGGTCATATGGCTTCAAAATAACCCCAATTCCTCATCCCTCCACCCTCACGCTTGACAGTTGGCGTGGGGTTTGTTCTGATATGCTGTGTAGTTGATGGTGCTGTGGCCTTATGTAAGGGGTGTAACAAACTTTTGCTGTTCAGTTCGATGTTTAAAAAAATCTATTAGTCACCAGTAACCACACACAATACAAATTTAGGAGCAAATGACCCATCATAATCAACTGAAAAGAGCAAAATACTTGAACCTGTAAAAAGGTAGGAAAAAATATATTGACTGAGCCCATGTAATTTTAATGTTTTACTATTTTAAATGAATGTTTTAAAGATAACACACCATGGGAGTCTTTATTCACCTTAGTTTTTTTCCTTTAAATTGACTACTGTTTTGAATATTAGCTGTAACAGTCTCACTTTGTGCCCTAGGTTTATACTCGAGTCAAAGCATTTTCCTTATTGATTCTCCACCAGAGAAAGTTCCTGTAAATATCAATTTCACTGCTTTATGAGCAGACCCTCTTGTTATAAAAAATGAGTTCACAAACAGTTGGAAGGGATAAAATGCCATCTCCCTGTGAGGGAGGACTCTGCAGGTGAAAAAGTGACTAAGTGTGTACAACTTTTAAATTACAAACTGTATGACAGGTAAAACAGTAAACATACAGCATATGTATTTCTACTCCATATTTAGCTGTTTGGATGGGCTTTCTCTGAAAAGGAGATTTTTTTTAATAAATTGAAATACTGAAATATTGTTCAAAAGTAATTATCAATACATCATTTACAGCTACAGCTACATCATCTTCATCTACAGCTCCTAAATATAATGGTGACTATGAATAAATAATAATATATTACATGTTCATGAAACACTGCCTATTTTATGATGGCAACACACTGTTCGAGTCGTCTTGTTGTGCTTCTGGTTGTCACCCTAGCACATAAGCCCCTGATGGAGACTACAATTGGTACCTTTATTGAACATTACTCAGACATTATGCAACATCGTAAATATTGGGAAACACATCTGGAGAAATGCAATGCAGCTGTAGCTGCCGTGCCGGTGGGCATAAAGTGGCTGCATAGATGCTGCATAAGATCAGCATCAATGAAATGCAACAAAAAATGAAAAAAAAGGAAAAGGAGAATTTAATAAAGTGGCAATTACTCAGTTCAGATTCACATCTATGTTAAATGAAATCTGGTATTTTTGTTTGGATGCTGAACCCCAGAGGAATTTAATACATGATTTTATGTAACAGGGAACTTATTGCTTAATGTGGAACTATAGTTCCATAATAGAAACTTGTAAGCAGCCATGTTTTTTTATGTTATGTCCTTTCTTCAGTAAAAATCAATTCAGTATAGTATGCTGGGATAAGGTGGGTATCCTGGTATCCCCCAGGCTTGAATGAATTTCTGTGCACAAGCATTAGTTACATTATCCCAGCATGCCCAATCTAGATAACTGAGGATAACCGTGGATCCAACACCCAAAGAAGGACCAGCTTAGGATGGTGCCACCTGTGATGTGTATATATATAAATCTGTGATCAGGCAGGTAAGTTTATTTCATTTCAGAAAGGATGTTTCCTGTTTGCCTGACTGCCTTTATTTGTAATATTTAGTTCCTCTTTATCTTTATATTAAGCTCTAAGACAACCTTTCTTTGCCTTTTTAACAAGGGGGTAGCCTTGAAATATTTTTAAGCTTTTGGAGAACTCCTCCTATTTTTATATCCTGTTCCTATTCCCCTCTGATTCCTTCACCAGGGCAGTTCGGACCTGTCATCCCTACCATTTTCCCCATTAACCAAACATGTCTACCTCCCCCACACCCCCCCCAACCTGCTTACCAATCAAAACCCACCAAAAATGCACAGACACCAAGTTGCACTTAAATTGGCTGGCAAGCAGCCGTTTATTTAAACAAATAAATAAATACCCATAAAATATAAATAATAAATAAATAACCAACAAATAAATAACCAAACAAATAAATCCCATTTACCTTTACAAGTTTATTACCCATAAACCCAAATAAATACCCCTGTATATTAACATTGCAACATCCCTGTTTTAAACCTCAACAACCAGGCTGCAGGTCTCAGAAGGCATAATCCGTACTCCTTCAGAATTTAACACCACCTTGGCCCCTAGCCACCCAGCACCACCTCAGGGGCCACCATAAAGGGGGACCCTATCACCGAGGATCCCTCTTGCCACAAATCACCATTTTTCCATGCCCAGGATCCCTGCCTTCAAAGACCCCAACCGCCACACTTAAAACACACCAAACCACTTACCAAAATACAGGGAGGGTGGGCAGAAAAAAGCTTTTTTCCTAGAAGAGGGCCTCCTACTTCCCTCTTTTAAACCCCCCCTCAATTTCTAATTACCTCCTCCTCAACTCTCCGGCTAAAACTGCCCCTTCCTACATTACTTGGAGCACTTAACCATTTCCTACACCGCGCTGTCATACAGGCTGTGCTCCTAATATGATACGGCTACTGGCCTCATTATATCCACACCTCCCAGTACATTGGTGCAGTGGTAATTTTGAAGAATTCCTCTTACATTGCTGGCCATTGGGAAGAATGTCACCCCTAAAGATAACCAAAATAATCATTGGTGTCACTTAGCGCCTCCCGCACGCACCAACGCCACCGGGAACTCCTGGGGAACGTCAGTGCACTCGCCAGGATGGCTTCCGACGGGCAGGACGCTGGAGAATGCAGATGGGACCAGGTAAGTGTTTATTTTTAATGTTTTTAGCTACCCCGAGTGTGGCTAGAGGAGCCCTGGTTATGAAACACTGCTCTAGAACCTGGCCATGCTATTTGGCTGAGGTTTTCTAGCAAAACAATGTTACAAATCCCTCAGTAAAACAATCCCCATATAATTTACCATTGTATTTACATCTAAATTGCCTTTAAATATTACATTAATTTTTTATTTTAATTAGATTTTGTCTAATAGGCAATTTATTCACTGGTTGAAAAGTGATTTTTAAAATTTAAATGTGAACAAAATTGCCTCCTAAAAAGTTAATTTGTAATGCCCCCCCCCCCACTTTCTCTGAAATGCAACGTTCGCCTTTCCCGTACCATTATGGTATTAAACCCAGCTGTTTATCTCCGATAAAATTAATTACGTTGGGCAAGTCAGCGTAATTCCAATTTTAGAAATGTAATCTAAGTATTTATGCTCTGCAAACACGGCTGTCCATTTGCAATGAATATGCGAAGTGGAGATTAATTGTTTACAGCGAATAAGTGGTGGATGCATTAGCCAAATAAAATTAATGTGCCTGTCTGAGTCACAGCAGAAACATGTGATATGATAATATGTAATAAAGTATTTTACAATGGTTAAATAATTAAGGCTTGTTGAGCGCGTACCTTCAGCAAGCTTCGATCTATTATTTATTAGGGGCAATTAGAGAATTTATTAGGCTGGAATTGACGGACAGTAACAAATAATGGTTCTCTGCCGGGCTTGAAACTGAAGCGGCTTTGTGTTTATAAAACGATTGCCATAACATATTAATTACAAACAAGAACGCACTGTATAGGGAATGCATGCTAACCCTAATATAATTTATTAACCTTGCTAATGTATGGGATAATTGTCCACCAATTAACAGATGAACTATGGGAATATGACTAAAGGCACGACTGAAATACATAGTCACAATTGTTTTTCCATGCTGTTGGATTTCTAATTCTTTTCACCCAGTCTTGTGATTCACGATTATGTTTTATTCTACAATCAGATAGGAGATAACTTTATTTTATGGTTTAAAGTGGGACTAAAGTTTGATTTTTTTTTTTAAAAAGTGCATGATCAGGCAGGTCATTATAGCACAGGTGATGTCCCTTCTGCAATAACCCCACTTACCTGCCTGGTAGGGGTGAAAGGTAATTGTCAGAAGACCCAGCTGTAAGGCAGTGGTCCTGAACCAGTGCTCACCAGACACCAGTCCCCCAATCTAGCTCCGTACTCTTCACCTTTCTCCACTTGGGAGGCAAGTTGCCCCGTCTCAGCACACGATTACCTCCCGGACTTTTGTGCGCAAAGTATAGTGACTGGTGAAGGGCTGATAGAGGACTAGGAGCTCACAGATACTATCGTACAGGAGAGACCAGCAGAAGTAAGTTCAGAAAAAAGAGCCAGAGCTTACACACAGATAATCTGTCCACTAAACAAGGTATCCAAAGAAAAAAACGGTCGGTCAGCCCAGCTTCATACAATCCTATGGTCAGGAAACTCGCAGAATCAGCAACAGTAAATCCAACGGAAAAACACACCAGAAGCAGGTTCGCAAATCTAATGCTACAACAGGCAACTGGGGACTGGAAGCACAAAGGCTATAAAGTCCTAACAGCCAATGGCATAATGAAGCCAGAAACTAATCTGCTCCTAAAATCCCCCTGTGCTGGGGATGCTGAGAAGTTACATCTTAGGCTGCACGGCTAAAGCGAAGCAGGAGATGCTACAAGCTGCTGAGCGGAGGGCAGACATCCAGTTCCTTGTTCTCCTTGCTGAAAATGACAGAATAAACTGAGCGTGTTATACTGCAATGGTGCACAGCGCAGGATTGCCAGCCAGATAGACATCTCTGAACATCAGCTATCCTGGCTTCCGCTTCAGGGACTGCATGGTGTCTGCACAAGTGTAACATCGAACTGGCCCAGTCAATCAAGATAACTGCAGATTGTATTCAGAAAAATAAAGACGTAAAAAGATGGTGGTGCCTCACGATAGAACAGGGACAGGTAAATGTCACAGGTTTAGTTCCACTTTAATTTTTTGGACTGCTGATCAAGCAAAGTGAGAGTGCAACAACCAAACACCTTTATAAGAAAGCATCATGCCCACAGCATCTTAAATAAAATGAATATTTTAATTGAATGCATTTAGTTTAATGTGCCGAATATTCTATTTTAAAATTTAAATCCTTGTTTTATGGGGTTTCCTACCATTTTTAGCACCTTGGTGCTGCTGAACTCCTGCAGCTTTGTTGCAGCCTCTTCCGGTCTACATGCATTCCAGCACTG